>NC_140617.1:37244661-37734661 GCF_057381915.1 Diplotaxodon limnothrissa | reverse complement strand
GTCAGCTGAGTAGCTGGTATGTTGTACCTAAAAGAGTTAGAAACAAAAGAAGAAATATGTTAACTTCTTTCTTATTTCTTGCATTCATTATCTTGTTTGCCATCTCTTGACTCTTTCAAGTGCCATACACATTATGAATGAATTTGTTTCCATTTTTATCACTTACCTTGACCTTCCTCTTTGAGATGTAGAATGATATAATGAGCCCATAACATGTGCTTCAGCTTCTGCTCGAAGTGTTAGCTCAGTTGACATCTCCATCAGTGATTGATAAATTCCCTCAAGAAGTGTGCATAATCTTCTCCCAGAAACATTTTGTTGAACATTATTCATGAGCACTAGAAATGTTGCAATAATGAAAACGTGTTCTTCAAGGTGACGTAGTATAAATTCAAATTATTTCTACCATTTGCAGTTTGAACAGCTGTCGCAAAACAGTTGTCAAGCTCTAAAAAGTACTGAAATAGTTCAGCTGATGCCATTTTGTAAAGGCAGAGAATTCAGAAACACATCATCTCTGAAAATGAGGTTCATACATTCTATATATTCAAGTTTCATTCTATATATTCAAGTTTCATTCTATATTTTCAAAAGATCATTCTATATATTCAAGTTTCATTCTATATATTCAGAAGATCATTCTATATATTCAAGTTTCATTCTATATATTCAAGTTTCATTCTATATATTCAAGAGATCATTCTATATATTCAAGTTTCATTCTATATATTCAAAAGATCATTCTATATATTCAAAAGATCATTCTATATATTCAAGTTTCATTCTATATATTCAAAAGATCATTCTATATATTCAAGTTTCATTCTATATATTCAAGTTTCATTCTATATTTTCAAAAGATCATTCTATATATTCAAGTTTCATTCTATATATTCAAAAGATCATTCTATATATTCAAGTTTCATTCTATATATTCAAGTTTCATTCTATATATTCAGAAGATCATTCTATATATTCAAGTTTCATTCTATATATTCAAGTTTCATTCTATATATTCAGAAGATCATTCTATATATTCAAGTTTCATTCTATATATTCAAGTTTCATTCTATATATTCAAGAGATCATTCTATATATTCAAGTTTCATTCTATATATTCAAAAGATCATTCTATATATTCAAAAGATCATTCTATATATTCAAGTTTCATTCTATATATTCAAGCTTCATTCTATATATTCAAGTTTCATTCTATATATTCAAGTTTCATTCTATATATTCAAAAGATCATTCTATATATTCAAGTTTCATTCTATATATTCAAGCTTCATTCTATATATTCAAGCTTCATTCTATATATTCAAGCTTCATTCTATATATTCAAGTTTCATTCTATATTTTCAAAAGATCATTCTATATATTCAAGTTTCATTCTATATATTCAAAAGATCATTCTATATATTCAAGTTTCATTCTATATATTCAAAAGATCATTCTATATATTCAAGCTTCATTCTATATATTCAAGCTTCATTCTATATATTCAAGCTTCATTCTATATATTCAAAAGATCATTCTATATATTCAAGTTTCATTCTATATATTCAAGCTTCATTCTATATATTCAAAAGATCATTCTATATATTCAGACTTTGGTTGGAATATATATATAATATTTTCCTAAAGGGCATTCCATAATATATATATATATATATATATATATATATATATATATATATATATATATATATATATATATATATATATATATATATATATGAAGAGTTGACCTTTTGCAGAGAGGAGATTTCTGCAGCACTCAGATGGCAAGAATTCAACTGCAGGTTCACAGTGTAGCGCTCAGCAGCCATCTCCTCCCCAGCGGTGCCATTAATAATGGGAGGCAATCTGCCTCACTGAGACGTGGGAAATGTAGTCATCTGTAGCACAGTGGTGTGACCGGCTAAATGCTGCTAATTGATATGGACAGCAGGAGCCTCTCAGTGTGTGGGATTAGAAGATGGCAGGGCGGAGAGAGCCCAACTTGTTTTCTGGCTGTGATGAGTCCCTCTGAATATGAACCAAAAAAAAAAAAAAGGCAGAGAGAGTTCCAAAATAAATCTCTTTTTCTACTTTTCTTTTACTGTCTTTTTCCCCTTTTCACAGACAAATATATTCAGAGTTAAGAGACACATTTGTATTCGAGCAAGCCTATCTATTTTTACCCGCTGTCCAATGATTGATGTATCCTTTCAGCATGTACACCCTTGCTATCCACAGGGATGAATAAACCACAGATGAGCAGCAATCTGCAGGGAGTGTACGCACACACACACACGCACTCGCAGCTAAAACACACATACAGATGTCCACATAGGCAGGGACACAAATGGACTAAGAGGAACGCATACGCTCAATATAAAGACTCAAAATATGTAATGTGTTCAGTCTTTGAGTGCACTTCTTAGTCCTTTCCATCATTCACTCTGTTGTATCTGTCACAGATGCTGACTCTTTTGGCACTTTTTGTGCATGTGTCTGCACGTGAGCGAACGCTCCCGCTTTCATCTCCTCGCCCTGTGAATCGGCGCACGACGGCGCCACGTCTATTCATCTGACATGCTTTGCGGAACGCAATGGATACGAGACGGACAGCCGTGACCGACGAGATGCATGTCCCCTCAAAGAGAGGGGCCGTGCTCTAACAAGCTAATAGAGCCAAGTTTGTGAGTGATAGAGGGCCGCCGGCAGCAATAATGGTCACGAGTGAGTTATGGAGTTGATGTGCCCTCGTCTAAGTTGCTGAGTAAAAGATGCAAACAGGGGAAATAAATGCGCAGTTGCACAAAGATACGGGGTCATGCGCTGGATGCAGAGCATACGGACTGACATAAGGCCTCAGTCTGTTTCAGGTCTCAATGACAGACCTAACTGTGATCCCTTTAACTCGCGGACAGGCAATTTATAAGATATTCACCTTGGGAGACTATTTATATATGAACAAGCACCAGAGAATAGACTACTTACTCCAGGGGGCAATGCAGCATGATTGACTTGGCTTTTCCACTGAGTGTTCTGGAGATCTACCAGTGCCCTCTTGTGTCTGAAATCCAATCCCACAGCTTGAGGAGCTTCTACAGAAGAAAAAAAAGACTGATGTTTATTTGGGGTTTTACTCAAGAGAGGTGAGCAAATTAAGCGACTTCTTAAGAGCAAGCTTTTGAGCGAATCTATAAAGTCTCAGGTGATATTAGATAGATGAAGGGAAATCCGTTTCAAGTGGTACATTGACCCACGGGAGTCACTTTGCAAATCTGTAGCAACCGAACCAGCGGCGCACCCTTCAGATCCCCAGTGTGTGTGTGTCAGTATTGCATAGCGCTTCAACACAGAAGGAGGTGGATGGAGTTCAATCTGGGTTAAAAAGGCAAAGGAGTGAGGGCTTCTGGTGACTCAGCAAGGCGACTCACGGTGGCTGCTCATAAATGAATAGGCACAAATTGGACCGCATCGACCTCGGTTTCATTTACAGAAGCTTTAACGTTCTGATGTCTAATCTATCACAGGGTTAGAGTTAGATCTAACCCTAACCCTTTGTGTTCTGGGGAAAGTAGCTGATTGCCAGTACGTGGAAGAACAAAGCATATCCTAACAGCATGTAGTTAGGAGTGAGGGGTTAGTGTTAAGGTACTCGTCCTCACTGATATTGACTTAGGGCCTTGCAGGGTTAACATCTTTCTTTCGAGAGTTCTTGACCATTAACTGTGATAATTGTACCTCGGTGTTTGCTTTAGTTTCCCTGCTTTTAGAATTGTTGTGCTTGAAAAAAAGCATTTATTTAAGACAGCTCTCTGGAAAAATATCAAGCAAATAATGTTAAGAGACAAGTAATTATTTCATCCCAGACAGATAATTTTCAGATTGTTTGGCAGTTTGAAGGAAAGTGAGGCATTAAAGATGACTGCAAGGTCAATCAATGGTTTGTTGAAATCATGTACGTCTGTATAAACAGAGTTTGCTATGGTTTATGTTCAGGAATAAAAATGTTCCATTGTCATTGCCTGCGCCTGTCTACAGTATTAATTCAACACTGTCTATCCTAGAGACTCACATTATTTTTGCCTTGTTATCCAAGTATAAAATGAGGTTATTTCATTGCTATTTAATGTTATTCAGTGAACTGTTTGAATGTGGTTCAGAATGTGAATTGTCTCATCTGTCATATCTGAACTGGACTGATATTTTGATTTCATGCAAACAAGAGCATAAAATCCTGCAACACATTAGTAATTGCTTTCCAACATTTGCCCTCCGTCCAAACTAAAAGCATGTTATGGCATTTGTGTGCATAGAATGTCCCCTGTTTACAGTTATAGATACAGGATACACTGACTGGTGTGAAAAAGTATTTCCACATTTCTGTTTGTGTGCATTTCTCACACTTACATGTTTCAGATCGTCGAGGAAACTTTAATATTCGAGAAAAATAACTCGATTAAATACAAAACACACTTTTTAAATTATGCTTATGTCAAAAAATCTCACACTGGCCTGCCCCTGGCAAAAGTAAAGAAGTCCTTACTAAATCATTATAAATGATGCCAAACCTGTGGAATCAAGAAATCACTTTAACAGAGCCTGTTTGACACATCATTAACAGAGTGGAGAAAACTGACATCTATCAGATTGGAAAGACTTGACAGTCATTATCCACAAATGCAGAAAACTTCAATGGCAGTGAATCTTCCAAAATTACTGCCAAAAACTACTCCAAGAACATATCAAAGAGTCATCGAGTCATCCAGGAGGTCACAAAATAATGCAGAACAACATCTAAAGGACAACAGGGCTCACTTGTCTCAGTTGAAGTCAGAGTTCATGAGTCAACATTAAGAAAGAGACTAGGTAAAAATGGCATCCATTGGAGAGTTTGTGTGCTTTTTGGTCACCAGTGATTATGGCCTTCAAATACTCGTCTCGCATTTACCAAAAAACGTCTTGATCATCCCCAAGACTTTTATAAAATATATTCTGTGAACTCATGAGAAAAAAATCTGAACCTTTTGGAAGGTTTGACCCCCATTACATCTGGTGTAAAACTAACACACCATTTGATAAACAGAAGATCATAGCAATAGACAAACATAGTGGTGGTACTGTGATGGTCTGGGGCTTCTTTGCTGCTTCAGGACGACTACCAGAAAATCCTGAAGGAGAACATTTGGCCATCAGTTCATAACCTGGAATACTGTTATGCAGCAGGGCAATGATCCAGAATTCCTCAGCAAGTCCACCTGCCTCAAAAACTTAACAAATTAAAAAAATAAGGTTTTGGAATGGCAAAAAAAAAGTCTTGGCCAAATTCAGACTTTTTCACAACACTGTAGATAAGACAGATGTAGCCACCTAGCATCAGCCAGTGGTTAGAAACCTGTTTTCATGCCCTGTTTTGGCTGTTGCCACCTATTTTAGCCAGAAGTATCCCTATTTTGGAAAAACAAGTGGAACTCTAACTGATCAGTTAAAGCTAACTTGTTTGGTTCTAGCTAGTTTGGTTAGTAAGCTGCAAGCAAAAACTGTATAGGTACCTTTGCTACCAATTAAACCAATGTCAGTTTTTACAGATATAGTATAAAATGGGTGCACAGATTTACAAAAGCCACCAACAGCAGAAAAAAATCTGAAAGGTTCAGTTTACTGATGACTGTGCTGGGATATAGCTTGACAATTGAAGGCCTTAATAATCGATAACTTGAAACCTAAAAGGCATTTAAACTCGTGACTTTTGAAAAAAAAATGTTCTTGAAGCTCAATCACCCTGCCCTTCTTTTGATTAAATTGCTAGCTCACTACATATCGTTGGAATCTCAGCCCAACTATTTATTTATTTTTCTTGAGACTCCATTTGCTTGAATCACCTTAGTTTCTCTCTCCCATGTTTAAGAAAGTGTAGCCTACTCTAAATGACTCAATGTAAAATGCTTAAATAAGCAGAAGGATTGATGTTAGGCATTTTCCCCAGTAAATAAGAATCAGAATAATAATAAAACCACAATACTGATGTTAACACCTCCTTAACAACAATATTTACCGTGTGCAACAGTGTGTAACCAGAGTTCACTGTACTATAATTACTAGAAATATTTATTATGAAGCAGTATGAAGCCTATAATATAAAGCTGTTGACAGAAGAAATGCAAACAGCCACATCCCTGCCAATTATAACATATTTGTCTCACCCACTCTATATAATAATACCAAGAGTCAAATCACATCCAGCATAACTGTTGACAGACTAAGACTTCACCACAGCATAATTAGCTTTGAGGTGGTGGCTGAAAGTAAACAGATAAACTAATGGAAAGATACACAGCAGCTATAAAGAGCTCATTTCTGACTGATCAGGGTAAAACGGGTGACTCCAATGCTCCCCTCAAACAGAGGTTTCACATTATGTTTTGCTTGCTGGGTAATTAGGTGCCAGATTGTGTGTGTGTGTGTGTGTGTGTGTGTGTGTGTGTGTGTTTGAAGTATACAAAGCTTGTCTCCATGTGGATAGCCTTGTCTTCTGTGCATGGTTCTGCATGTGTTAAGCTCCATGCTCATCTGTCAGCTTATATGTACCTGTGTGTGTGTGCGTACTTTTGGGCAAATCACCTTCATTATAAATGTGTCTCATTACAGTAATGAGACGATTTCATTATCACTTAAACGACCTTGTCCCTGGTGCTAAACAAGGCCGGCTGTTACAAACCCAGTGGGCTTCTTGAGTTGAAACGCAGCAGGGCGCCAGGCAGGAGGGCGGCTAGGCAGGTGCTGCGAGCTTTAATTTGAACGGAGAGATCTAATTGAGGTGCATGAATGCATGCGCATGTAAGTATGGGTGCATTTAACTGTCATGTTAAAGTTTTTCTGAACAATAAAGAGCAATTGTGAAGCACTATGGTGGCCTTAATGTGCAAAACACAACAAAAAGAATAAGAAATCTTAAAAGCCGACAAATATTTTATTTACTTATTTTAATATGTTTTTAGACTGTTTTCTGAAATAGTGTTAAATACTATTAAACCCCCTAAAATACTAATATTTTAGGGGGTTTTCTTTATTTGTTTTTCTTATCTTTGCACCAGTAAGATACCCTATAAATAAATCTCTTCAATAAATTAAATGATTAATTAGTGCTGATCAGAGAAAAGGGTTAACTTAAACTGTAGCCATGTTCTATATTTACATGTTTCTTAATGAGTAGAGCCAAAAAAAACTGGGAACGTAAGTGGTACCCATTGACTATAGCACAGACAGCTAAATGTTATGCCGGGTTTGTTTACTGTTGATTTTATGTTGCCATGGTCTTTTTAAATGGTTTTTGTGTTTGTTTGTTTTTTTGCTTAGTCAATGTGGTTTCTGAAATGTCATCATTTAGTGTTGTTTTTTTTTTAATTTGTGTAATTTTTCTGTATTTGGCACCTCCAGGACACCATACTATGATGTTCTTTAGGAATATTTAGATTAGCTCAGTAAGTTACAGTAGATGAAACTATTACATCTAGAAAAATTTGCTTCTCGTGTTTTCTATCATTTTTCCAAAGTTCTCATATTCCAAAGAGAATAGAAAGTAGGTGGTTGGTGGTGGTGGGGCTGGCTACAGTAACAACAACTGAAACATAATGTTTTATAAAATGTTGTAAGGCTTTTAATTGGGGTTTTTTTGTGTTTTGTTTTTGGTGTCGTGTGTGCCTTTTCAGTTATATTTTTTTTGTTGTATTTTGTTTAACCTATTTTTTTCAGCACCTTTGGGACCCCATACTTTTCTGTAGGCTAAGTTACATAAAACCTGAGAGAAAAAAAGTTAACATCCCTTCACTGACTTCTTTATTTTATTCCTTTTTCATTACTAATGCAATAAAATGAAGGAAAGTGCGTTTACCTTGACAGCTGTAGCACAAATAGCTAATTAATGTGTAAAGAGTCTGTCCAGGACTCGGAACACCATGGTTTAAAAAATTTTTAAACTCCTTAAACAAGTCATGACTTTGAGTTTTACAACTTTTATTATAAAATACTGCAGTCTTTGTAGTAGCCAGGTATAAAAAAAAATCCCTATTTATAAAATCATATAAATACATGCACACCGTGGACATACACTTTCTCTTTCCTATGCTCTACCTGGCTCCCACTAAGATCTCCTCTCATCCTTGCTAAGCACTCAATCTGTTTGGTGAGTGACCTTTAGTTGTTGGAGAGCTTATCTCCTGCTTTTAAAGCACCCTGCACCCCTGAACTAATCCTTGGAGCCAAACACTGCCGCCCTAATCCCCACTCCCCGAGGTCCTCATTCACTATTTGCTTTCACTCTAATTGTCTTCAAAGCACTCCAAGACTCATTCAGGTTTGTTTCCCTATCTGTCCGTGTGGGTGTGTTGTATATAAGTAAATTTACTTATCTATGGGTGTATCCTGGCATCATTACCTCATTTGTGTATATCTGTTTTCCAGGTACTAAAAGCTTGGTCCCAGTCATGCTATGTGTGGATCTTGTCTATCCGTGTGTGTGTGTGTACATGTCTTTATGCATTTGACCGGTGACCACGAAGCCATCAGGGTGCATTTAGGAGGATTGTCACTGTGTAGGAAGGGATCAAGACCAGAGTCAGAACCAAAGCTGCACAGGCACAAGCCCAGAATCAGCATTCAGCAGGTTAGTGGTGTGTGTGTGTGTGTGTGTGTGCGTGTGTGCGTGTGTGTGTGTGTGCGTGTGTGTACGTGTGTGCCTCAAACCCAAGGGTAACAGTTCCTGGTCACAGTCTGTGGATGAAAGTAATTGCCAGTGGAGGGCAACCTGCAGCTGAGGCCCAGAGATGGTGTGTTGGTGTATGTGTGAATGGAATAGAGCTTTCGTGGAAGCAGAAATGCACAATCATGCAGTGCTTGAATTAGACCACGAACCTGTGTATAGTTCATCCTTACTGCACAGCCAATAATGAACTCAAATATATTTCTGTTTTCAGCATCGAGTTTGATTGCTCACCTTTCAGAAATGCAACACACCTTTGCTGCTGCTACAGTTGGAGTAAAGTTTTTACTCTTGGTAAATGGTAAATGCCATCACAGTGCAGTACTGACAGTTAGACTGACAAGGTCAAAGTGGGCGTGGTGGTTGGTTGGTGGTGGTTTCACGGCTGACTTCATCTCTTCCGTGGACGCCCTGAACATTCCACTTGAAGTCTCTTTTGGTCTTATATTTTAGGGCAAAAATAAAAGGAGTGAGAAAGATTTAAGCTAATATTTTTACAGTAAAAAAACATAGGAATAGGAAAAATAAATATAATATAATAAAAATGAGCAAAATTACATACAAAATAATTGGTTTTCTTACACATATCATTACATTTGTTGTTGTTTTCCGAGCTCAGTAAGCTATAATTAGCAGTGAAATGCAGGCTCCATGCACTTTTTTTTATTTCTTTATTTTTTATGCTCCTCAACACAAAGCAAACAATTCTATTATATTTACTGCAAACATCTGAAAAGTAATTTTAACAGTCCAGACCAGGTTTGACCTCATGCAGAAAAGTATAATGAAACATAGATATATTTATCACAGTATATTGTGATATCAAGAGGAATGAGTGAATACACGTTACATCACGCTCTAAGTTCAAACTAACTTTCATAAACTCTCTCCTGTGTCAGGTCTCTAGTGCACAAATATAATATTTTCCCTTATCTACAAGCAGCTCAGCTCCTTGAGGCTTATCGAAGAACCAAAATACCAGGCACCAGCCAGCAGATAGAAGTTATATGGAAGCTAGTAAATAGTGATAGTGTGCTAAATTGAGGGGCTAAACCTAAGAAATTCCATTACAGGTGTACAATACAAGTGATTGATAACGTTACTTTATTTACATTTTTGTAATCAGGTTTTGGTTTATTTGGGGAATATACGGTTTTCTATTGGCAAATTGGATCCCATTTATGCCTAGATGACAAAACTGTGTTACTTTTGTCACGATACTCATCACACCTAAATGACAGAATTGGTCAATTGGCAGTGATTTCCTACACGTAAGATTTTAGCTGCGTAGCGCTAGTGCTAATAATTTAGTTCAGTTTTATTTATATAGCACAAACTCACAACAGCAATTGCCTCAAGGTGCTTTATGTTACAATCATACAAAGAAGACACCAACAATCACATGACACCCTCCAAGCAAGGACTTGGCAACCGTGGGAAGGAAAAACTCCCTGTTAATAGGAAGAAACCAGGCTCAGGGAAGGGCAGCCATCTGCCATGACTGTTGGGGTGTGAGAGGAAGAGATCATTCACCTTTATAAATGTTCTCTGTGTCTGTCATGTAAAATAATTAACAATAGTTCTAAAAACCCTTAAATGAGGACATAATCAATACAAACTGGAACTTTACACTACACTACAACCTTCCCTTTATTTGGACCATTTTGATATATAAACAAATATCCTTCTATACAGTGTGCATATATAAACTCAGATTACAGAGTGTTACAGTCAGGGCAGCAACTTTATAACATAAGTTATGTGAGTTATGTAAACTGATGTCAATTCCTACTGCATTAGCATGTTTATTATTATTATTATTTTATTGTATTATAAAGACCCTACAATAATACAAAGAAACCCACAAAATCAAAAGTGGGAAGCAAAAAGTCCCTTTTAACAGGAAGAAACATCCGACAGAACCAGTCTCAGGGAGGAGCGGCCATCTGCTGCGACCAGCAGGGTGTGAGGGAGATGAGATGAAAAGAGGATTGACTTTCAACCAGGAGATTTGAGCTTGTCTGCTGTGCAGACCGCTGAAGAAACCCAGTATGTTATAGACATGGCGGTCCACCGTGTCCATGTCACACTTGTATTGCTAGCAGGTGGGGGGTGGTTGGTAGTGAACAAACATACGACGTACATGTTTGTTGATGTGTAAATGTAAATGTGTTGATAATGTCTGTTTAAACACTTTCCCGTGATTTTTTTCATGTTGGCTTGAATAAAATATTTCCTTCTGCTGTTACTGCAACTTACTCCACTTTGACACTAATTTTAACCATATGCAATCAAAATAATCAATAGTATGCTTTATGTAGACAATACCACAATTCCAGAAAAATTCTTACATCTAATGTAGTTCAGATTTTCTCTCTCCCACTCAGCCCTCTCGACTATGTACCTTATTATCAGTCCTCAATTCATGTTCCACTGTCTATGGAACTGGCAGCTGGCACATCTGGAAAGGCTCTATTAGTGCTGATAGGTTTTAGAATAACATAGGTTTTAGCTCCCATTCAGATTTATTCCAGACAAACAATGATGAAACTGCTAAGTTTTATTCCAACAGCATGGTTTTTATAGTCAAGTAATCAAAAGTTCCCACATGTTATAGGAAAAGATGATGCTGCACAGTAGTAAACATGGCCTTATTATAATTTTTTTAAGATACGGTGCTTCCAGAAAATTTAAAACGACCTATTTTTCTATGCTCTATTGTGAATAAAGTATTGCTTTATGAGATTTGAAAATCAATATATTCTGTTTTTATTTACATTGTATAGTTTGTGCACTTCTAGTTATCACAGTAAAGTCAGTAGTAACATGCTGAATAAAACACTGTTGGTGGTTGAGGACCCTAAAGGCTGGATAAATGTCAGTTTCGTTAGCATAGACAGTCACTGAATGCACCACGAATGCTGTTTGCAGTTTTGTTTAAACCTTTCTTTTGGTGTTACTGCTATTGTCTGAACCCTGAAGCCAAGAAGTAGCAGCAGTGCCAGTAGAGTGACTGTGCATGCAAAAAAAAAGAAAAGTCCTGCAGTAAAATGACTGAGCTTGTATTCAAGAGGCCATTACAGACATCAGCAAAGGTCAGGGGTGCTTGTGGAATTTAATTATTTACATTTTGTCATGATTATAGTTTTTCCAGGTTCTGCGAGAGAGACACAAGGACAGTCATAAAAATGTTTTGGGGTGAAAAATGAGCTGCTGCTTTTAATCCACAAAGCAGCGGTGCAAAGCACTGCAGGGTGTGCATAATGCACAGTATCCAAATGAAAAACTGAAATGCATGCACACACATAGCATCGCTACCAAAATATATTGCTTCTGCCAGGACCCACTGCGCTCCTTTTATGTGTTCTTTTTAGTATGTCATCTTTTATATTAAGGTATGCATGCTCTCTTTATCAAACTCCATTTCTCAATAAATATTTCTCTTTTTCTGAGGGGACTGCTTAATGCAATCCATGTAACTTAGCAGTAAGAATTCTGTGCTTTAGAAACGACATGATTTCATAACGTGACAGGACCTCTTTGACTCAAGTGCTGTTATGTGAAATGACCAGCAGAGGGCCACAAAACCCAATAATTGGCAACTCTCATCTCAGATCCCTCCCAGCCTGCAATGGTCTACTGAAGTTTAATTTGGGCTTTTGGGAAACACTGAAAATGAAATTTCTTCCCTCTGAAATGTTCCAGAATCTCAAGACAAAAACACATACCAGCTCATTTTGTCAAAAAATCGCATTCCCCTCATTTTATACCGTCTGAGGTTTGAATCCAGCCATGGGTATCCCGATATATTTCCAATTCTAACCATGTTATACTTTGTGCATCCATGTTTCAGCAATTAATAAAAACACTGCCGCTCACTTTCACCGTCTGCTGCTGAGACCCCTGAACTAAAATGGCCACCAATTACACGTTGACCCAAACTGTCTCTGTGTTGCTTCAGCAGAACATGGGCAGGAATTCAGGACAAGAGCAGACACACACACACACACACGCAGAAAGAGACCGAGAGAGCGAGTGTAGAGGGGCAGACATGCAGAGCGACAGGCACCGCGAGCGAAATAAAACAGAAAATCAGAGAGCAATAGACCGAGGGACCATGTGGCAGAAGGCTAGCGCCCCGAGGCTCTTCCAATCTCTCCCAGAGCTACTTCATCAGCAAAACAAGCTGTCCTCTTTCACCAGAACTTACGTCAGCCGCACTCACGGGTCACGACGGGTTCACGGTTTGCTGTGTTACCTGAAAGTGTCTCACAGATCACCAGTCAATAAACGCAAGATGAAGAGTTCTGGACACAAAAAGCGGAGGTGCACCCCGACCCGATCACAAGAGTGCCAGTCCCTTTGTTGAAAACACAAAAGCAGTGTTAGGTTTTAATTAAAAGCTGTCCCAGGTGAACAATAGGCAGGATATTGCCCAGGTAGTCATCTTTTGTTGCAGTTTGTTTGGGGGAGGAGCTGGCGAGGAGGAGGGAGGGGGGTGCACATGAGGATGACTAAAGTAGTGTCAAATGAACATCTCTGGAGAGCAAAACAGGTGTTCAAAGGATGGAAAATTATGAGACCAATGTTATCAGGATCTTTCATATTGCACTCATGACTCAGGCAGGACAGGTAAGAGAGGCATGATGCTAAGGGGAAGGGCACTGGATGACAAATGAGATTGGATTGCTAATAAGATTTTTCTTTTTTTTCTTTTTTTGGCTCAATAATAGATCAATGGGATTCAGGCAGCATGAGTAATGCATGTGGGAGACGAGTTTTCTTGTCTTCCACTCAAGGACAGAAGGTTTCCATGCACAGTGTATTTTATGATGAGGGTGTAGTTGATGTAATTTAAAATGGTTAAACAGATCTAATGGTGGAATGTCGGAGTATGTCGGCTTCATTTAAATTAATCAAATTGTTAGTGCGTGAAGGTTAAAGGGATGTACCCTGCTGCTGTTTTCAGAAGCTCCACTCACTCCTCCTTCAAATAGATTATGATTTGCTATCATAGCAGGATAGCAAGGACCCCATTAGGCCCCACTGTTGCATTCCCATGTAAATACCATTTTCCTTGTTAAAAAATAAAACAGCTTGGAAGGGATCAAACTGCACAATTGATATGTATCACGGAGATCCTTGTAATTAGTCCTAAATAGCTTACAATCACCTGTTAGCTAGCTAACCAAATGTCACAGAAATGCTAGCTTCCTTTGTGATATACGCTTGCTATAAATTTTAGACTGCAGCAAAGTGCAAACACAAAACTGGAGCAGAGACCTCTTAGAACAGCTGTTAATATAGTTAACCTAATAGCAAGCCCTGTTATTTGTCAGATAAATTGCACCTTAGACTGCGTATATACAGAGTTGTGTTCTCAAAATTGAGATACATCTTTGCAACAGTATAGATATAAACACTGCTGTCTTTCTTTGTCTGATTTTTAACAGCAGCAAAGAACTAAACAGTAATTATGACTGTTAGCCTAGCTGCCATATATGTTAACATTAGCTGTGTAACTTTTAGCAAATACCTAACCACCACATTAGCCATCTAGTAAGTTATTACTAAGTAGCAGCTAGTGGCTTTGGCTAATTAATGAAATAATAATGTTATTGAAGGAGCTAGGCAGCAAATAGTATCAGTCCTGCTCTTCTGTAATGTTAATAGACAGTATTAATTTAACTGTATAACACTATTACTTATGTCTGAAAAGTGCCATGTTGCTTGTAAAATAATACATTCTTATTTTTTTCATTTCCCCTGTGGTATCAAAAATGGCATTGGGTACCAATGTTGGGTACTTCTATCACAATGCTAGTATCGTGACCTTGTCAGCACCCTACTCAAACTGGTTGTTCCAAAACTAAGCAACGCTAACAGAAAGTATATGACTCTATGTTAAAATATCTCTGCAATGTAAAGATATCTACTGAAGTTGATCCAGGGTCACGCTGTAAATTTGTGTAATAAGCCTTTTGAAGACTTGAGGGCAGGGCTTAAAAGATAAGCAGCATACATCCAAAAATATCCCAACACATTTATGAGTGAAAAGCAGACCCCAGGTGTTCAGAGGTTTTGACTAATTATATTAAAAAAAAATATTGAATGGGTAATTAAGCTATATCGTGCAAAACCTCAGTGACAAACCAGTGGGTGATGTAATTTGATTTAGCTACATCCATGTTTTATACCATATATAGTGATCAATATAGAAACTCTAGGTTTTGAACTATAGTGTTGATTTTTTAAGGCAAATAAGAAGGATGTTGTGGCAAAAAAAAAAAAAAAAGCTTCACATGACGTTCGTAGAGGAAATGATGCAACGTGGGTTTCTGTCCTTTCCTGTCAGATCTTTATATTCACCAAGGTAGCCATTGGAACCTGTTTTCTTACACTCTGTCATACATTTGAAGTGTGTCGCCCAAAGGGGAATGGGACCAAATCCAACACCTGCCATGTTTCCTGTCCTGGTATGCCTTTGCATCTGGCTGCCATGCATTCACCTTTGCTCTCTTGTCACAAATGGTGTAAAACTAAAAACTGAAAACAGAGCACCACACATACTCTGAACATATCAAAGTCTTGTCAGAATTAATGATTAAAACTGTCTGAAAGTATATGCTGAAATGAAAGGTTTACACTTGAGCCATGACTTGTAAATCCACCATGCTAGGCTTCCAAACCATCTGCGACATTTAGCATAAGAAGATACAGCGGGAGCTATGATAAAAGTACGAACAACAAAGAGGCTTGAAAATTAACCAAGTGGTTAATTCCTGTTGTGCTCAAAGCAGTTGAGGTTCAATGGCTTGCAGCGCTGCTCTATTATGTCTTTGAAATTCTTTTCTTTTGGACGTGACTCAAGCAAACAATTACAGTATGCAGCAAAGTGTCTCATTATAGACTGTAAGTCATGCTAAACACTTGAAGAGGTAGAAAACAAACTCGTCAGCAACGGTTTAACAATCGCATGCTGAAGGGTGAGGCATGCTTTTTTCAAAAATACATGCTGTGGAACGTAGCAAGTATCGGATGTGGTGAGCATAGTAAACTACTTGGGTCATATCTTAATTAGTGATCTTTGTGACGATGATGATGATGTGAAACAAAAGTGCTATAAGCTGTACATGCAAGCTAATATCTTGGCACATAAATTTTACATGTGCACATTTTTCAAGCCTATTGTACCTCTTTTTACACGCATCATTTGTGGTGCAATTACAGTAAAGCCATAATTAAAAAAAAAACTGCAGGTGGCTTTTCATGATGCATTTAGAATTCCAAGATGGACACCTGCAAGTCAAATGTTTGTGACGAGTAATTTTCAAACTTTTTATGCGAATGCAAATTTATGTGCCATTCGAATGAGTCGAAAATTTCAATTGCAAGAGTTTTGACAGTTACGGTGTTATGGTATACACAAAGTATGCGTCAAGCTTTCATAAACATCGGAACAAGTATCTGTATATTCTGTGATAGTTTTGCTTTTTGATGTTTTTCTTCTTTTGTATGATATGGACTAATCTTGTCTGAAACAAAAGTTTATTTCTTTTTTTGCCTTATCGTGTCAATAAAGCTGATTCACCATCAGTGTTAACATACCTTTAATGACTCTATGCAACTCAATTAAATGTTAGCCAACACAAACCCTTGAACTATTGAGATGCTGCAGGGCAAAACTGACTTTTTTATTTTTAGCTTTCATTCACAACATTCTAGTCCGCCATTGCATAACACCACAAAGACAGGTTGGACTGCCAGAGTATAGCAATCAAACATCCTACAAGCCTGGACCTGAGACACATTAGCATGCTCTCCTCTACACGGCACAACATCGTACTTGTTTTTTCAAAAAGGCAGGGTTTGGAACTCGGCAGTATTAGTTTTCGTGACACTGCTAAGTCATTATGCTAACATAAGGCAAAAGTAGCTGAACGGGCACTCAGGTGATGAAAGGGCCTGTCATCAGACAGCTTAAACGCCAGCCTGTGTAAATATAAACCAAGTTTCACAACTTGGCCTCAACTCCATTCTGTTTTCATTTTGATTGATGACCTGTTTATTATGTAATTCATGTAAATATCACTCCAGTTGTTTATGTCCAAACGAAGTCACATTGATTCTTGATTTATCTTCCTTTCTGTCTCTACAATAAGTTTCCATCATCCAACAAGTCTAACCACTAATGAAAAAGTACATGTCTTGCTTTGGTTAGAGGACCATGAACATGAAAGGATACTTTTTAAGGGGATAAGAGCAAAACTCTCAATGTGTTTGTGGGTTCATTGGGCACTCCACGCTCTAATGCTTCAAGCGAACAACAGCTGAGTGATAAGAGACAACCAGCAATATCCAAAGTATAAAGAATGACTTCTTGTCTGGACTGAGGCACCTCATTTCTATTGCACTTCCCCCCCCCCGGGAATCACAGCACAGGATCTTTAACATCAGGACAAGACCATAATAGCGTTTGAGATTATCAAAAGGACTCTTGGCTTTGGGAAGATTCCGGTCGAGTAGTTCTGACAAAGTAGCAATCAGGCTGATAACAAGGACACTTCCGTCGGACTAGCGGCTCTGCAAGTACTCTTGTGGTTAGTCAGAGGGGTACTCTGGGGCACTCAGTTGCCTCACTGATTAAATATGCAACTGTCACCTTAGGGCCTAGGTAACAGTTCAGGCTGTGTAATGAAAATAGGATTGCTTCTGCATCCACAATAAATTATATTTAGCCTCTGTTCTCTCCACGAGGAGAGCAGTCGCAAGACCTGTTGAAGGAACAGAGCAGGCTTAGCTAACTCGCTGCAAGTGTTTTCAATATTGACTTCCTGTTGCCAGTGAAGATTGGCAGTAATGACAACACTATGCAAGCTAGATAAAGACTAACTTATCTTCTGCTTTGCATTACATGCAGCTAGCAAAGCTATTTCCAGTGGATCTTCTGTGAACTACAAACCTTTCGTAACCATGTGCAAGTCAGTCATCACATTGTTTAATCACACAGAACTTATACTTCAAGCATAGAAGAAAAACTACAAACTTCTGTTTGACTACAGGGAGTAGGCCAAACCTGAAGATTATTTTACTGAGTGTAAATATCACCAGGATATTTAAGAAGTGGAAGTGTGGATCAAGATAATGCACAATAGGTAATACTGTCAGAGAGGCTGGAATATGATTATTTCTGTACAAATTTTCTTGGGAAAAAGTATCTGTTTTAATCAAAGGAGAGTGCACAAGACTCTCGAACATAAAAAAGTCCCATTTGTATTTTCTGAAACTTTTAAAATGGATGTTTTGAGCTCCAACAGCATGCGATGTTTACTGACCCTAATCCCACACAGCTCTCGCCTGCAGACTTTCGCTTACATGACCAGTTTTTCACGATTGAAAGCTTGAGGTGAACTACGAAAAAGAGTCGATGGGATTCTGAAGTTTTGGGTTGGAAGGCCTGTTTCTGATGGGTCTCCTTTTTGACAGGAGAAATGGCAAGGAGCAAGACTAAATTTACCCAGTCTGGGCCTGGCAAGACTTTTTTTTCCCTCCTCCTTTTCCTGATGCAGAGCATGTGAGACATCTCAGACTGCAGCACACAATTTGTGCAGCAGAGGACTGTGGGTGGGCCAGCTCCTTGGGCCAAAGCAAAAACACACACAGATGCAAGAGGATCTTCATTATTTGTGGAGAGATTCTCGTTGCAGATAAGCAAAAGCCACTCTGTCTTTGGAATCTCGTCACGCGGCGGGGTTTTTTTTTTTTACTCTTGGCTTCTTGGGTACTGTGGGCCTTCTCTGAGGATGACTAACAGTGACATCAGAAGTACTAAAAGGTATATCCTGCTACAAAATAGATATGCCTTTAGGTCCAAACAAAGCCACGAATTCATCAACCGTATAATATGAGTTTTCTACATTGCAGCAGAAAATATGACCTTGATAGAAAAGAGGTGGGTGGGGGGTAGAGAAAACAAACAGCTGCCGAATACATTGATGATAATTTTGCATTTTGTTACAGAGCTATTATGAAAAAATTATGTAAATTACAAAAAGTGCTGCTCAGCAAAGGAAGGTTTTTCAGAAGACACTCAAGTTTCAGAAAATAGCTCGAGAAAGCTGTGAATTAAGAGCTCTTAAATTATGCAGAAGGACAGTTGTAGCTAAGAAGTGAACACAGCCAAATATTCACTAAATAACTGAATCCCCTTAAAAAAAAAAAACAACCAAAAAAAACCCGCCACATGTTTATTTAGTTTTCAGCCACATTTTCAACCCACGTCCGATGTGAGGCGAGTCAGATGAAGTCTTGCTTTGCCTTTGGCTAATGCCACCATGCCCTCAAATATCTCCGGGCTGTCTTTCGGCTCACATTCTCTGCTGCTCCATCAGACTAGTGGGAGGTATGTAATTGCATTGATACTATGTTGGATGTGTCCCCCGTCAATGTGGTAGCAGAGACGTAACGGAGACGTAGCTTTGCACTTATTGCTGATGGAGAGCTCGGGGGAGGTGAGGACACAGGAGCCCGCTGTGGATGACAACTATGATGAAGATAGGACAGATGTTTTGCCAGCAGACGCTTCCTTTGCCAGTGCCATCCCAGTTTTCTGTTTGTAAGTTTTTAAAGGATTGTTTCCAGTACACAAGCTGATACACCAGAGTCTGGAGCTCCTTCTACAGCGGGGAAATCTTGGGCAACCCATGTGTGGCGGGGCGTGGCCTGCGATGTCGTGCAGGTGCGTCCGCCCCCTCTGCACTGCACCGCAGGCCACGCCCCGCCACACCGTGGTAAAAACAAACTTTAAAGAAAACCAGTGTTTGGAGAGGGAGAGAAGAACCCTGAAATGGAATTAATTCAGCTGGTGCAACAGTGTTTACAGACAGAAAACACTACTGTACTACCGACTAATTGCCTTCTGTACACTGCTACACACCAAGGAAGTCTGATTGTATAGACGTCTATGTGAAGACAGCCCTCTGCTTCTTTTACTGTGTAACCTCAGTAAACACTTTCCTAATGGGCTTATGAGCTTGATCACTAGATCTAGGTTTTGTTCCAAGTCTTACTGAATAAAGCATGACATTCGTTTTGGCATTAAGTTATGGTACAGAAGGACAAAGCAGAGTATGCTACCTTGTGACTGACAAGTCAGTACCTTAAGAAGATGCAGTGTCCCTCAGCCATATCTACATCACACTCACGACATCTTGTTTTGAAAATTCTAAGATGGCAACAATGAGTCAATTGATGACATCATGGTGGCTGCATCCATCTTTTTTATACAGTCTATGAGCTGCTTGGCAGATTTCCGCAGCAGAAAGGAACTGAAGTATTTTCAGCACCATACTGAAGTGCCATTTACTTTAATTATATTCAAGAGAAGACAGACATCACAGCCAAACTGGCCAACTCGCATCCAAACTAACTATCACTAGCACCACAGTTAAAGTGTTTCACTTATTTTGAGCACTTATTGTTTATAACCTCAAACAAACCCCAACAGCAACACACACAAACTAATGAAATAAGAATTACACCACTGAGTTCAAATGTGAAATTTGTAACACAAGCACGAGGTGTTGTTTGCATTGTAAACTTGGCTTAGTGAATAGTACCGTTGAGTAAATGTATTCATGCACATGTTCTCTCCCTCAGCCTTCTCACATTTCAGTGGAAGTTAGGTGGAAGTTTCGTAAAGAGCATTAATTTTACTCAATGGGGTTTTACATAAAGCGTGCCACCGACTGATGCCCCATCTGCTTGATGGGGCTCGTATTTAATTTGATTATGAACAAAAAGTACCTCATTCTGTGATCAAACAACAGATCAGTGAAACAGAAGTAAATAATTCAACACACAGTGCCCTTGTTTAAATGACAGCTCTGTCAGCACCTAGTCTGGTGTTCCAGTCTCAGTCCACTAATACAAATAAAGATACGCATCTTATCGCGGTTTTTGTTGGATATTATTGCCCATATAATACAGCAGTGGAACTACTTAGGAAGAGTAAAAAAGGAGGTTCTTGGTACAGACACATAGTGGCTTTGTGGCTTAAATTAAAGGTACAGTATTATGATTTACGTATTTTTCCTGTCACTTATGCTATTACAATGATGGATCCTCATATTAAATGCAGTCAGTGTTTTAATTAGAAATAGACATAGAAGAAATCTCTGTGAGCCATAAACTCAGGTTTTAGACTGCTCTAATTTGTTGTGTTTTTTTTTTTCATTTTTGGTTCTGTATGACATCACTGACAGGGGATGTTCCTAATATGGTAATATGGTCAACACAGTGATGCAGCTCTGGCTGTAAGTGCTGAAGCCCCACCAACCCAACTTTCTGTTCAAGGGATTTTATTTTCTATTTTTAAAGAGAGTTGGGCTATAAAAGAAAACATAAATGCTTTATATTAGGGCTGTCAACATTAACGCATCATCATGATTAACGCAATTAAAAAAATTTTAACACATTTAATCCATCTGGAGCACAGAGTGGACAAACTTTGGACAAACTGCCCGAAATGCATTGACAGAGACATTTCAGGGATTTAGAGTCATTCTGCGCTCCAGATGGGTTAGTTGCAATAAAAATTTTAATAGTGTTAATCGCGATGACAGATTAATCTGCATTAACATTGACAGCCCTGTTTATATCAGACTGAGGGCAGAATAAGATGCTGTACAACTGAAAATCATACAAAGGTGCACCAACAGATTTCAGCAATAAAAAAAATGGAGATGAAAACATAATCAGTTAGTAAAAGATGGATGCAGCCATCATGACATCACCTCTTGGTGCTGGACATTTTGAAGCCTCAAATTTAGTCTTCTGGACTCCAGTGCCAACCGCTGGTTGGAGTGCTAAGTTATCAGCTAATGCTAATATAGGAGTCCAGTCCATAGACACATATGTCTGCTAATCAGCTCTAAATAATGTGCTTATTTATTTTTTAAAGTACTTATGTGCTTGAAATAGGACCATGCACAATATTAACATTAGTCTTGACATTTGATAGAATTTCACTCATTAAAACTGGAGCACAGACCTTTTGAAATGTGCTGTACGTAAAGCAGTTCTAATGAAAAATACTTTGAATAGACATTTACACTGGAATTGCTGTACATGCAGTAGTTCCAATGAACTCCAATGAACTCCAATCGGCACAAACAGATCGGTTTAGTGAGCTGTATTAATGCACTTGAGTGGCTGTCCACTGTAGATAGATACATGCATAGATAGATCTATTTATCTACATTCACATGGCTATAGATATGTACATATGACAATAAAAATAGAAACCAGTGCTATCCAGAGGACCAGAATGAAAACTCAACAAAACAAAAAAGCCAGGTGACTTATTTACACGCTCATATTCACATATTTTTTGGTTTGTTTTTATATTTTTTCAGCGAGAAACAGATTTTCATTGGTTCTGTGTTATAATTTCCACAATATTAATCTCTTGACTGTAATGCTGTAATATGTATTATTGGTTCTTACAGCCAGTTTATTAACCATATAGCGTCCTCTCAGTGCTGTTTTTGTCTCACTTGTGATAAATTCTGAATATTTGGGGGGAATGTATGTTGTCATTAAATTTAAGGTCATTAACTTGAAATGTTTACTATACATTTACTACTATATATTTATTATGAAGTGGGTGGTGGGGTGGTGGGGGCACTGTCCAAAATGTCAAGAAAAGGTTTTGTATCAGGTTCTAAACAAGCTTTGTAATGGTCTAAATTTAAGAATTTGATTTTAAGTGAGCGTAAATGATTTTTGCTTTGTTTTTTTGTAGCAGGGCTCTGTGAACAGGACACAGAATATTTACTCTACCAGAATGAAATATTAGGCTGGGGAATTATTTGGAGAGTGACTTTGCATTTTAAGATACACCGTACTCTCTTGTTGTCACTGCCATTAGCGCACTGTTTAATGTTAATTTTGTTTTTGTCTAAATGTGTGAATGTGCTTGCAAGGTATCATTAAGTTGTGTAAATGAATCACACTTTTTTTTCTTCCTGTTTTACATCTCATGATTAAACTCTACATTACAAGTTCTTGGGTAATTTTTTTAAAGGTTGTAATTTGTCACTCCTGCATCTTTGATTCTCTGACCAGGTCCTTTGAGATGATCTGTCTGGGATGGGTCACCGATGAGGTCAAGCAATAGATGACTGCTCCAGTCTGTGATGTTCCAGATGGGAGTAAAATTTTCTCTAATTCCGTGACAAACCCACTTGGCTTTATGCAGCAGATAGACACAACCGATTGCATTGGGGCGGGGGGCAGCCCATCTGAAAGTGATCAGCGAGTAAGCTGCAGAGAATTACAACCCTGGGTTTGATGCAGATGATCAGTTGGCATTCCAAGGTTATTTTCAGCGGTTTTGATCTGTCTGATTCTTTTTTCATCACACAGGAGCATGATCTGGAATAATAATGATCTTGCACCCTATTAGTTCTTGCACCACAGGGAGGTTAAAGGTCAAGCCCAGCCACAACTCATCTGGAAGTGGTAGCACTTCAGTGTCGTGTTCAAGGGCACACACACACACACACAACACACACACACACATAAAGACCAGCTTGCAGTTTGCTGTGTGATGAAAGGTGTGTTAGTTTGCCACTGTGCAGATCCCCCCTCTCTCTCTCTCTCTCTCTCTCTCACACACACACACACACACACACAGGAAATTATTTTCTTCTCTCACAAATAAGAATCAACACTATTATGTCAAAAATGCTATACTTGACTTATGTGATTACAAGACCTTTGCATATTTTTATGCTACTATTTTAGTTGCCTTATATGGCTGATATAGGCATTCTTTGGTCTTGGTGCTGCAGCCAGGCTATTTAAAGCCTATCAGTGTAAGAGTTTTTTTTTCTCGGTCTATTGTGAGAATCTCCAAGAGGAGGAGCTCTGTATAGCCGTTTCAGTGCTTTCCCAGTTGCATAAAACTGCCCGCTATAGAGACACTAAAGTACCGGAAGTTGCATGATATCCCTTCGTGAATAAACGTTTTTTTTGTTTGTTTGTTTGTTTGTTTTTTTCTGGTTGGCTGGCAGTTGTTGGAAAGAAATGAAAAATATTTGTATGGTCATTTTTTAGAGTGATTAAATTTAAATTATGTTTTGTGATAGATAAAAGTCGTAAAATTGATCAAAACATTAAAGAGGCTTAAATAAAAATAAATAAATGCATTTGATCTACTCCAGGCTTTTATTCTGAAAGTCTGAATGTCTCCGGGAGAGCCGCGTGCTGCGGTCGCCTTGACGCCGCCTTGCCTCCTTGTAGTCCACCTCTACAACATGCAAATTACCGAGCAACTCCAATATATCGCAGATTGGTTAACTACACAGAGCGCGCGGCGCAGCGCGAGAGCAGGGTACGGCACGCGCTGGCATTGTATTTTTATTTTATTTTAAGTTGACCGTAGAAGCATAATTAGAAAAAAGAGAGATTAAAGAATAGCCCCGCTTTAATGGCAACAATGTTTTAACATTGTCGCCTCGAACCTGCAACTTAATCCTAATTGACTGTGGAGAGACTGGAAGGAGGAAGGCTGCGGGCTGCTCATCATCCCGGGACCGGAGTGAAACCTCACCGCAAAGCGTCCTGGTGTATCGGAATAATTAAGCGTGTGAGAGTGTGTGTGTGTGAGGAACCGCAAAGGAAAAGGGAGAGGACTGACGGAACCTGTGAAGTTTTGTAGTGTGTCAGCCTGTTTTATAAGGAGCTTCGTGGACTGTAGTGAAACTGTTAGCCTGCGCGTCCCCCCTCTCCTCTTTTTAAAGGTGGTGGGTTACCCGCATTAACTGATGGACCAAGTACAGTGAAATTTGGACTTAAACATCGTCTTTCTTCAACAGTTTTATCCGGTAAGTGTCACTTTACGGTGAATGTAAATATTTTTCTGTCAATGTTCTGTCAGTTATGGATCAGATGTGATTTATGGAAAGTTTATTTCTGTTTCATTGCAATTAAATAACTGCCCCCCCCCCCTTTTTTTTTTGTTTTGTTTATTGGGGTTAGCTTAAATGATAAGGAATCCGCGTCCATTACGGGCACGTTCTAACTAGCTAAAGAATGTTGCAGTGCCGTAACCATCCAGTTTTATCCCCCCTTAAAAACCTGCTATAAAACAGAGGGTGTAGATTGTCAGAAAGCACAGGCAGAAAACAGCTTTAAAGAAAAAAATAAATAAAAAATAGTGCCTGGACTTGACAGGAACAGAGAAGGAGCTGTGAGTTTTCCTGAGGGGGCTCCATTACCTCGAGCACACCTGGCTGTCTGCCACACACAGTTACTGTATCCTACGGCGCTGTTCTCCCCTATGGAAATTCGGACTGGTGTGCCTGTGCTCTGCTTTGTATTACATACAAGGAAAAATATATTTAAAAAAAAAGACAAAACTTTGGAGTGAGTGGCTCATTTTTAAAAGAGCTCTGCGCGGTAACAGATTGAAGCTGCCTCACACTTCGCTCTTCCCTCCTGGCGTTCGGCCATCACTAATTATATCTGTGGCGTATGAATATTTATTAGTGTTAGTGGTCACAGGTGTCTTTTAATGGGCGCTGCGTCATAAATTCTGACAGAACCGAGCCAATCAGGAAGCAGAGCCAGCCAATTAATCTCGTTACGTTTCACACGGCGCTGTTATAGCGTGCATGTTCACACTCTAATCACAGGCAGTTCAATAGATCTGCACTGCATTTGTGCCTTACTTCTAATCAGCTTTCCCCCTTCAATTAGAGGAAGTGCAAGTTAATGGGGAAAGCCCTGTCTGATTATCTTTAAGTTTGCTTAATTGAGTCTGGACCCCAATTTTTTGCTTGGATGAATAATGGTTAATAAGGTAATGCCCCAGTTATAGGCCCTGGATGGCATAACATTTGATTATTTATTTTTTTAATCACAACTTTCCTGTCTGGCTCTCTAGTGTTAAGAGTTTTCTTTTGTTTTCCCCCCCTCCAGCTTTGTAGCTCCATTGCTATAATACCTAAATAAAATAAAAAAAGTCACCCAGGCACAGGGAATTATAGAGAGAGGGGAAACAAGAGCTGATGTTAATCGTGGATATCAGGTGGTGCAGTCGTGGTTAGTCCCCTACAACTGAACAAACTGTTTGCAGTGAAGGGGAAACACAAATATGTTTGAATAGGGTAGGTGTTGTCTGTAATGAGTTGAGTAGCCAAAAGGAAATTGGCCACAGGTGTGAGTGGTCTGCGGATTTCAGAGCCAGCTCTGGGTCGAGGGTAGAGCTTCTGGCCATGGTGAAACTATATTAGTGTGCTGTTTGTCAGATTGAGAAATCCTGCAGTTATGTATCAGAGAGCGGAGATGAAGTAGGCAGCGTGAGCCCACGTAATATTGAATCAGTCAAAAAAAAAAAAGGAAGAAAAAAAAATGCTGGAACAAGGGGCAAGGGAGTTGAACTATCTCATGCCTGTTGAGTGGCTGGATGTCATAATTATCATTTCTCCAGGATTGTGGTGAAGGAGGGCCGCGGGCGCTGGCAGAATCTCTCACTGATATGTGGGTGTAGTGGTGGTGTCGACCCTGTAGGGGCAAGCCGCATCACTTCCAATCCAGAGGAGGAAAGGGACAAGTCCTGGCGTAATTGGTGCCTGGGAACACTGCAGGGGCGCTCGGGGAAAGTTGATAGACGGTCAGAGCGAGCGCAGAAACAAGGCAGCGCAGAAACACATACGCACTCTGAAGCCATGGACTGCTAGGGTGTTTGGGGGTGGGGCTCTAATGTGCTATCCCATGTCGGGCTGAAATGAAACAACCTCTAGCCTGACGCAACAAGTCAACTGTCTCGCATTCTCCGGCCCAAACTCCACCTCATTCTGTTTCAGCCCCCCAGGCTAAAAGCCGCCTGACTTTTAAGTAGTAGACGCACGCAACTGTTGGTGGGAGACCTTCAAGGGAAATGGGGAGAAAAGCCTGGGAGTAAACAAGGCTCTCTTTTCCTTCAGTGGAGAAAGGTTGCTGGCTTTTCGTGGTCGTGTGTCACAGCAGGAAGGTGTAAATTAGCAGGCAGGACTTGTCATAACACGATAAAAAAGTTCTTAAAATACTTTGTAATTGTAAGAGAAAGCAATCAGGAGCAGTTAAAGTGCATGTTTATGGTAGCACATTCCTGAGTAACCACAACATAACAAAGGAGTGACTGAGCACAAACACCTGTAAAATTCACTTCAGTTCAGTTTTATTTATATAGCTCCAAATCAAAGCAATAGTCACCTTTAAGGCGCTTTATATTGTAAGTTATTGTCACAGTCTGGCTGAGGCAGACTGTATGTGTTTGCAAGAGAGGACTCAAACGCAGACCAAAAACTGAACGTGACATGGATTTACAAAAAACAAGCCGTTTATTGAGGCTAGGAAACAAGGTACAAACAAAGAGCATAGGTGAAACTAAACAATAACCTAAACTGGGTGAACTAAAACTAAACATGAAAAAACCTTAAACATGGTGAACTGACATGGATACCTGAAGTTGTGACGTGCATGAGCAGGCGACCTGACAAGGAATGACTGAAGACACATGGACTAAATGCACACAGGAGGATAATGAGGGAAACGGAAACACATGGGGAAACAGCTGACACACATGAACATAAGGACATCACAAGAGGAGAGTAAAACTAAAAACATTGAACATAGGAACACAGGACCCCTTCAAAATAAAACAGGAACCATAATGAGACGCAGACATGACAACATGAACTTGACAACATGAGACTCTCAGACATGAAAGGGCAGGGGGGACGTCACAGGGGTTGAAAACACAAGGGGGAACTAATAAGCAAATGAACATAGGAAACCTAATGAGCTTAAACATACTATAAACATCAAAATGAACTAAAAGTCAAAACACTGGGTCATAAGACCAGTGACCAGTTGGGGCTGAGGGAAGGAAGAGAGGGATTTTCTTTCTTTTTTTTTTTAAGTGCTTCTTGCTACACATAGTAAACACATCTGGGTCTTATCTGGGATCTTTTTGGCACTGACAGCTCAGATGTTTGGGCCAGACATGGTATTAATGTGGGTTATAATTAGTGTAGTGTGGACCAGATGTGGCCCAAATGTTGTAACACATTTAATATAAGAATTGTTTAAGGTGGACCAGTGCAGTCAGTCAGCGCCAGATATGGGCAATAAAAAAGTGCATACTTTGGCCACATTTTGGGGAAAACATTAATGTCTAGCAGGGATTAAATTATATTAGAGCATATTTTACGCTCTAAAATATGTTTATATATTTATGAGAACGGAGCTTGGTCCCCATAGATCTCTCGTAGTCTGGCTATTGAGTACTGCACATTTTCAACACACCTCAAAAACCTTTACAAGTTCAGCATTGTTCATTGTCTTGACACCAAACATTATCGCCAGCTGTTGAGCCTTTACCTATCCATCTTTATATTTTGCCAAGCACTTTATGAATATTGTAAAACCTTCTGCTGGAAAAGTAGCACATAGAATTTGATGGGCTGCTGCTAGCATTCTGATGAAATGCTCAGCGAGCAGATTATTTAGGACAATAACACCCCCCCCACCTTTGTTTGAAACGCAACACTCCCTTCTGTTGCAGCAGCGTCACGTGTGATGTGTACACATTTCTTGTGGCAGACGTGCAGCGTGTGCTGTGCTGCCTGTATATGCATTTAATCTGCAGTGTCTGTTGTGATTCCGGGAACTTCATTTGGCTCGGAGTAATCCATCTCAAAAACAAACAGGGAATTATGGGTGGCGTTGAGTCTTATATTTGACTTTGAAGCTTTTGTTCTGATAACAGGTTTTAGCAGGAGCTTAGAATGCTGTCCAGCTTCTTTAACTTCCCGCTGTGGCTCTCCCACTTAATTGGTCTTGAAAGGTCTTGTTTAGCTGGACGGCGCAGGTCAGCTCGAGTCTCTGCAGTTAAGTTGTCACACACTCAATTAACTGACAAAAAAAATGCACAGGCTGAAAGCAAGACACCTTGAACTTAATCTGCATTGAATTTGCTGTCTTATGTGTCCAGACAAGAATTATGTAAAAATATACCAGCTTTATCTTCCTTTTAAAAAGACATTACACCTTGGTGTTACTGATGCAGTCAAACAGACATAACATCTATCAATCTTCTCATCTAACCATCCACTCTTGCTCAATGGTGCCAGTCTGAAAATGTTTTTGACTATCGGTCCGTAAGCTCTGCCTCTGTCTGTGTGTACTGCTTAAGTCTGCTGCTGCATCTGATACTGGCAGCTCCAATGAGTCTTCTTATTTCCCTTGACCATAGACTGGATTTCCTTCAGGCAAATTTGCATCAGCCAAAGTGTCAGATAGGGTGGAGTTTTAGCTCTACTGGCTCTGCATCATAAAGCAAGTTATACTGATTCTAGTATGACACAGTAATGAATTATGGAGGCGCCTGGTGAATAAACAGGGAAAGGGCAGAGCAGAGGGAGAATCAGAATTGGTGGTGGGGGTGTGTGTGTGTATGATCCATCTCCATGTTTCCCAAACAGTAAAAGATAAATCTGTGACTTTGTGCTAATCCTATTACCTTCAACGTAGCTAAAAAAGCTGCGCCGCCATCTTTCCATTTCTCCCATGAACACACATGGGCTCAAAGTTTGCACCCATATGTGAAAATGTGCAGTCGCTTATGACAATCATAGTCTAGATCCTGTCAGGTAAATATAAAACACATACAGGCAACGTTTACATATGGCTTGTAGATTTTTCTTCCCTCTTTCTTTGCTTTTAGTAGGCGTCTTGATGAATTGTCACTTGATCACATACCATTCAGCTGTTACTAATGAACAGAGCCACTAACAGATGTGGTCATAAAAAACAGCTTATGACTTTATAATACTTTGTTCAGTTAGTAAACTCGTCATGGTTTTGCTGACGAACAGTAAGCTAGAGTGTAGTACATAAGGCTGAATATCAAACTGATAAATCAGACTGATTACATCCTACCAAGTGTTGGATAATGTCTTGTTATTTGATACTAAATTTTAGTATATTTGAAGTAAATCTCATCAGTGTTAAAGAGCCAATCAGCAGACAGCATACTAGTGCGAAGATCTAATGATCTCAGTGACTGGCTGTCTAACGTGTAGCAGAGTTATACAGAGAAAATCTATGTTACAAGTACTTATTTGTAAGCTGTGTTTTAAAAAAATAGTTTCATATCTTCTCCGAGTAACTAAAGTCTAATTACCAAATGTGAAGAAACAACTGCTTTGATTCTACATCCAAAAAATGTTTGTTTTGTCCTGATAGGATATCCACTGAAGTTGAACTTGGGCCAGTCTGCACTGTTGTGCAATAAACATTTGCACAATATTTTAACCGGGCAAGTCATTATGAATACATTCATATTTATGGTGGTGGTCAAAAACTGGGAGGTAGCTAAAAAAGTTATATAAAGGTTAAGAACCAAGAGACATCTGAAAACACATACTGATAAACCACTACCCCAGGGGTGGGCAATTCCAGGCGCACATGCATCGATTGTTTTTTTTTTGAAAGGCTTACATCAGATAGCAGGTGGAGAAATTTGTACAAAAATTATTAGATTTGATGCCAATATCATAAAACTGCAATGCATGCATTAAAGAAAAGGCAACTACCAAGGCCGACTGTATGACAGATTTGATGAAACTCTTGAAATAATGGAGCAAAATAAGAGAGCAGGAAGCTGCTCTGTGTTTGACTGTAAGAACAATTAATCAGCCAGGACCGGATTTTCGAAAATCATTTCACATTTTCCAGAAATAGCCACATGCCCAATTTGAGGACGACTGTTAACTAATTGTAACATTACTGCAATGCGTGTGGTGACCCCCTTTAATTCCTGGCTTTTGTGCATTTTTAAATATTTGCATGAATATGTTGTAAAACAGCTCTGAGTTGGATCTCAAACATAAATGCGTAAATGGGTATGTTTTTATGTTCTGAAACTGCTTCTATGTGTAAAATGGTAAAATAACTTTCTTAATGGAGCTTTTCTATCCTAACGATCAATTTTAACAGTGAGGAAAACATATTGTTTAATCCTTGCTTTAAAAATAATCGAAGACTCTAGTTTTTGAATGATACCAGTCATAATTGCACAGTTAGGATATCCAGCATGATCACAGTACATGACAATCCATCATGTCATATGAAAAATGTACTTACAGCTCGATTGTGTTTGACAATCACTTTATGTATTTGTAGTTTTTTTTGGAAGGAAGTTTCTATAAATTCAAATTGAAAGTTTCAAAATAGACCAGTATTGGTATATTGCAGATATCTAACTAGAATGCATATGAAAATATAAAAATCGTTTTTTGTTGCGAGTTAGTATTTTTAGAGATTTAATATAATTTAAGTTTCTATTTTCAGATTTTCAGGTTGTCTATAAACTTGCCTGCATTTTTGTAGACCACAGAAACCAAGCTGTGATTAACTGACATGACAGAATGTTCTAGGTGGTGCCCTTTCTTTTGTTTATTCTCAGTAGCCAGGCCTGTCTACCTATAATATGTGACTCCTTTGAGAATGAAGTTTTTGTTTTTTTCCAAGTGGCTGATCTACACCTATTTATGGAGCGAATCATAAGACCGTCATTACCATTACCCTGTGGCCCTTTTTTTTATGGAGGGCATGCTTTAAAATCGACATTAGAAACAACTGAAAGGCTGAAAGGACTAAGGATGGTTACACTGGAGATAGAAAGATATGAAACACTCACTGAATATTCTCAAAGAGCTATCTCATAATGATATAACACAACAATCTCTATTAAAACTGTTTTCTACTTTATTTAGAGTATTGGCTTTGCTTTCAGTTGCCTGACTTTCCAGGTAGCACTGAAACTAGATTGAGCATAGTGAACAAATGTATCTACACTTTGCCAGTCCTGCTGGTGAGTCACTCCTGAATAGAAAGTGTCCTTTTTTTTTTTTTTTTTTTTTTTAAAGCGACAGTAAGGTATACAGAAACATACATCTGTTTGGTGCAGATGGGTCTTTTTACAAAACATACCTTGATCCTACTATACAGTGGCGTAACTCGCCTGCTCATTTCAGGAGAACTAATTACTGCGCATTAGTTAAACAGACCATTGGAAATGCAGGCCTTCTAAATCAAGCTTGCCAGGGGAGCTGAGCCACCCCCTCTTCCCTCCCTATCCCACACTGCCTTTGTGTTTCTATTATTAGTTCTATCATGCATATGTTCTCTATCAGAAATTAAGGCCCACCAGCAGAGAGCAGAAAGTGAGGAAGCTATGCAGTTACACAAGGTAGTGAGTAAGCAAAACTGTGGCGTTAACTGTGTCAGTTAATGGCCATAAAGATGTATTAGGTCTCTATGCATGATGAAGTTCAGTATCTGCTTATGACTTACCATAGGGATGAGCTCCCAGCTGTTAGAACTACTGAACAACATGAGAAAAGCAGAGAGCCAATCGAATTTCTTTCTTTTCATTTTTTTTTTCATCGGGACACTGATGATGTTTCTAAAGATGCAATCCTTGTAGCAGCCAGCAGAGCGTGTGCTATCAGCCTCGCTCCCCTGATCACCAAGGCTGTGTGCTTCCAACACAGCTAAAAGGATCTTTGTTGGCCTGTTTGAAAGCACAATACTTCCACTAAAACCTCCACCATGCTGAAACAAAGGGCCAGAAAGTTCAGTCAGTGTTAATATATATATTTTATAAAATAGATGTATATAGACCGTTAACAGGTGGATGCACTTTAGTTAACTAAAACTAAAACTAGGAGCTAAAAAAACGTTTTGAACTTTTATTTTTTAAATTAAAATCTAAATCAGTCATACCTACTGCACTTACAAAACTAAAATCCAACTAAATATGTACAGCTGAAATGTCTTTAACATTGGTTTACTGGATTTGTTTTTATGCATGTTTGATTCAAATTTGAATAAATGCAATACAGTCACTTTCACTTGCGCTGGCACACGGAAAGTTTTGATAAACGTTTCAGCACAAGCACCGCAAGCAAAATGAAGCAATAGATCAACAATTCCGTTGGGAAACACATGATATCGCTCCATTCACAGGGACTTGACAGGCAAGAGCTCTGAAACCTGATCCTTGTACATGTGAATCCTCATTAACCATATGCAGAACAATACAATACATGTCAGATGTTGGCTCATATGTTTGAATAAAAGTTGTTTTGTAGAATCCTGATTCTAAACCTGCTTGGATTTCAGTCTCACGGTGCTGGTACAGATTATATTTACATTATTGCTGCGGGTGGTGAACAGGTGGATTAAACTGTCAGAGAACTTCAGACTTCAGTGAATTAAACTCTACTCTTTCAACCACCCTGTTGTCAGGATCCATTAATCATCGCAGCTGCAGGTAGCCTAGCAATGAGGAGGACTAAGGTCATAAAATGCTAAGAACCGAGGTGACTAATGCTTTTAAGAGCAAGTGAAAAGCCAATAATATTGTGAGATATCCACAAGACATCTCCATGATATGTCCAAAACACTAATTTGGAGTGACTTTTATCACTCTTGAGCGAGCTAAGAGAATGGCTCTATCCATCGGGGTGCCACTAGGGATAACAAGTCTTTCATGCTACATCAGGTTGCCTCCTGCAACAGAAGAAGGAATTATGCCTTATGGGCTATTTGTGGCTCTAGCGTGCTTTACTTTGACAGTGACGAGGACAGAACACGACTATGACTGTGTTCATATTATCTAAAAATAATGTTCGGAACTGTCAACCGGATGGTGTGCATTCATACTTAGTACAGTGCAAATCCAGGTCCTTGTTTTGTTGTCATATACTGTATCTATAGTGTGTGTGTCTTTGTCAGTCCACTAGAAACTATGACAAATGTACAGATGGTAAATAAGTGGTGCTGCAGTGTGCTGTCAGGGGCGTAAAGAGTGCAAAAATCAATGGCAAGCAAGGGCACACGAGCTGTTCAGTAAGGATGGCATGCTTAGTATGAACCCTGGCTTTGCAAAGGAATGCCCAATACAGTTGTCATTTTAAAGTTTGTCACAGTCAAGCTGTGATAAAGCCACATTCAGTCCATTCATACTGAAATGCTGTCAGCAGTGAGATGTCTTTGTCAGAATCCATAGCAGTGTGGATTTTTGGTGACTTTTGCAAAGGGACATGCTCCAAGTTTATCAGCAAAGGTCTGCTCAGCTGCATCGCTTTCTCACACTACTTATGTGATACATTAGATTACCAAGTAATGAATTCTGGACTCATCTGCCTGTTCGAAAGTGACTTGTCCTACAGAAATGTTGATAAGAATAAAACTTGATTGCGTTGTTTCTAGGGCTGCGTGATTATGGCAACCATATCATTTAGCTCAATTATTGAAATCTTGATGATTTAACACATTGGTCACCTGATCAAACATGCTGCATGTATTAAACTTTAAAGTTGGAGCAAATTTCATATAAGGAGAGGAATTTTTTAATTTTTTAGGTTCAGTGAGAGTGACGCATGGTTGTCCTCTATGGAGTTAGGCGTACACTAGCGGGTGTTATTGACCCTAAACCCAGTTTCGCAAGGGCAGCCAGACGTCCTGGCTTACAGCCTCCATTGGAGGATGTCTATGGGGGAAACAAGGGGCTGTTGTGTGCTTCAGGGGACCTGTATAGTAGCTATGGGGAAACAATGGAGAACTAAGACCAACAAATAACTGGCACCTCTGCCGAGCGCCACTGAAAGTGGACTGAGAGACCAGCAAAGTGTTTGAGGCAAAGGCAGCTGCAGGCAGACATCAGTGATCATTCCACAGGCTTTTTAAAACTTCCTTTACACTGATTAGAAAGATTACTTAGGGTCAAGATGAAAATGCTCCTGTGTAAAACAAAGGGATACGCTTCATTGATAACACACACAAAAGTGAGTTTCATATTGAAAATGCATGCAAAAAGTTTTTGGATATACTTATCTTTGGTTATTTAAAGTCATTTGGCTGCTTACATCATCTCAGATATCATGCGTGCACTTGTCTGAATGGACACACTAATGAACATATAAAAAGACAACATTTATTTACAGCAGTGCTGTAAAAGTCTGCGTGGAAGATAAGCATTTGTGTATTCATGGCTTTCTGTGTGAGAGTGCTCGCACAGTCACATAGAAGAGGCCTTGTCACTCTGACATATTATACCCACGGGGGGCAGTGGACTCACTGTGGGTGTTCCGTGATATTATGGAGTGTTTCACTGCACTGGAACAATACAATTTATAACCGGTCCAGCAGAAGCATTAACAGGGTGTTTATTGGTTTTATAAATGGACAAAGCCTCCTGTGTATGTTCCAGCGATGGTAAAGAACCCGGCCTATGATTAATATTCCATCAACAGACTTTTTCCTCACTTTCTCTCTGATGTCTTACTCTCCTTCGCTCCATGCTGCTTTTCCTTTTTTCTTTTTTTTTCACTCATCTGATTCGATTTTGGGTGATGAGTTGGCTTCGCTCGCATGCATGAGGAGCGATCTCATAGGGCTTCAGTAGATCTCTAATTGAATTGTCTGAACAGCACGAGATGCTGGCACTGGAAGAATGTTTCATCTCCTGCGCCCATCACACCGACTTCCATGCAACATTGATTGCTTGAAAAATGGATCAGTTAAGAGGAGTCTGTTTGAAATCCAGTAGGAAGAGAGCATCAAACTACTGCCGTTCTCTATCTGCTCTCTGCAGTGTTATCATGCAGCACGCGATAACATCTGTTAATAGTCTTTTTTTTTCCATTTCATATTATCCTACAAGCCATTAGGGTCACAAAGGTGAGCGCCTTGGGTCCCATGACTTCCACCAGACTCCTGAGCAATCAAATGTATATAAATAATAAAAAGGGAAATGCTGCAGTTATTATTCAGCACTAGATTTGGGAGATGTTGTCTGAATATTATCGCTGTCTAAACAATGTAAATTTAATAGGTTTGACGAATGAGATTTTTGTGTCTCATTTTGGTTTGTCACATTATCTTTAATTGCTAAACACGAGTACATAGTCACATTTCTCAATGTTCTGCATAGAAATGCTTGAAAATGATTATTGCTTAACTCCCAGTGATGTCTAACTGTATAAATGTGGAAGTTGTTCACAGCTTAGAAGTTTTGCCAATGTTTGATTTTACATTAATATCTTCTTTTCGTATATGGAATCTGTGAGTATGTCTTTTCAAATACAGACTTTAAAAAGTTGATTCAAATATTTTCTTTCATTCTTGTTGCTTTTTGCAATAAGAATTCAGAAGCGAAAGACTGATTTCTAAAATAAATGCCATGCCTTTCCACATGGACGTGGGGGGGGCAAGCAGCTGGAAAGGTCTAAGGGCAATTCCACCACTCAGAGAAAATTTTGGCTTTGAAAGCTTAAATTTGGTGGCCTATAGCCAATTCTGATACCTCTCTTCCATCACTTTACCTCCTCTTTTAATGAGTTTGCTTAGCCATCTGTAAAGATAAATTATTGCAGAGACCATTAAATGATAAATGTCTATTGATTCTTAATCTACGTTTTTATTTATTTAGTGACCGCTTGACTGCAGTGTTTTGAAGACATGCCAACGTGATGTTAATTAGAAACATAAACAGATATATCCATGATTAATCCTTAGCAGGAAATTACATTGACCTGGCAGGTTCAACACAGATATGACACCACATATCCCAAATAGCAAAACAATAACTATTCCTAATAAAGTTCTCCTGTATAAATACATAAAACAGCCAATAAAGGGTGCAGTCCCTTTGGCTGATTTCAGCTTCAAGAGCAGTCTTCTGTCCACCACCTGCTGGACTCTCAAATTCACGCCAATCCATAAAGTCCTTAATTCTTCCTCAGTTTCCCTCCTCCTCACCTCATTTGAGCAAGAATCATAAGAGGTGAAATCATAGAAACCGAGCCAAAGATTATTAAGATCACACTAAGTAAAACTTAGACTGCAGAACACCAGAATGATGTGTTATATTTGGGATTTTATAAACTGCATTCAACTATTACAAAGTTTAAAACTACAACACATTATTCAAATCTATTTGCTTTGTGGATTGTTGGTTGGACAAAAGGGAAATAATAATCTGACATTTTCAATTCTGTACGACATACCGGATAGATGACAGGAACATAAATGCAGAATAGTCTACAGTTTAAAAGACATCATCACTGTTTGAGAGACATTTTCATCCTTTGTGTATCTAAACAGTAGCTCAGTGAGTGATCTATAATGAGCAACTTGTCTTTCTCAAAGAGTGGTTGGTCTCCTTATTGTTGTACTCCTGCCCAGTCAGATTCAGAGCGCCAGATTTCCCTCGAGGCAAGAACATTCAACTAATTATTCCTGTGCATTCTGCCTGATGTTGTGGTGATTCCCTGTAGAAATGAGTAAGGGAGGGGATCACGAGATTATTAGTGCATTCAGGACCAGATTTACTAAGCAGGTCAAATTAACAGGAGACTGTAATCTGAGAACAACAGGAGTTTAAAGGTCTGCTGTTGATCTGCTAACACAGAAACAGACAGTGTATTTTAGTAATATCCAATTCAGAAACTTGTGTAGGGTCACGGACGAGAAGAACAGATGAGGGTGTGAGGAATTGGCTAACGATGCAGGTGCGGTTTGTTACCTGCAATCTGCAATATGTTATTAGCATGGGTTTGAAAGCATTTGTTTCTCTCAGTAATCAGCATGGCAGGGAAGAAGTGAAGAAGAAGCTGTTTTCTGTGGTAGAATCAGAGGTGTTATTGGAGGAATGTAATATCCATCCAGCCATCTTTTCTTTCTCCCCTTCAGGATCTCCCACATGCAACCTGCTCACTAAAGGGACACTTGTAACAGCATTGAGGTGCATACATTAGCAAGAAAGCTTGCTTCATGGAGGAAATTTTTAAAATGACCTGAGGAGAAACGTTTGTGGACTACTACGGTTGTCTCACCTGTATGCCGCTTGGGTTTGGTATATCAAAAATTTCCACTTGTGGCTAACCACTGTTGAGCAGTTGCACTTTTACTATAATTAAAACAACAGAAATCACTCAGTCGCAAAAAAATACCATCAGTTAAAAACTTGACATCGAATATCTGTGTTCGTTAGACTACGTTTTTCTGCTTGGTGGGTTGATGGGTTTTTTTCACCTCCCTCCCCCAAACGTTGTAAACTTGTCTTTATTAAGCACTGCAGGAATTATAGGTGTTGCAAATTTTCTGTGCCTTTTATTGAATTGTTTTTCTTTTTCCAAAGCAATGTAAGAATACCATTCCTTGGCATTCAGTATATCGCTTTTCCTTTCATTCCCCCCCAAAAAATGAACACATCTTTTCACCGGCACACTTTGTGTTCTGGCCTGCTCACGGTTGCAAGTGTTACAGTAAAGTGTAAAATGCTGCAGCAGAGGACATGCTCAACTACTGTAATAACATTACATTATGTGCTTTAATTTAAATACTTCCCAGGCCAGATTTTGCAGTCTGAAACAGAAACTTGTCTAAATAGATATGCTGTAAAGCTAGCCAAAGAAAAAACTGTCCACACATTTCCTTTTACTACAGCTTCCTTTTTGGCTCTTTGTGCACTTATGAGAGTTGAAGCTGGTGCCATCTGAGTTAGGTAAGAGTTCAGTGACATTACCAGTAATGTATTACTTTGGTAATGTAACGAGTGTCTTAGGGTTTTTATATTTCTTAGAGTTCTCGCTATTCAGTGTTTCCCGGGTCCATGGAGTGAGGAGTGTAAAGTCTCTTATCGGTTATTGCAGGTATGTGGAGAATGACCTTGGGGTATATGCCTGAACCTCAAAGATGTTGAAGATGGAGTTGTCTTGGTTTTCATCAATACTGTTGACTTTGCCCTGTGGCACCAAAAATGCATGGAGGCATGGTGAGGGAGGCAAAAAGTTGAAAGAAGGAAAGAAGAGGCACGGAGAGGGTTGGGGAATAACTTCAGAGATGTTTTAGCTTCATGGAGCTGATATCTTCTCTCTGTTGTCTCCCTGGGTTAGGTGTGTGTTGTGTGAGGATTGCTTGACTTGGTAAACAGAACAATTGTTATATTTATAGTCAGACTGTAGTAAGCATTTAAAATCTGAACGTCTGATGTGTTTCAGAACAGTAATTAAGCTAATTGGTACATGAATGCCTGCTGGTCCCTTGGTCTGTATCTCTAGGCTATATAGAAAATGTAATTTTCTAAAACTTTACAATTAGAGGACAAAAAAAAAAATTGAGCATCCAAACTGACACATCAAAAACTTCACATTTTTTTAAAGTCTTTTTGTTGTTTTCCCCAAAACAGTAGAGTGGTTTTTGATGATGAATTCACAGGGTGTATCTCTAGTCTGCACACCAAAAAAGATATTTTTTTCTATTACTGCTTTAGGGCACAGGCAACTGCAAACACCCCCAGAAAATATGCCCCACATGTCTCTGACTTTGCGTAAAGGGGAGATATTTCCTCAGCTTTGTAAAGAGAGACAGTTGAGTATTATTTCGATAGATATCTTGAGTCATAGCTTTCACTCTCTGACAAACACAGGCTGGATTGGCTTGCCCCGTCTTGCCAGAATGAAGCTTTCCAGTTACTAATCGCATTCGTTAACAAGAACGGCTGTCATCTCTCACGTCTTTCCTCTTTGAAGAATCCCATTCGTTAACAGTGAATATCTAGATGATTCTTGATCTAGGGAAGATGTCTACACTTCTGCACCAGTCCCCCAAGAGTGATTTAGCCTTTGATCCATCGGGATTTTAGTCGACTTAATGTAATAGATTTCAATGTGGTGCGCAGGCTGCTCATCATTAAAATCAGATTTCAGCTTTTCCCTTGTCATTCAACATAAATCCTACTCACAGTTTGATTTGGTTTTCAGTGGACCGAGCTGCCCCTCCACACGCTTCGGTTTATAGTTTGTAAAATAATACAGTCAAGAGTATTTGAAAGAATTCAGATGTATGAATACAGGGTTGGCTCAGATTTAATTCTCTTTGAGTCCAGCCTCATGTGAGTTAGCTGGTTTTGCAATAAAACGGGGTCATTTATTTCACGTTCTAAATGTAGAATGCTTGTTCTAAATGTTGCTTTGACATGGATTGAAGTGACTTCTGCATTTGCATGACTCACACTACGTCTTTGTTCAGACGAGCCTGCATATAAAGGGCAGAGAAATCAGTCAAATGAGTCTCTCTCTCTCTCGCTCTGCCTCTTTTTTTTTTTAAATAATGTACCATTATCCCACTGAGTCACTGGGAAGAGTTGCTGTCTGATCTCAGTCCTCACCCTGTGGAATTTATTTACTCATCGGTAAAATGCAGTGCCCCGGGAGGGAGTCTTAATTCTGAAGTGTTTTATTGGATGAATAGGCGTGCCATTAGCTAGAGATGATGCTACATATACTGAGTAAAGGCAACATAGGTGTAAACATTCAGAAAGAAGAGAATACTTCTTAGAGTTTTCACAGTTGCTAAGACATCTCCATCCCTTTTTGTAAAACTGTTAACGACACCTTACTAAACCTCTGACAATGCTGGCGAAACCAGTCGCATCAAAACAGCTTTGTCAGAGCTCAAAAACCACACAGTGTTTTCAGATCACACACACACTCACAGCCTGCGAAAAATAAGCCCACTGCTGTGCATTCATTACACACTAAAGTGAAAGAAAAAATGATGAGAACATGAAGCTCCAAGATTTTTTTTCCAGTAAAAATAAAGTGTGTGAAGCTGCTTCCAATTCCACTAAAATAACAAAATATGTACCTTTGCTGTGCAGTAGATGTTGGATTTTGTGATGGCCACGGATGATCAACAGAGATCTGGTTGTCCTGTTTGCCTCACAAGTTTGCATGAAATTCATTCATGTATTGTATATCTCATAAGAAATTAATACGATATAATTTACTCACAAAGATGGTCTCTTTCGTATTGCAGCATAGTCATACGTTAAAAAGTCAATAAATCAAGAGAATATTCGTAAATAAATCAGAGTGTGCAAGTATAAATCTAAATATAGGTAAAGCATGCTGACTATAAGAGGGAGTGGGAAATTGTATTAAAACTAATGAGTGTTTCATATAAATTGAACACAATGTGTAGAGAATACTGGACACTGTTAGCATTGTTTTCTAGTCTTATATATTTTTCATGCAATTAAGGCTGTGCAAGGACAGTTCTACACTACATAAAGGCTTTGACCCAAGAACTGTGTTACTCGTCATGCATATGATGCACTCATAAATATAATTTTACACTTTTACACATACATAACATAAACTTGCTGTTGTAACATATGAAACTTAAATGACATTTGGATCACTGACAATGAGACTGAATATAATTTTAATGCTACGTGTAAGTGGCACAGTTATTTAGGACATCGTGTTTGAGTTTGACCTTCTGCAACATAGTTGCTTAACACTTTTCTTTTTCCTCCCCACCCCTTCTGCCCATCCTTTCTTCACAGATTTCTCAGGCCGAAATGCTGCCTTGTGTCATTTTCATCGGCTTGTTTCTCGCTGCGGTCCAATCCCAAGATATCCATCCCTCAGAGGCATCATCCTCCATTAGTGAGTCTTGTGACTCCTTGTGCTCTTGCGAGAGAAAAGACGGCATCTTTCATCTTAACTGCGAGCAGAGAAACATCAGCAAAATCTCCCAAATCAAAGTCCCAGCAGGTGTGCCCTTCCACCTGAACCTTTACAAGAATGACTTGGTTGAGCTCCGTGCTGAGGAAATGGAAGGGCTTAAGAGTGCCCTTTCACTGCACATCGGGGGTAATAGTATACAAGAGCTGGAGCCAGGGGTCTTTAGCACTTTCGGTTCGCTGAAAAAACTCCATATAAATAGCAATTTCCTCGTCACACTGAAAGAGGACACTTTTCAAGGCCTGGTGAATTTGGAATTTCTCCAAGCTGACACAAATTTCATACGGGTCATCGAGCCAGGGGCCTTCAACAAACTGATCCGCCTCAAGGTCCTCATCCTCAATGACAATTCCATCGAGTTTTTACCCAGCAACATTTTCCGATTTGTACCACTCACCCACCTGGACCTGCGTGGCAACAAGCTCCAGACACTGCCCTATGTCGGCTTTTTGGAGCATATTGGGCGCATAATGGAACTCCTCCTAGAAGACAATGACTGGGTCTGTAACTGTGACATTTTACATTTAAAAATCTGGATGGAGAACATGAGAGCCCAATCATCAATCAGCGATGTGATCTGCACCACACCACATGATCTCAAGGGGTCCATTCTGGCAAAGGTGAAGCGGGACATCCTCTGTCCATCCCACGCCAATATTCCCTTGGAGGAGCCGTCAAAGTCACTGGATATGGTTGTTACTCCCTCATCCAAAGTAGCTCAGATTCCCAAGTTGGTCAATGCCAAGGATGACGGCAGAATCCCGACACCATCTCACATTCCCAGCAGTCCTTGTGTGGAGCATTGTTCTTGTCACAATCACCCCGTGGCTGGGTTTTTGATGCATTGTCAAGACCGAGGAATTCAAAAGGTGTCAGATATCGGAATACTTAAGGAAAGCCCAACTAAGCTCGTTATGACGGGAAATATGATTCAGAAACTTCTGAAGTACGACTTTGTAACATATGATAGTTTAGAATTGCTCAACTTGGCAAACAACAGAATCGATTACATTGATAATGAAACTTTCCTCAGCTTAAGCAGCTTGAAAAAGCTCTACTTAAATGGCAACAGAATTGAAAAGCTTTTCTCTACCATGTTTGTAGGACTGCACAACCTTGAATACCTATATCTGGAATACAACCTCATCAAAGAGATTGCACCAGGCACATTTAATCCCCTGCCAAACCTGAAGCTGCTGTCATTAAATAACAACCTGCTCAGCTCTCTTCCAGCGCAGATATTTCGCAACGTGCCTCTCGCCAAATTAAACCTGAGAAAAAACCTGCTTATGCACCTGCCAGTGAGCAACGTGCTCGATCAACTCGACTCGCTGGAGCAGATTTATTTAGAGGACAACCCCTGGGACTGCAGCTGTGACTTGCTCAGCCTCAAACAATGGGTAGAGAAACTGAGAAAGGACACAGTGGTGGGCTCCATTTTGTGTCACATGCCAAAGAAAGTGATGCAGACCGACCTGAGAAGCCTTCATCATGAGGTGCTTTGTCCCGGTTTAGGGACCTACCACCCATTGCCCTCAAATGAAGAGAGTGTGACAGCCACCCTGGGGCCCAACAGCGATGAGAGGAGTCTCCTCATCTCACTCACAGACACTATCCCACTGTCTGTGCTCATTTTAAGCCTTCTTGTTTTTGTCCTCATGGTCATATTCTGCTCGGCTGGGCTGGTGGTGTTCGTCGTGCATCGGCGGCGGCGGAGGGCGAAGAAAAAAGCAGCAGAGGAGCAGCCGCGAGAAAACACCAGCAGTAGCTCCCCCATTCACTTGCATTACAGCATGTATGGGCAGAAAACCACTCACCACACTCTGACACAGAGGACGGGGTCCACCACTCTGTACGAGGACAGGTCGCACAGTCCCATCGTGCAGATCTGCCGCAACCCCACCTACTGCTCTCAGCACAAGGAGCACGACGCCGATATGGATTATAACCTCGACGAGCCCAGCTCCAAGCATCACCTCTGCCGGAGCATCATGGAGAAGGAGAACACGTCGCCCCTCACGGGAAACCCCAGCTCAAAGTTCAGATCCATGCCCGGAGAGTGCCCCGCGGAGTTTGTCACTCTCAGCAACCCCAACTCCTTGTACAGGAACATTCTGGAGAGGGAGAAGGAGCTGCAGCAGCTGGGAATAACAGAATACCTGAGAAAAAATATGCCTCAGCTTCAGCCTGCTGTAGACATGCAGGTCCCAGGGCACCAGGAGGAGGTGAAACTAATGGAGACAATTATGTACTCAAGACCGCACAAGGTCATGCTTGAGCAAACAAAAAACGAGTACTTTGAACTCAAAGCTAACCTGCATACTGAACCAGACTATTTGGAAGTTCTGGAGCATCAAACTGCATTTAACTGAGCTTATGAAGTTATAATAAATATATATACATAAAATGTTTGATCTAAGTGCCTTGTCCTTTTTGCCCTCTTGTACTTGCCACAGTGTAAAATATAAATATAGATATATGATGGGCACATCTCTTAAATTGTAGCACAGAATGTAATTGGTTGATTCTTTTGTTATGTTTCATCTGTTGACAGCCATGTTATGTAGCTGGTAAAAGGTGTCATTATTTATGGCCAAATATAACTTAACCGCTTAATCTCCACAGGACCACTGAGACGTCATTTGAAATATAACATCATCTTCAAAGATTCAGTTTGCTGTGGCCAAAACAAAACCCGAACCTAACGCGAGATGAGCGTGTGCTGTCTAGGGTTGAGTTCAGGATTAGGGTTAAGGGGAACACACCATTCACACACAGACTGTTAGATGAAAACTACAGAGCTTCATTTAAACAGCATCAGCTTCTGCTTTATGAAAATACCCTAAACCCCAACCCTAATACGAACCCTGTTGGATGTTTAAGAGGTTAAAACTCAGTCTGTTGAACAGACCTGTGTTGAAACCAACTTTTTTTGTTTTTTTTAAATGATTAATTACATCTCTGCTGTGTTACTGCAGCCAAATGAATCGATCCACATAGCACCCTCCCCATCCCCCTCACGCTCCAACATCCCGACGGAATAAAGCAGATGTTTGGGAAGAAGTGAGTGAATTTCAATCATCACTTGACCCAGAAATGCTGTTTAATCAGTTTACCCTGACTCTGGGTATGACCTGATTACATCCTCTGTCAACATAAGCCAGCTGGATTGCTGCAACCAGAATGCTCATTGTGCCGAAGAGTCAGCAAATTGCCAACATGTACATAAAAAAAAATATATATATATATATATAAAAAAAATACAGGGATAGGAGTGCAGTTTGAAAGCTATCCTTCTGTCAGTTAATTGACACGACATAGGAACTTTATTTATTTTTGTACAAGCTACGTCTTTATTTCTTGAGTCAGTAAGTAGAGCACTTCAAGTAAAGTATATACACCACTGTAATGTTGTAAAAATGCATTGCACTAATCAAATGCCATAAGATGGTGCATGACAATCAGAGTCCTGCTGAAATTTGTTTTGTTTTGTTGTTTTTTTTAAGCTTTTGATGAAAAAGCCACTAATGTGGAATATCATTGATCTGTGTGTGTCTGAGTGTCTGTGTGTGAGACGTGTGCCACTATTTTCTGTCTGACAACAGCATTTGGGAACATTGTTCGTTCCTCGTGCTGACATTTATTAACTTCCTGGAACATAACATTGCCCGAAAGCGAGCGAAGGTCCAGTTTTCCACAGACAGCCTGATAGAAAACAGACTCCAGCCGACTTCTCTCTGTTTCCCAGCTCACATTATAAACAGCTGACGAGTTGGCGAGTGACATGTGCAATGTAGACATTGTCGTTATTCTGCATTTATACTGTTTGCTCTTCATACTCTTGGAAACTCAACATTTGGAACGGTTCATGTAAGCACACACTCTGTAGCTTTTCTACTTAACTAGAGTTAATTATTTATTCTGTATATTTTGTATATACTTATGTTCCATTATATCTATTGTTTTTTTGTGTGCCTTCAGTGCTGTACAGACTATAAACAGAACTTGTAATTGAAAGAGGAAATAAAGAATTGCAGTATACATATGGTTTGTAAGTAATTTATGGCTAACTCATGTATACATCCAGCCTGTTTTACCTTCAAGATAAAAGAATTCAAAGCTGCTGCTTCTCAACACCGCACCCTATATGCGCTAATTGCCACACCAGGCACTCGAAAAAGACATTTTCTCTCATTGTGCTATCAGTCCTGCACAGCATACGTGCGAGGATGTACTTGTGTAAACAACATTTGGGTTTTTTTTTTTCCAGCTATGTGAATAATTTACCCCCCCGCAATGGCTCAGACCTTGTCCTTAATCACACAACAGTGGCGGCAGGCTTTTTGTCCAGCCATGCTCTACTGCATTACTTTTTTTTTTCTTTCCACTTGGGGAAACAGTGGATCTTCTGTAATTCCTCTACTTTCTATCATAACTGATGTATCTGACACTGCTTTCCAAGAATACACACGTAACACAGACTGCCACTGACATCTAAATACATAAACTCTGTATGCACGCACATCATTTAAGGTATGAAAACTCTCAGAGGCACACACAGACATGCACACAGCAGGGAAGACAAATGATCTTCTGCTGCTTGATCCTATGAGACTCATAAGCAATATGCTCCTCTAAAGGTGAGACATTAGCAAAGTGCAAAACTGTGTGCAGGATGCTTTATTTCAGGGGACGACTTCAAATAAGTGAATCCAGTTATGTGAGTAAAGTTCACCAAGGAACCAGTAACACAATGGAATAGTTAGTAGGCGAGGTAAACAAAACAAAATCTCAAACACATTTTACATTGTAAAATGGTCAGCGAAATTCTTCTTTGTGTCAGTGTAAAGAACTTTAAAAACACATTTAATCCCTGAGATTATTTTAACATAAGAAATAGAAGCGCAATGTCAACAATACAGTTTTTCTATGGGGTAAAGAAATGCTGTTGAAGTCTATCTGTATGATTCTTTGGGCTTAAATTGTAAAAAGTAAATGTGTACAATGACAGAAAAAGTTCTAGTATTTCATTGCCCAGATTGTAAAGCTGCAAAATTTATGACAAAGCAGTTAAAAGCCCAAAATTTATGCCCATCTTCACATTTTCTAAAGCTGCCCAGTGGGCTAGAATGGAGCAGGCTGATCCCGGCCCCCAGGCCTTATGTTTAACACCCCTGTTTTACACTCTACAGGCAGAGTAAAATTAAAGTATTCAAAGTCTTCTGTAATTTACCCAGGACCCAGGATATTGCAGTATACCAAAAAAAAAAGAAACCTAGAAAAATATGGAGTATTTTAAAGAGAACACTGAGCAGAACAACGACTCAGTTTCAAACATTTGTTTCAATAAATGTTTTACGTATCCTGTATAACATAACATCTTCCTCTGAGACTCTGTGCATTCAAGAACAACAATATGTGGAAAACCTTACATCACAATCAGGTTCCTCCCAGTGTAGGTGATGAGAGGACTTTTTGCTGCACTTAGCTGCATAAATTTGCACAATAATGATGAAAATGGTGGTACATTAGGGCTAAGTACCTCTTGCATCAGTATAAGCTAACCTAGCTCTAATGACTGTGGATGTTCATGTTTAGATGGAACGCCTGCGAAGTAACACTGCTGTTCACACACCAAGTGTAATCACATGTAACGCAATTATGTGGAAGCGCAAACAATGAAGCCAGCTGTCGGACTCGGAATAAGGCTGGAAAATGGAACGGGAAGCAGTGGTAAAAGTTAAACATGAAATGCATTATTTACAGGCTTACACACATAAAGCACACATAGGCTAGACTCGTGGAGGCAAACAAACACAGACCTGAACTTGAATAATACACCAGTAACCAGCTGTGACTATTTGCAGTTCATTTTGAACAGTGCATATGTTTGTTTTGCATCACAGCCGGAAAAGAATAACATCTTGTGACCTCAGATGCAGATAATACACCAAATATCACTGTGTGAGTGCAATATTAGTATTTGTGTTCATCCATTAACACAGCTCAGTTAGGTGGTCTTACCGGAGTGTCCAACGTTTCATTTGTAGCGCAGATGATGTATTAGTTTTATTAGCAAAATGTTTCTAAGAGAGGCTTGAAAAATCCATATCATCTCACCCAGTTATTATTTATAAAACGGTCGATCTGTTACTTCGTGCCTCCAACCACAAGTCATTAATATTCATATCTGAGAGCACAACAACAGAACATCTCTTCTGGGCAACAATATCGATCGCTCTTCTGCATCCAAGAGATTCACCAGGTTCTTTGTAGTGAACACCAGTCAATTAATGCCTCACATATTACATTATTCATCCTGCAGGGCTTTCTTGCCTTTAATTCCTACTGACATTTAATGAACAGTAAGTGGCAGATATACGGAACTATCACACAGTTGGATATAATTGCTAGAGGACCAAAATGGTTTTAAAAAGCGAGAGGTGAAAGGATATAGGATATAGGAGAAATTAGCTCCTGTTCCTCAGGGGTGGAAAACGTACTGAGAAACTATGCAATAATTCAATGAAGGCACATGCATTTAAATGTTAAATATCAAAATTGAGCATAAATTGTTTTAGGTGCAAAACAACTTATGAATCTGGTTATCATTTGAAGGTAAATGTGAAGATGTTAAGTACTGTATAAAAAAGATTAAAAAAGCAATACAGTGTACAAGTCAAAGACGTGCTTTTTTTAAACAATATAATAGTTTACTGTTCTTTTTAAAATAGAACTTAATACCATAAATAGCAATGCCATTGAGGAAAAAAATTAAAAGCATGCTAATGTGGGAATGTAAATTTATTTGTGAAGGTTATTTCAGTTGATTTGCGATTTGTCTCTGTTGGGGAAAGGCAATTTATTTTGCAGCGCTTGCATGTCTAAGAATTATGTTAAGGTTTAGTTATCAATGGAGCACCATGACTGAGCCTTCTGTAATAAATTAATCACTTTGAGGCAGCATTTATCTTGGGGGTATTTGTTAAAATGTTGAACAAATCAGATGTCTCATAATAGTGCAAGGAGTAGAGCACTGAGACAAAAGCTGGTAGCCTGACATAGTTCATCTGTGCTCTCTCACATCATTGAATACCTTTTCACTATGGCAAATGTCTTTATACTGTATGTGTAAACAATGCCCTTATCTAATTTAAATTACCACATTTAAGTTATTTTGTGTTGTTTTGATCACTTTCCTTAACTTCTATGCACTTTTTTCATAAATGTCTACAATATCAAGTGGAAAAGCCATTCATTTACTAGTATTGTGATTTTTCTATAATTATTTATTGAGACTTTAGCCAAGAACAATGTTTTCACATGCCACTGTGTTGTAGCGATGAGTGACTTTTAGCCACTAATCATTTTTAAGGTTGTTTATAGTGTTTCTATAATTGTGCGGTGTATAGGGCACAAGAACTAACATCTGTCTGTTAACACATCAGGTAACTATGTATCGAGAGAAGTAAACTTAACCTCATCTGCCAAGTTACTGTTGAGTTATTATTGCCAAAACACTTCACATTCCCCATGAGGATTGCTGGAGCAGCTCCTGCACTGAAATGCTGTACTTTCCTACATAGCTCCGCTGGGACTGCAGGTCTTGGTCGGACAGTAGGACAATCAATTTTCCTGATGAAGTAACTATGTATTGAGAGAAGTAATCTTGATATTGTTTGGCATATATAGTAACAATTTCTGTGTATATTTATTGAAAATGTTAATGATTTATTGTTAAAATTATTTATCAAAGAAGTTGTGTTACAGCAGCCAAAACAACTTAAACGACTAAAATAAATACAATATCACAGAATATAGCTAGGTCAAAAAATATACCAAAGAAAGGGTTCATATAAAATCAAAATTATAAATGAAAAAAAGAGCTCAATAAAGTAAAATCTAAATATGATAAATCTAACAAGAGTGTGTGTATTGTGTTAGAAAACATTTTCTGTAAAAAGCATCAGGAATCCGAACAGTGTGCTGATTTTTACTGGATTCTAACATCAACAGCAATGGCAGAGCCCCTCAGTAAGTAATATAGAGATGTTTAGGCAACAAAAATGTTGTTTCACAGTATTGTCTGGGACTACACCACTTTTCAGTCATAGCTATTTACATTCCTCTACATTTTATCTTACCACTCAAGTTAACATCCCAGTCCACTCACACAGTCCTGAAGCTATGCACACTCAAACTGTGGTCCAGGAAGTGCGAGTATGGCAACGTCTTGCTGTGATACTCTATGATGCACTAGACTGTGTTCCCTCTGAGTTTTAATCTGCCTACTCAGTTATTATTGGCCAAACACTTCACATTCCCTATGATGATTGCTGGAACAGCTCCTGCACTGAAACCCTGTCCTTTCCTCAATAGCTCCACTGGGATTGCAGGCCTTGCTCTGGGCAGTAGAACTGTCAGCACAGTCAGCTAGTGAGGATTCTCCATTACCAAGAATATAATGAGAAAAACACCCACTAGTAAATACTATACATGTAAGCAATACATGTAAACAATCCAGCAGGGATAAAGTTATTTTTATGATTTTTTTTATGTTTAAGAAGTTCATGCAATGTGTTACATACTCAAAGTAAATTATTTTAACTCAAGTATTATTTTTATTATTATTTGCTCTTGCCTCTTGAAGGGACCTTTTTTTTATTTAAAATCAACTGGGAAACAGTCTTTCATGAAGTACAGTACATTCAAAGTGCAGCCATTATTATTGTGGAAAATCAAGAAAGTTTGTATGGAAATTTAGCTGCCAATACTTTGCTGTGATTTATTGGTGAATTGTTTGAATAGTAAATACACTTGACTTTAGGTGCATTAAAATTCTCCTCATAACGTCTCTATCATTTGGTTTGAGTCCACATGTGGTCTTTTTAATTAATGGCCCAAGATTTAGAATGAAGCCCATGTCTATCGATCCACACAACCATCCATTTTCTGTACCCACTTTTTGCTTGTCAGGGTCGTGACAGGGGGCCAGAGTCTATCCCAGCATGCACTAGGGTAATGGAAGGCAGACGTGCGTGAAATGCACTTGTTTATGTAAAGTGATAGAGACTGAGAATGTTGGAGCAGAAAGATTTGTCCATTAAAATGTCAATTGATGCTGTAATTACTGCCAGGTGATGCATTCAGTATTCAATAAACATTACTGGCACGGCTGAAAAACATATTCAGAAATCAAAAACTCTAAAGTTGAAAAAGCAGATATAAAAGGGAATGCGTTAAATGCACTGCGGTGACATTAATACCAATCAAGTGTCCACATGCTGTATTTAGTAGCCCCAATCATGAATGAAACCCCATAATAAGGGATGACTTTGTCTTTGCAATTCCTGATTGTTCTGTACTCTGTTGCAGAGCTTTTCCCTGGGGGTGATCTTATGATGCTGCCTGCCAAGCAGAGCAGCTTGCTATGAAGCTATGGACATTGAACCACTATCCTGTTGTTCACTTGGCACACAGTTTAAACACTCCGGTGACCCAATTTTGCATGAAGTATTGAGTCATGGGATGCATTGTATTAAATCTTTTGTTGTGGGCAGCCTCTCAGGTAAAGAGGATAAAAATGTATATGAAAAGAGAACTCGCTCAAACCAAACACCAAAACCATACACTGACAATATATTTTCAAATTAACTGGGTCTGTTTTGCTGTTTGTTTGTTGCAGAGGACTGTTTCTTGCTGTGTGGAAACAATGGTTTCCCTACCACCCATAACCTCAATAGAAAGCAATGCAGTGCAGCACTGAAAGACAATAACTTTCAAGGGCCTCATTTCATCCAAACATGGGGGGGAAAGTCTCATAACCTTGTTTCACATTTATTTCTAGTATTTTTCTCGTAATGCAAATGCCAGAGCTGTATATTTTAGCATTTTCTCCAGTATTCTGGGAAATGTAGTCACCATGTCAACTAGTAACCAACAAATCTGAGAGAAAGTAGAGGCCTGAAAAAAGTAAATTGCGACACTTCATCACCTAATAGCTCTTGGAATGTGCTGCACATCCCAGATTGATGATATGTAAGAGTAAACGTATCTAAGGGTGGATTTTCTACTTTTAATGGATTGTGTGCAGGATTTTATTAGGCATCACATAACGCAGCAAAGCAAAATAAAAAAAAATAAAAAAAACGAGAGAGAGATGGAAAGTAGTAATGGAAGAAAATGTACCGTGTGACCAATTGATGGATTAAATGGTGGGTGACGTTGGGACAAGAACAGAAATATATAGTGTTTTATGAGCATTGATTTGTTCTCTTCTCTTGAAAGGACCTTTTTCATTTTAAATCAATTGGGAAACGGTCTTTCATGAAGTACAGTACATTCAAAGTACAGCCATTATCTCTTATTGATTAGGCTCTGTAAATTCTTACAGATCTTTAAAGAGGTGGTGTAGATTGATTGGACTGTACTGTGTTAGATTCTTAGGCTACAAAAATATCCTTTACTTTATAAATATTTTTTTTATTATCATGCTTCTTTTTTATGATACAACTTAAAAGTAGCAGTGAATAAATCAAATACACACTTATTTTTTTACTCATTAAAAATGTACAAATGAATGTTAATTACATTGACTTTTTAATTTGTTTGGGAATGTATCATATATGTGTGGGTGAATGTAAAGAAACTGTATTTTAAATATACACATGTGTTCAAAATTTAAGCTACCTGATAAGTCCCCATTTTTTTCTTTAAGTGTATCCTTTTTGTAACACATTTTACCTTTTGAGGACTTTTGTGCTTTTTGTTGTTTATAAGAAAAAAGCTCAGACAGCAACATTGCAAGCACTATGCCAATATCAAGGATTTTGTAAGGGAACAGAACAGAACAGAATAGAATAGAACAGAAATATTCTTCATTGTCCCTCATTGGGAAAATTCAGGTGTTCAAGGAGCAAAGTGACAGGCAGATGGAGCATGCAAATTCACACAAAAGTAAAGAATATAAAATAAAAACAAGAAATAAGAGACTGTACAGCGCAAATTTACAACAAAAGAAAAAAAATACAGTTATTAAGAAATGTATTCAAAAAATGTGTTCAGCTGGCAGCAGTCCACAAAGTCCTGAATCTACTGTCTGCACTCCAAGTTTGCCTTACCTTTGATGAGGCTAACTATGGCAGAGACATCAGAGAACTTTTGTAGATGGCATCCTGGGTAGTTGATGGAGAAATCTGCAGTTTTACACTGCATTGGGACAGGTGGTGGTCCACTCCTGACGGCTCCAGCTTGTCCCTCCGAAGTCTGGGCTGGATGATATTAAAAGCACTGAAGAAATCAAAGATCACAATCCTCACAGTGCTTTCAGGTTTCTCCAGATGGATCAGAGCTTGGTGCAGGACGTAGATGATGGCATCATCATCTACCTGATGCCAACCTGCCTGAATCCAGGCTGGTAAACAGCAGCAGATTTAATGAAGACCTCACCAGGGAGTGGGGATGTTTGACGAACAAGCCTCTTGAGGGTCTTCGTCAGAAGTGAGGTCAGTGCTACCGGCCTGTAGCTGCTATAGTCCTTCGAATGTGTTGGTCTTATGTTGAACATGTATTCCATGATGCTAAACAGTTGGTTTGTGTAGCATTGCAGCAGCCTAAAGCTGATGCCATCCGGACCTGCAGCCTTTCACACCTTGATCTTTTGCAGCTCGTTACTCACCTGAAGTGCTGAGAGATGGGATGATGGTGAAGGAAGAAGGCTTTGGGATGAAGTCTTTTGAAGCAGAGGGGGTGGGTGATTGCTGAGGGCTGAGAGGTTTGAAGTTGTGGGGGAAAAAAAACAGGCACTGGTCAAAGGTAGGGGGGTTTGCAGCAGAGGTGATTAGGCTGCCGAAACAGGCTGCCTGCTGACGCGATGCTGTAATTTGTATATTTGGTTTCAAATTATGTTTTCAGTGGCTTTAACCATGATCTCTCACTTTAACCGATAGACATCCAACAATATGTTTATAATCTTTGGTTCTAAAGCCTTGCGTTTAGCACTACACCCACTGCCATCAGGGTTTTTGAACAAGTTGTCTAACACTATGTATGCATCTTTCTAACCAGGCTTACTAGCCTGTATGCATAGACACTAGCTAGTTAATGCTAAGTGGTGAACAAATACTCAATTTTCACTTGTCAAAACCAATGCACGAGTGGTACAGTTAAATTTGTCCCAGATGGTACTTACATCAAAAATACAGCTGAGAGGGCCAGTTTGGTAACTAACTACCCAATGTGACACCTAGCCTACAGCTAGTAGGCTAAAAAAGATTATAAAGAGTATGACTTTTTTTTTCTTCTTGCAATGCTGCAAAGATAGTTCCAAGAGAGACCTGGAAATAATGAGATTTTTAATCTCAATGATATTTTTACCTGGATAAATAAAGGACTAATAAAAAAATAAAAATAAATTCTGCTCTGAAGTCGGAAATTTTAACATGGGAGTCTATGGGCATTGGCTCACTTTTGGAGCCAGCCTCGAGTGGCCACTAGAAGAACTGAAGTTTCTGGCACTTCTGCACTGGCTTCACTTTTACGCTATGTAGCTGGCAATTGCTTCAAACATTAAGAACTAAAGTAAATCAGTAAAAATTAAAAGTTGCTAATGATTCTGGTTGTATTAGAGGAATTGCTGAAGAATTATGAATGCTTATGAGTAAAAAGCACTGATTGTACAGTTAAAAGCTTAATATATAATCCAGTGCATAGATGCAAGTGTGGCATCTCTCTCTCTCTTTGCCCTTTCTTTCCTGGTTCTTGTCATTTTAAGGTACTTAAATTTAGTTTGGTGTCTCAGATCTAAAATCCTCTGAGCTGTGGCAAATTTCATGTTTATGTAGGACCCTGAGGCATTCCAGTATGACTTACGCCTGAATATCTGAGGTCATCAGACGCAGATGTTAAAACAGATCCAAATACTGTGACTGCTTCTATTCATAGCGATATATCAAGTTTACTACTGCACACCATCAGTGCAAATTCAAGTTTTTATGCACAAGAATACATAAATTCTCCCTTCAACGTTTCTTTCCTCTTTGCTCTTACATATGTGTATATGTTCATTCTGCCCAGTTGGCAAGTTGCCACAAGCCGAAAATGAACTGAGCCACAGATGTAACACATGTGAGAGTCCACATATGACCCTGTCTATGCAGCACCATGAGGAAAAAAAACACTCTAAAAAGAAAAGGTCAGTGAACCTTATCCCTGGTGTGGGTTGTTCCCTCTGTATGGATTCAATAAAGTGGACTTCACAGGCAGAGGAAAACCTCATTCATGCAAATGTAATATCTATGCTGCGTGTTTGCATGTCCCATAAGAGAATGCTGCCGGGTTTGTCTTGGAAACACGGCTCGAGCTCGTTGAGCATGAAGCGAAGACAGGCCTGATAGGACTGACTGCGACACAGCAGACAGAGAGAGAGAGTAATACCCTCAGAGACAGAGAGAGAGTCACAAGTCACACTTGTGCTCGCCGCATTAGAACAAATTTCCTCATGTGATCACACTGCAGAAATATGAGATGGTGGCCCAAAGTGTTTCTAATAATATTATAAGCTAATGATCCATTTCGGAAAAAAAAAAGGGCCTTGCCCGGCCCACTTGGAACATCGAACAGGATCACTGATGGGCTTTCACGGCTTGAGAAGACATGCAGTCAGAGCAGCAAAAGCCATCGTTTCCTTCCTCCACTGAATGATGGTGCAATTAAATGTTTCATAGTGTGCCAACGTCAGTGCTACCACTGCAGTGGCTTCCAGCTATCTTGTTCTTTTTCCTCAAAGAGCTGTCATGCAAAGCACAAAGAGATGAGATGTAAGTCTATTTCCTATTTCTCCCTATTCTGTTTTCTTCTGTTTGCCTAGTTTTAACTTTGTCTAACTTTCTCTCCTTTGTGTCTGCCGTGGAAAAAGCACAATTAAGTCAAACAGAGGAGGAGACTTTAAACCTTGGTCCATGGAATTATCCCAATCTCAGTTTGCCGAAATCTTTCCCCTCTTTGCTTCTTTTTGTCTCGTGCGCTCCATAAGGTGTGGATGTAAGACCAGTCTAGTGAAAACCTGTTGTGAAACAAATGCATTATCAATCAGGATGCTTTTCCCCCCCATCACAACATAATGAATTCAAGAGTGCTGAAAAACACCAGCACTTGAAATAACAGTGCTGAAAAGATCCCAGTTTTTCGCCTTTGTTCCTTTGAAGAATTCTGAGAGAAGAAGGTAAGCAGTCAGAGAGTCTGTGATCAAAAGCGGATAGTTAGATAACGTGGCAAGACAAAAAAAGGAGGTAAAAATACATCTTGAAATGTACAAATTTGTTGGGATAAACAAGACGAATGCAATTACAGAAGACAATGTATGAAAACATCTGGACCTCTACTACAAGTGTGATTAAGCATGTAGTGTTTAACTATAAATTTATGCTCATTAAATCTACATGAACATCAATCTTAGGCCTTAAACACTCACTGCTCAAACGCGCCAAAGGGCAAAGCAAGTGCTTGTTGACCTGCGTTAAACATATGCTACATATACTTAAAGACAAGGTGCGTGAAGGGCCATGAGCTTTAACCATGTTGCTATTGTACACATATGTAAAGTCAAGAGTAACACGCTAGTGCTTTTGGGACTCAAAACGACCAAATATACATACTTACCCTTTGACTGTACATTAAGAAAGCGTTTAATTAGGAGTTATCACAATACTAACATTAACTTGGTTTTAAAAATTGACAGTGCTTCAACATAAGCAAAAGTTGTTTTTTTTAACAGAAAGAAGACAATGTAGATAAAAATATCTTAAAAGGGTTTAGACAGGACACACAGATGGGCAATTAAGAGACTGCTAAGGCTTTGCAGCTGAATGACAACTTGCAGCTGCACAGCTGGATAACTACATTATCACTTCAAGGGAAATCCAAGTTGTTCCCAAATTTAAATGTAAAAAAAAGTGTTTGTGTTTGTTGGTTTCTCTGTTCCACTATTTCCACTATTATGTGACCATAAAGACCAGGGGCTTAGGTGGATTCACTTCCAAAGCTGTTTTATTGAAAACATTTTCTTATGTACTAACCTGCCAAATATAACCATGATTCTATCATTTACATCAACACCATTGTTGCATCCATTTTTTAACTTGCATCATGTTAATAGTCAATGTTGCCAAGGCTCATCGTACCAAGTGGCAAGCAGAGCTAGGCCTAAAAAAACAAAACTACGTGTGAAATGCAAAGAAATTAAATGCAGTTCCCTCAACCACCACTTGAGGTTGTCTCCCAAAGTCAGTCAATCCTCAGCCCAAATAAACGTGTTTAAAAGCTGTTACAAATAAATGTTTTTTAACTCAGATTTTACAGTCGTGCTATCACTAACCATGCGATGCTAACTTGTCCAACATGTTGGACGTGATAAAATTAAGTGAATAAGACTCCAGTCACAAAGACCTAGAGATTGCTAGTGGAGTCTTCGATTAACTGACAGCCAATGGTCTCTGGGGAGAAACGAACATTCCCCAACTAGTTGGGGAAAACCTCCATTGGATAGCTTTGGTCACTAGCACATTGCAGCAGTTGCCCATAGTAGCATGGGAGACCCCAAATGACTGGTAAACACTGGGTGTGGGTCTCAATCAGCCAGAGTTTCGGATGAGCTCATTTTGAAACCTGGCCACACCTTATCGTGCGAATTCCTGAGGTCAAATGGCCCAGGATGTGAGTGGGCGTTAAGGCGTCTGGGGAGAGAACTCAAAACTGGATTATAGATGGCAGAGAGTTGGTGTCGTAAACCACCGCCTCTGTTCAAAGATGGTCGCTCACAGTGGACATAGATGGCTTCTTTCACTCCTCTTTCAAACCATCTGTCCTCTCTGTCCAAAATGTGAACATTGGCATCCTCGAAAGAGTGTCCTTTATCCTTAAGATGCAGATGGACTGCTGAGTCTTGTCCTGTGGAGGTGGCTCTTCTGTGTTGTGCCATGCGCTTGTGAAGTGGCTGTTTGGTCTCTCCAATGTAGAGGTCTGAGCATTCCTCGCTTCACTGTACAGCATACACCACATTGTTAAGTTTGTGTTTTGGCGTTTTGTCTTTCGGGTGAACCAGTTTTTGTCTGAGCGTGTTGCTGGGTCTGAAATGCACCGGGATGTCATGCTTGGAGAAAACCCTCCTGAGTTTTTCTGATACACCGGCTACATAGGGGATGACAATGTTGTTGCGTCTGTTCTTCTTATCCTCCCTCGCTGGTGTCTGGTCTTCTTTTCTGTGCCTCTTTGCTGACTTTAAGAACGCCCATTTAGGATAGCCGCACGTTTTGAGTGCTTCCTTTACATGTGTGTGTTCCTTCTTTTTTCCTTCAGGCTTAGAGGGAACATGTTCTGCCCGGTGGTGTAGGGTCCTGATTACTCCAAGTTTGTGTTCCACAGGGTGATGGGAGTCGAACAGGAGGTACTGGTCCGTGTGTGTGGGCTTCCGGTAAACTTCGATGTTGAGTTTGCCATTCTCTTCAATGTGCACGGCGCAGTCCAGGAAAGGCAAACAGTTATCCTTTGTGTCTTCCCTAGTGAACTTGATGTTTTTATCCACAGCGTTAATGTGTGCAGTGAAGGATTCCACTTCTTGTGTCTTGATTTTGACCCAGGTGTCGTCTACATATCTGTACCAGTGGCTGGGTACTCTCCCTTTGAAAGAGCCAAGAGCCTTCCTTTCCACTTCCTCCATGTACAGGTTGGCTACAATAGGTGACACGGGGGAGCCCATGGCACAGCCATGTTTTTGTCTGTAGAAGCCTTCGTTGTATTTGAAATATGTAGTGGTGAGGCAGAGGTCTAACAGTGTGCAAATCTGATCGGGTGTGAAGTTGGTCCTGTCTTCCAAGGAGCTGTCTTCTTGTAGTCGTTTTCTGACAGTCTCCACGGCCTCCGTGGTGGGTATGCAAGTGAAGAGAGAGACTACATCAAAGGACACCATGGTTTCATCTGGATCCAGGGTACGTTTCTGGACCTTGTCGGTGAAGTCGGTGGAGTTCTTGATGTGGTGTTGGGTGTTCCCCACGAGAGGAGCAAGGATGGTAGCAAGGTGTTTTGCAATGTTATAAGTGGCTGAGTTTATGCTGCTGACTATGGGTCTGAGTGGGACAGCTTCCTTGTGGATTTTAGGAAGTCCATAAATGCAGGGTATGGCATCCCCTGGGTAAAGGCGGTGATATGTAAGGCGGTCAATGATTTTGTCCTTTTCAAATTCTTGAAGGCAAGCTATAACTTACTTTTTGTAGCTGCTTGTGGGGTCTCGCTTTAAGGCTTCGTAGGTATTGTTGTCACTGAGGAGAGTAGTGATCTTTGTATGGTAATCTGTAGTGTTTAGGACCACGGTGCATCTTCCCTTATCAGCTGGTAAAACAGTGATGTCCTTGCTCAGGGAAGCGACGGCCTTCTTTTCCTGTATTAGGAAAAGTGTGACACTAACAGGAAATTGAGACAATTAACTTTCAAACTAAAAGTTATGCCTTTTGAATCATGTTAGCTGCAGTGTGGAGGCACGACTTGTGGTTAACTGCACCATCAACCCATACAAGAAATTTATGCTCCACTTTTGGTAACAATTTTAGCAATTTAGATAGATATCTGCTATTAGTGCTAACTGAAAACAATGATTGATGCAATAGTTTGTCACTGGCAGGGATAGTGTTAAAAAAAATCATGGCACCCTTATGGAGATGACCATGATCTACGCTTAAAGTCTTTAAAACAGAAGTTCAGAATAATGTTGTTTTGTTGACTGATGCTGTGGTGGCTACATCCATCTTTTATATACAGCCTATTACACTCAGTACTTTGGTATGACAGTAACATTCATAAAGCCTGACCTGGTGATGATGCCAAAAGAAAAACTGAAGAAAACATCATTAACAATTTGCCCTCTGGGAAACATGAATTTAATGGTTATCAATCAAGTTGGCTTGTTAGCCTCAAAATCCCAAATGCTGTGTTGCTAATAGAGAATGAGTGAAACATTGGGGTATGGTATTTTTTTTGTGTGCCAACATCACTGTCTTGGGTTCCCAAGACTTGGGTAAACCCTGGTTTATATTTGAAAAAATGCGAAAATAATTGAAATCTAATATAGCACCAGAAACACGGTAACTAGATCTGTTAAAACAGCCATAAAACAATCAACAATGTACCAAATAAGCAATGAAAAAACCTGATCCAAACTCCATCCACCAACATGAATCAGATGTGACTCACTGACTACACCCCCCATACGTCTGGAGTTCCCTACTGTCTCAGCGTTAGAGACCCACTTCTACTGAGTGTTTGGGGCTTAAGGCCACCCCCCGGTGAAATCATTAATTCCCTGAAGACTTTTATGTGGATTTCTGAAGCCTCTTATTTGGAATTATAGCATGTCCTTAATCTTATGGATTTAAGACAAGCAGATTGCTCTCGAAGAAAAGGAAAATACTGCACATTGTAAGGAAAATGCATTTCAGGATGATTCCTTTTATGAAGCCTCTAGAAAACATCGTCCTATTTTAAGTTATTTTGACTCTTTTTTCATGAAAAAGGAAGCAGTGCTCATACATGAAATCTGCTAGACCAACCTATCCCAGCTTTCACCTACCATCTTTGAACTTGAATCACTTTCATCTCTTAACTTAAGGAGTGCAAATTTAGCATGCCTCTCCCATGAACTGCAGGATTTCTTTCTTTCTTTCTTTCTTTCTTTCTTTTTTTTGCAAGGTTTTAAATCCATACAAGAACATTTGAGCATCCTTGGCTTTGGGCTGCATGTGTTCCTGCTGTTGTATTCTTGACGCTAGAAGTCAAAACAATTAAGTCACCCTTCACCCATAGGCTTGCGCAATATAGGGGCTGCAAGAGCTGAGAGAGGAGGCAAATTTAAACGCACGCATGCATATTTTCACACACATAAGGCACAAAGGCACATTTTGTAGCCTTTTTGTTTTTTCATGAAGATCTGGAACATATTAAATATTTATTCCTGCTGTGGTTTTAGAATCCATGTTGGGGTTGGTTTAAAACAAACCCTCATTAGCGATTGTTTTAAGCGTATGTATGTATATATACAGTGGGGCAAAAAAGTATTTAGTCAGCCACCGATTGTGCAAGTTCCCCCACTTAAAATGATGACAGAGGTCAGTAATTTGCACCAGAGGTACACTTCAACTGTGAGAGACAGAATGTGAAAAAAAAATCCATGAATTCACATGGTAGGATTTGTAAAGAATTTATTCGTAAATTAGGGTGGAAAATAAGTATTTGGTCACCTCAAACAAGGAAAATCTCTGGCTCTCACAGACCTGTAACGTCTTCTGTAAGAAGCTTTTCTGTCCCCCACTCGTTACCTGTATGAATGGCACCTGTTTGAACTCATCATCTGTATAAAAGACACCTGTCCACAGCCTCAAACAGTCAGACTCCAAACTCCGCCATGGCCAAGACCAAAGAGCTTTCGAAGGACACCAGGAAAAGTATTGTAGACCTGCACCAGACTGGGAAGAGTGAATCTACAATAGGCAAGCAGCTTGGTGTGAAAAAATCAACTGTGGGAGCAATCATCAGAAAATGGAAGACATACAAGACCACTGATAATCTCCCTCGATCTGGGGCTCCACGCAAGATCTCATCCCGTGGGGTCAAAATGATCATGAGAACGGTGAGCAAAGATCCCAGAACCACACGGGGGGACCTGGTGAATGACCTGCAGAGAGCTGGGACCAAAGTAACAAAGGTCACCATCAGTAACACACTACAACGGCAGGGAATCAAATCCCGCAGTGCCAGACGTGTTCCGCTGCTGAAGCCAGTGCATGTCCAGGCCCGTCTGAAGTTTGCCAGAGAGCACATGGATGATACAGCAGAGGATTGGGAGAATATCATGTGGTCAGATGAAACCAAAGTAGAACTTTTTGGTATAAACTCAACTCGTCGTGTTTGGAGGAAGAAGAATACTGAGTTGCATCCCAAGAACACCATACCTACTGTGAAGCATGGGGGTGGAAACATCATGCTATGGGGCTGTTTTTCTGCCAAGGGGACTGGACGACTGATCCGTGTTAAGGACAGAATGAATGGGGCCATGTATCGTGAGATTTTGAGCCAAAACCTCCTTCCATCAGTGAGAACTTTGAAGATGAAACGAGGCTGGGTCTTCCAACATGACAATGATCCAAAACACACCGCCCGGGCAACAAAGGAGTGGCTCCGTAAGAAGCATTTGAAAGTCCTGGAGTGGCCTAGCCAGTCTCCAGACCTCAACCCCATAGAAAATCTGTGGCGGGAGTTGAAAGTCCGTGTTGCTCGGCGACAGCCCCAAAACATCACTGCTCTCGAGAAGATCTGCATGGAGGAATGGGCCAAAATACCAGCTACTGTGTGTGCAAACCTGGTAAAGACCTATAGTAAACGTTTGACCTCTGTTATTGCCAACAAAGGTTATGTTACAAAGTACTGAGTTGTATTTTTGTTATTGACCAAATACTTATTTTCCACCCTGATTTACGAATAAATTCTTTACAAATCCTACCATGTGGATTCATGGATTTTTTTTTCACATTCTGTCTCTCACAGTTGAAGTGTACCTCTGGTGCAAATTACTGACCTCTGTCATCATTTTAGGTGGGGGAACTTGCACAATCGGTGGCTGACTAAATACTTTTTTGCCCCACTGTATATATATATATATATATATATATATATATATATATATATTTTAAACAGAGCACACTCATGTTCCTTTCTTTTACTACTTCTTTATTTCTCAGGCCTCCAGGGGGTTTCAACATGTAATCAACTACACTGATTGTTGTTCCTACATCTGCAATAAATGTCAGCGTCATCAGGAGAGCAAAGTAAATAGTGAGATGTTGACATGCCTTTAGACTTTGTTTGACAATTAGAGGAGGATACTAAGGAGGTGGGTAGGCTGGCGCAGTAAATTCTGAGCATCAGACACTTACGTTCATGCATTCTGGTGAGTTTTTGATCCACTGCAATTCATTTTTTTCTTTAGTTTTTATGTAAAGTAACCACAAAAGCACAAGACAGTTGAACATATGATGGACTATAATAATAATGGATTGGATTTATATAGCGCTTTTCAAGGCACCCAAAGCGCTTTACAATGCCACTATTCATTCACTCTCACACACTGGTGGAGGCAAGCTACGGTTGTAGCCACAGCTGCCCTGGGGCAGACTGACAGAAGCGAGGCTGCCATATCGCGCCATCGGGCCAACCGCCCCTCTGGCTAACACCAGTAGGCGGTAGGGTAAAGTGTCTTGCCCAATGACACAACGACCAGGACAGAGAGCCCAGGGATCGAACCGGCGACCTTCCGGTTACATTTTTCTATTGACTTTTCTACCTTGGCTGAACAGGCGAAATGGGGGGAAGAGGCCCTTAAAAGTGCATTGCTCACTAATCAAAGGAGCTTGCAAAGAAAAGCGTCTGGACTTCTTTAAGTGGCTTGAAGACGTTTCACCTCTCATCCGAGAAGCTTCTTCAGTTCTAAGGTCAAATGGTGGAGAGTCCCAGATATAAACCTAGTGGGAGAAACCCCCCACAGAGGGACAAAAGGACCCCCTGGTGATCCTCTAATCGCCTGAGCCAAGGTGTGAAACTGGGTGTGGGTCCCAATCAGCCAGAGTTTCGGGTGTGTTCATTGTGAAACCTGGCCCCACCTTATCATGCGAATTCCTGAGGGCAGATGGCCCAGGATGTGAGTGGGTGTTAAGGCGTCTGGGAAGGGATCTCAAAACTGGATTATAGATGGCAGAGAGTTGGTGTCGTAAACCCCCGCCTCTGTTCAAAGATGGTCGCTCACAGTGGACATAGATGGCTTCTTTCACTCCTCTTTCAAACCATCTGCCCTCTCTGTCCAAAATGTGAACATTGGCATCCTCGAAAGAGTGTCCTTTATCCTTAAGATGCAGATGGACTGCTGAGTCTTGTCCTGTGGAGGTGGCTCTTCTGTGTTGTGCCATGCGCTTGTGAAGTGGCTGTTTGGTCTCTCCAATGTAGAGGTCTGAGCATTCCTCGCTGCACTGTACAGCATACACCACATTGTTAAGTTTGTGTTTTGGCGTTTTGTCTTTCGGGTGAACCAGTTTTTGTCTGAGCGTGTTGCTGGGTCTGAAATACACTGGGATGTCATGCTTGGAGAAAACTCTCCTGAGTTTCTCTGATACACCGGCTACATAGGGGATGACAATGTTGTTGCGTCTGTCCTTCTTATCCTCCCTCGCTGGTGTCTGGTCTTCTTTTCTGTGCCTCTTTGCTGACTTTAAGAACGCCCATTTAGGATAGCCGCACGTTTTGAGTGCTTCCTTTACATGTGTGTGTTCCTTCTTTTTTCCTTCAGGCTTAGAGGGAACATGTTCTGCCCAGTGGTGTAGGGTCCTAATTACTCCAAGTTTGTGTTCCAAAGGGTGATGGGAGTCAAAGAGGAGGTACTGGTCCGTGTGTGTGGGCTTCCGGTAAACTTCGATGTTGAGTTTGCCGTTCTCTTCAATGTGCACAGCGCAGTCCAGGAAAGGCAAACAGTTGTCCTTTGTGTCTTCCCTAGTGAACTTGATGTTTTTATCCACAGCGTTAATGTGCGCAGTGAAGGATTCCACTTCATGTGTCTTGATTTTGACCCAGGTGTCGTCTACATATCTGTACCAGTGGCTGGGTACTCTCTCTTTGAAAGAGCCAAGAGCCTTCCTTTCCACTTCCTCCATGTAAAGGTTGGCTACAATAGGTGACACGGGGGAGCCCATGGCACAGCCATGTTTTTGTCTGTAAAAGCCTTCGTTGTACTTGAAATATGTAGTGGTGAGGCAGAGGTCTAACAGTGTGCAGATCTGATCAGGTGTGAAGTTGGTCCTGTCTTCCAAGGAGCTGTCTTCTTGTAGTCCGACAAGGTCCAAAAACTTACCCTGGATGCAGATGAAACCATGGTGTCCTTTGATGTAGTCTCTCTCTTCACTTGCATACCCACCACGGAGGCCGTGGAGACTGTCAGAAAACGACTACAAGAAGACAGCTCCTTGGAAGACAGGACCAACTTCACACCCGATCAGATTTGCACACTGTTAGACCTCTGCCTCACCACTACATATTTCAAATACAACGAAGGCTTCTACAGACAAAAACATGGCTGTGCCATGGGCTCCCCCGTGTCACCTATTGTAGCCAACCTGTACATGGAGGAAGTGGAAAGGAAGGCTCTTGGCTCTTTCAAAGGGAGAGTACCCAGCCACTGGTACAGATATGTGGACGACACCTGGGTCAAAATCAAGACACATGAAGTGGAATCCTTCACTGCGCACATTAACGCTGTGGATAAAGACAACAAGTTCACCAGGGAAGACACAAAGGACAACTGTTTGCCTTTCCTGGACTGCGCTGTGCACATTGAAGAGAATGGAAAACTCAACATCGAAGTTTACCGGAAGCCCACACACACGGACCAGTACCTCCTCTTTGACTCCCATCACCCTTTGGAACACAAACTTGGAGTAATCAGGACCCTACACCACCGGGCAGAACATGTTCCCTCTAAGCATGAAGGAAAAAAGAAGGAACACACACATGTAAAGGAAGCACTCAAAACGTGCGGCTATCCTAAATGGGCGTTCTTAAAGTCAGCAAAGAGGCACAGAAAAGAAGACCAGACACCAGCGAGGGAGGATAAGAAGGACAGACGCAACAACATTGTCATCCCCTATGTAGCTGGTGTATCAGAAAAACTTAGGAGGGTTTTCTCCAAGCATGACATCCCGGTGCATTTCAGACCCAGCAACACGCTCAGACAAAAACTGGTTCACCCGAAAGACAAAACGCCAAAACACAAACTTAACAATGTGGTGTATGCTGTACAGTGCAGCGAGGAATGCTCAGACCTCTACATTGGAGAGACCAAACAGCCACTTCACAAGCGCATGGCACAACACAGAAGAGCCACCTCCACAGGACAAGACGCAGCAGTCCATCTGCATCTTAAGGATAAAGGACACTCTTTCGAGGATGCCAATGTTCACATTTTAGACAGAGAGGACAGATGGTTTGAAAGAGGAGTGAAAGAAGCCATCTATGTCCACTGTGAGCGACCATCTTTGAAAAGAGGCGGGGGTTTACGACACCAACTCTCTGCCATCTATAATCCAGTTTTGAGATCCCTTCCCAGATGCCTTAACGCCCACTCACATCCTGGGCCATCTGCCCTCAGGAATTCGCATGATAAGGTGTGGCCAGGTTTCACAATGAACACACCCGAAACTCTGGCTGATTGGGACCCACACCCAGTTACACACCTTGGCTCAGGCGATTAGAGGATCATCAGGGGGTCCTTTTGTCCCTCTGTGGGGGGTTTCTCCCACTAGGTTTATATCTGGGACTCTCCACCATTTGACCTTAGAACTGAAGAAGCTTCTCGGATGAGAGGTGAAACATCTTCAAGCAACTTAAAGAAGTCCAGACGCTTTTCTTTGCAAGCTCCTTTGACTACGATGACCTGGATGACTGAGAACCTTCACAGACATTGCTCACTAATATTAAAGAGGAAATAAGGAACGAACTGATGCTCTGTGAACTGCCTTCCTCCCTAGATGCGCTTTTGGCTTTGTGTATGTGGGTGGACGATCAGGTGAGCGCACATCGGAGCGCGCGCGTTCGGGGCATGCCCCGCTGGATTTTTGTGGGACCTCTACTGCTGCCCATGGGTCGTGTGACGCCGACACCGGGGATGGGGATGAACCCATGCAGCTTGGGCGCTCACGGCTGTCGCCCGCGGAGCGCCAGCGCCGCCTTACCTCCAGTGAGTGCGTTTATTGCAGCCGTAAAGGCCACTCTGTCTCCTCCTGCCCGACGCTGGCAAAAGGGCGCGCTCACCAGTGATCGTGAGGGTGCTGGTGGGCGATCTGTCGAGTGAAAGCCCTCTCCCCAGACTTCTTTTGCCGGCTACACTGTGTGTTCGGACTGTTTCTCATTCTCTCTCCGTTCTCATTGACTCTGGGACTGAGCAGAACTTTATTGACACCTCACTCGCTGCCAAACTGAACATCGCCTTGGAGCCTCTGTCACGCCCTCTCCGCGTTCACGCACTATCGGGTCAGCGCCTGCCTGACATCACTCATGTTTCTGAATTCCTTTCATTATCTCTTTCGGGCAATCACACAGAAAGGATTTGTTTTTTTTCGTTTAAGGCTCCTCTCACTCCGCTGGTTCTGGGTCACCCCTGGCTTGTTCTCCACAACCCGCATATCGACTGGGAGAAGGGTGCCGTGCTGGGTTGGAGTGTGGCCTGCCACATGAACTGCCTCCGAGCTGCGGCTTCCCCCGTTCTGCTCCCGCCCACGGCCTCGCCGTCGGACGCCCCGGACCTCTCGATGGTTCCGCGGGTTTATCATGATCTGCGGGATGTTTTTTGTAAGGATCGTGCGCGGTCCCTTCCCCCGCACCGCCCGTATGATTGTGCCGTCGATCTTCTTCCTGGAGCTCTGCTGCCATCTAGCCGCCTGTACAGCCTCTCCCGGCCTGAGAGGGATGCTATGGAGAAAGTGCGGGCTGTGGTGGAATGGCCTACTCCTCCTGATCGCCGCCAAGTGCAACGTTTTTTGGGATTCGCCAACTTTTACAGACGGTTCATTCGCGATTTCAGCAGGATCGCTCTCCCTTTTACTAAACTCACCTCTCCCAAAGTTCCCTTCCAGTGAGATTCTGCCGCTCAGCGAGCCTTCGCCCTGCTCAAGGACAGGTTCACCACTGCTCCCATACTCCGGCAACCGGACCTTACACGGCAGTTCGTTGTGGAGGTGGACGCGTCGGACTCCAGGGTTGGGGCAGTTCTGTCTCAACAGACGGACGGTAAGCTGCACCCGTGTGCCTTTTATTCTCGCCGTCTCTCTCCAGCAGAGAGTAACTATGACATCGGGGACCGGGAGCTTCTGGCCGTCAAGCTGGCCCTGGAGGAGTGGAGACATTGGTTGGAGGGAGCAGCACAACCATTCATCGTCTGGACGGATCACAAGAATCTGGAGTACCTGCGCTCGGCTAGACGTCTCAATTCCCGGCAAGCCAGGTGGGTGCTGTTTTTCACTCGTTTTGACTTCATTATCACCTACAGGCCAGGAACACGGAACGTAAAGCCAGATGCCCTGTCCAGGCAATTCTCTATCACTGAGGAGGACTCGGACCCCGAGCCTGTCCTCCCGGCCGCCTGCGTAATTGGAGCCATCTCCTGGGAGATCGAGAGGCTCATCCAAGAGGCGCAGGAGACCGAACCGGATCCTGGCACTGGCCCATCTGGTCGCCTCTTCGTTCCTTCAGCCGTCCGCTCTCAGGTTGTCCAGTGGGCTCACACCGCCCGCTTTTCATGCCATCCTGGGGTCCTCCGCACCTGCTCGTTCCTCCGACGCTACTTCTGGTGGCCCGCTATGGCTAGGGACGCCAAGGAGTACATAGCAGCCTGTTCGACCTGCGCCCGGAATAAGCTTTCGAACCGCCTTCCACCGGGTCTTCTACAGCCTCTCCCTACACCAGCTCGACCGTGGTCCCATGTTTCTTTGGACTTTGTCACGGGCCTGCCGCCCTCCACTGGTAACACCGCCATACTTACCGTTATCGATCGTTTCTCCAAAGCTGCACACTTCGTCGCCCTCCCGAAGCTCCCCTCTGCCTTGGAGACGGCCCGGCTCCTCACCTCCCATGTGTTCCGTCTTCACGGGATCCCAGAGGACATCGTCTCGGATAGAGGGCCACAGTTCACGTCCCGTGTTTGGAGGGAGTTCTGCTCCGCACTGGGGGCCAAGGTCAGTCTGTCTTCCGGTTTCCATCCACAGAGTAACGGGCAATCGGAGCGGGCCAACCAGGAGCTGGAAGCTGCCCTCCGCTGTGTCGCTTCGCACAACCAATCGACCTGGAGTGAACAGCTTCCATGGATCGAATACGCCCACAACAGCAGCATGTCCTCTGCCACGGGCAAGTCTCCCTTCGAAGCGTCCCTGGGCTATCAACCGCCATTGCTCCCGGCCATCGAAGGTGAGCACTCCGTTCCTTGAGTGCAGGCTCACCTCCGCGGGTGCCATCGTGCCTGGCGGGCGACTTGGGCTGCCCTACTCCGTACTAAGGAGCGGAACAAGACCCTCGCTGACCGTCGCCGGACACCGGCCCCCGAGTACACCATCGGTCAACAGGTATGGCTGGCTACCTGTTTTGTGCCGTTACGGACTGAGTCGAAGAAGCTGTCCCCTCAGTTTATTGGCCCTTTTCCCGTTGAAGCCATTGTGAACCCTGTGTCTGTCCGCCTCAAGCTGCCGCGCAACATGCGTATTCACAATGTCTTCCATGTGTCTCAGGTCAAGCCGGTGCTCTCCAGCCCGTTGTGCCCTCCAGCCCGTTGTGCCCTCCCTCCAGGGCCCCACCGCCCCCCCGGCTCGTGGATGGTCAGCTGGTCTACAATATCACCCGCATCATGGACTCCCGGTGCCGGGGTCGAGGTTTTCAGTACCTGGTTGACTGGGAGGGCTACGGGATAGAGGAACGGTCCTGGGTGCCTCGAGCTGCTGTCCTGGATAGGGCCATGCTCCGGGACTTCCACCGCGGGCATCCAGGTAAGCCTGGTGGGTCGCCGGGAGGCTCCCATTGAGGGGGGGAGCCTCCCGGTCTGGTCTCCGTGCCTGCCTAGTCGGCCCCACAAGGCTACATTTGCTGTTTCTGTTCTCTCCCTCTCTGCCTGGGCGGAGCTCACTGTGGGCTCCCGCCCTTGGCCCACACACACACCTGACAACAATCACCTGTCATCACCGGGAGCACTATTTGAGGCTGGAACACAGATCCTCTCGTCGCTGGATGATTGTACTACTGACGTTAGTGTTCTCACAGCTCCTGTGGACTTGTGCTTCATAATTCGTAATTCGTGATTTGTGATTAGTTGGTGACTTTCCTTCTCTTCTGCCTCAGATCTTCCCCCCCCGGACCTGCGACCTCCCTGCCGTGTGAACGTGTGTGAGTGTGAGCAAAGAAGACGTGAGCGAGTGTGAGAGAGCTACCCTGTGATTTCCCCGGAGTTTTGGATCCCTTCACTGTACATATATTGCACTGGCACTGTAAATAAACTACACCTTGGAGACACCTAACCGCTCTGCGTTTGAGTCCCTGTAACCAGATCGTGACAAATGATGCTCATCGTGCAGAACACTTTGGTCTACATATAGTAGGGCATTCATTTTTACATAAGTCACAATTTATTTTTGTGCCTTTTTTTTAAAGATCATGTTGAAAAATATCTGTATATTTAAAAGGCACTGCACATATCTGTGGTGATCCTAAGGAAAGGTTGCTTCACTTTAGTAAAAGTGATGACAATTTAATGTAATAAAAGCGATTTTAGGAAACTTGTGAGTCAAACTGCCTCGTCCTTTTTCCTACTGGTTCCACCTTGGCTATCACCAGTAAAAAATACAGAGGTCGCTACTTTGACTCACCCATTAGTCTCTGATGTATTGTTTTGAAGCCAAAAGCGAAGCACTTCCACTATCGCCATCTTGGTTAAAAAGATCAAGTCAAGTGATTGGCCAATGACCAAGCAGTTTTAAACCACAGACCATCATTTTGAAACATGATGTGACCTAGACTGAAGAAATATACCTGCAATGTGTAACTGAACCCATAAACTCAGCAGGAAAGTGTTTACAGAGGTGAAGACAGAAAGCCATTTTCCCAGACTTCCATAGGACCATCTGTGGCCTTAAGATAAAATGCAGCTTTAAGGCACTTCCAAACTGGCTTCATTTATAATCCAGAAGCTATGCCCATGTTTTATACTATCAACTTGCTGACATGCCGACTACACTATAGGAGAAAGAGGAGGCTGTGCTGCTGTTGCTAACAGAGATCACGGCATTGTGCTTGTGAGGCTGGGACAGTTAAGTTTACCACAAAAGTTCCAACAGTTGTTCCAAGTAATTTCTCTGTGTCTTTCATGTTTTGTACCAGAAGAGAAAAGCATGTGTTTTTATATAGGGGAAGGGAACTTGTCCCCTGCTTCCCCCCTGAAATCACCACCTATGGATATTGAAGCCACATATATATGTACACACACACTCACACATTCACACATAATCAGAAACATGAGTGAGGTCTGTGGTTTTTAGTTTATGTTGCTGTTGCTCAGCTGAAACTCAGATTCACTTAGTGTAGACCTTTGTATCACACAATGCTCATATTAAACCACTCGCACATGCACAAACACACACACAAAAACAGACATACACACACGTGCATACAAGTCTCAGCTTGTTTTGGAATCATTGCTATGACTTGACGCTACATGGCCCAGTACACATGGTTGCATATGGCACGAATGCAGGATTGTGTTGGTGTGTCTGTCTGTCTCTATATAAATGTGTATGTGTGTTTGTGTGTAGGCCTCCCTCTGCCCCCCCATTAGAGTTTGCTGTTTCCATGCCTATTGAAGCCAGCATGTGCTTTTTCGATACCACCCACCGCCAAATTTCACAGCCGTGGCTAATTTGTCCCTGATGACGATGTCACACACTCCTACATGCCCACATTCACAGACACGCGTGCACTCCACCGGCTTTTTAAGCGTTCAGTCTGGGTGTGTCATCAGAATGCGGTCCTGCACAACGCGTTTGCAGTCACCAGCTCAGCTGCCACAGATCAATAATCAGTGTGAATGCAGGGCTTCTGCCTCCGTGAATCATCCATCAGACACGTGTGAACTTTGCATGAACACGTTGCATGAACACCCTCCCCAGCACTTCAAATGCACACACACACCTACACACCACACACAAACATACAAATGTGAGTCTAAGTGACACGGTGAATCATGGCTAAATCCCTTGGAGCTTTTTTCTTCTTTCTTTTTAGTGGGCTACATGATGTGTTCAAGGGGTGAGCAGGACACTGTTGGGGCTTTTAACACTGCATTGTCATGTACCCTGGCACTAGTGGGCTCCAGCTCCAGTTATATCCGCTGTGAGCGAGGTCGCACGCTTTGTCCTCCCCACACACGTGCACATCCAAAAAAGGTGCACAAGCACACAGGGGGATTTGTGTAACGGGATACACACACTTTTTCTCGGCAGGAGCTTGATCTTGCTGTCGGTTTGGAGAAAAGAGGCGGGGAGCCCCCGGAGTTTGGCCTCTTCTTTCCTCTCCTCTGCCGGATTCTTCCCAATTCTCCTCGCCACTGGTTTCTCAATCCTGCTACCCGCCCCCCCCCACCACCCCCCATGACTCTTCATCCCTCATCTCTTTTTCTACTTCCACGCAACCTCCCTGCTCGCTCGCCTCCCATCTTAACGCAGAATGCTGTGGCGTGCCACTATCTGTCCTGCGCTTCTTCCGAGTTGCAAGCACATCTCACATGCAGCCTCTTTTTTGCTCCGTCACCCTACGCGGCTATTTTTAGCCGCCTTGCTGCACCTACACAAATGAGCCAGAGCCTCCTCCAACTTAACAGGAATCTTATTATGCGCCGTGCATCACCCCTCGGAAAGTTAGACGAGAGGAGTAAATCTTTCTTTGATACAGTGAGCTTATGCCGCAGAGCGGGTCCCCAAATCTTCATCAGGATAATGTGACTGTTGTACCTCTGCGTTGTCCAGGTCTCCATCTCCTCTCACTTGGCTCACACTTGCTCTTCTTTGTGCATTAAGGCACCAAAATCAGCCAGGCATTTAAACTATGTCCTCTTATCTCTTTGCTGTCAATCACTGTTAAAAAGCGGAGTCTGCTCGTTAACCCCGAGGGAAGGGTTTAGGACATTCTCTCTCTTAGCCATGCTGTTTTTATTACACGTCCAGGCATTTGTCTGTTTTTTAACATGTGTCGCAGGGGTGCCAGCACCTGAGGGCATGAATGAGAGGATGACCTTTTGTTGCTGTCTCACTTTTATTTAATGTTGCTCAAGCTCCTCAGCGTTATGTATTTTTGGGTCGCTCACCTCGTTTGCCTCAGAAAAAGTACGAGCCTCGCGCTAAAGAATTTGCATAGGCCGACTTCACGGGTGGATTTCAATGAATGAATCCAGTGACCTAGAATCTCAAACACACCCAGAGTGCACAAATGAGGAAAACAAAAAGATATATCACATTAACATTCTGTTCATTCCGTACCAACACTAATAACAAGCTAGATATTTTAAGGCATCTTGGTTGAGGCCTGCCAACAGACGCTTGTTGTTCTTGGGGATAAAAGAAAATAATTGCCCAGTGATGTAAAAAGTAGGAATAAAACTGGTTCAAGCCTGCTTGGTGTTTCTAAGGGTGGTATAGCAGTGTTTCTCAAAAGTAAGACAGAATAATTTTTTTGCTAACAAAAACGTAACATACAATAGTTTGTAAATGATAAACTTCAGTATGTGAATTTAATTATACAAAGAAAAAAAATACTAAAATTGGACACCAGTCTAATAACTAATGTGCTAGCATGTGCAAGAACAATGCTAATATCAACATATGATCTTGATGTAAATGGTACTCTTTGCTAATGATATGCTAGCCTAAAATGTAGCACTTTTCAGTGGTAAGCATTGCTAGCTTTGTTTTAGATTTACTTGCTGCCTCGTTTTGACTCAGTATATAAGTAAACACTCAGATATTTAACTTGGAGATAGTTTGACATACTTTGATGTTTATGACAAAATCTGACCATCCAGTCTTCATCCAGTCTTATTTTGTCCAGTTAGGTAGCCTCCTTTTCCTGTTCTTATTTGACGGGAGTGGACTTGACATGGTCATCTTCTCTTCCTTGGACTGTTCTCTGTAAACCCTATAGATGGTTGTGCAAGAAAATCCCAGCAGATCAGAAGATTGTGAACAACAAGCCTGTATGACACCAACAACTATGCCAACATCACTTAAATCACCTTTCTTTTCCATTCTGATGCTCACTTTGACGGTCAATGGGTTTTCTTGACCATGTCTATTTTTGATTATTGATCATATTGTGCCGTACATGGAAGTTTATGACCAGAGCCTATATTCATGAAAATCTGTCCATGTTTCATGGTAAGTGCAATGGTAGCAAAATATCTTCAACATGGTAATGGCTAATTGTAATGATGCATGTGCTACTTCTATTCAGAATATCAAGGTAGAAAGTAACATCATATTAAGTTACGAAAATATTCTTATTTGTAATTAGTAAGAGGACAAAGGTTATTGATTTAATAAAATAATAATAAAACTTCTGGTTGCAAAAAGGTTACATATTATTGTTATTATTATTATCTCAATATAAAAAGCTTACATCAAGAATGCAACATTGATTCTGTTGCTTTTTGCGTCTTTCTCTTGGTGAAAGTTTCTGGACAACCCAGGTAAGCAAAGCCACTGAGACAAATTTGAGTGCAACATTATCAAGGGTAGAATAGCTTACAAGGAGCTGTCTCTAGACAGGCTCCATTCATTTGGCAGCGTGCACTGCCTCTCTCTACCAGCCTAATTAATGCATGGAGTCTGCCAGGCCTGCGACCAGCCGACAGTGCCGAAGTGGGTGGCCATGTCGTTGGACAAAAACACCTTTCACTGCGAGAAATCCAACAATAATTTCCTTTTGAAACATGAGTCATTTGTCGGAAGGGTTATCAAATTAAGTCACATTACACCGATGATGTGAAATTTGTACTGGAACAATCTTAATTAATGTTGCACATTTAAATATAAGTTGAGCTTGTATTTCAAAAGTAACCTACCTAACATTGTGTAATGGCTCTCTGTTGATTTGTTTGCCATTTCAATCATGTCAAATTGTAAAATATTAGAGGTTTTAAACTGTTGTGGCTGAGGCTACCTCATCAAAAAACCCACCAGACTTTAAATGAATCGGCAAAATGCTTCTTTAGGTGCTTTGGTTGTGGATAAAACTGAAGGAGAATCTCATAAAAATGGCCAGCATTACATCCCCAATAACAGAGATATTGCCTATAAAAAAGTTGTCTTTGGGTAATGGCTTTGAGGAAAGGAAGATTCGCTCTTAATGGCTATTTTCAAGTGCAGCTCAGAACATGCAAAAATGAGCTTAGTTGCTACTTTTTTCTCCTTTATCATGCTTCTCAAGGACTCTGTCATTAAGCACAAAGGCACATGGAGGATTACATAATTTAAAGTTTATTACACAAGAACACAAGCTACAGGTAAAGAGCAGTCACTTTGACTTCTAGATGGCTTTGTGCTAAATCATGGATAAAATGGAACGGTACAGTGATGAGCCCCATTCCCTTTTGTGTCAAGATAATGAGGCACTGCAAGGTTATGCATAGGATTACTTTAATAACACAGAGGGTGTTTTCCTATTATTCTGACTTCATAAAGAAAGCTGGGTTATAAGGCCATGCTTAAGGTGACTCTTTGGTTCGTCTTTCAGGGGCTATAAAACTTTGTGCCAGTGCGTGAAAATGTCAGCTGTCAATTAGAGACAAATGAATGAAATATTGGTGTTACCAGGTTCCCTCGCTGTGCACTCAGTACACAGTTAGTCAGTGAGATGAGGGGAGAGGGAAGCCAGCTGCACTGTAATATACAATTAAGAGCTTCAGTGTTCTGTGCCAAAATGTAAAATGAAAGATTGAATGGAACTGGGAAGCGTGTGAACCACGGTGTCCTAAGAAGGGGCTGTAATGTTCAGCCTCTGAGGTTTTGACACCTTAGCTGGCTGCCATTTTAAATAAAAATCTGCCTGAACAGGCTTTTGGAGCAGTTCAGTCACTGCTGTACTACTTTTGGCTTCTAAAAGTATGAAGGGATCCAGATGCCTGCTATACTTCAGCAGTTTTATTGCAAGAATTTGGTTCAAAAGATTTAGAAGTTGTTCAAAAAATGAATGGAACATTTTTTAATCAGAGTACAGCACCAAATCAGTTCAATTTGTGGGATATTGATCTGGTCAGCTAAGCAGCAGAGGGGGTTGTTAATCTGTTTCAGCTGCTTTGGTGTTAATGAGCAGGAGCACTAGTGGGGCAACAATGAGACACCTCACAAAACAGGAACGGTTTTACAGCTGGAGGCCACTGGAATTTTTCCCTCCTCCTCATCTCTTCTGTCTGCCTTTTCACTAGTTTTGCATTTGGCTAATGTCAGTGTCACTGCTGGTAGCATGAGACGATACCTGAACCCTACAAAGGTTGCACAGGTAGTCCAACTCTTCCAGGATGGTGCATCAATACGTTTCATTGCCAGAAGGTTTGCTGGGTCTCCCAACACCGTCTCAAGAGCATGGAGGAGATTCCAAGAGACAGGAAGTTAGTCTAGGAGAGCTAATCAGGGCCATATAACGCCCAAACCCATCAGCATAACTGGTATCCTCTCCTTTGTGTGAGGAGGAACAGGATGAGCACTGTGGAGCCTGATTGGCATTTTTTGTATTCTATGGTGAATGCCAGATGTATCACTGTGCTTTTCACAGATGAGAGCAGGTTCACCCTGAGCACATGTGACAAGTGTGAAAGGGTCTGAGAAGCATGGAGATTGTTGTACTGCCTGCAACATCCTCCAGCATTAACGGTTTGGCGGTGGATCAGTGATGGTTTGTGGAGACAAATCCACAGAGAGATGACTAGACCTCTACAGGCTAGGCAACCACACCCTGACTGTCATTAGGTATTGGGATGAAATCCCTGGACCCACTATCACACAATACTGGTGCAGTGGGTCCTGGTGTCTTCTTGATGCAGGACAATGCCTGACCACCTGTTCCAGTTCCTGGAGGAGGATCAGACAGTCCAGGAGCTCAGTGATGCCCTGGTCCAGAACTGGAGGAGATCCCCTAGGACACAAGTCATCGTCTCATGAGTTCTGGTGAGTGAAATTCTTCTATTTTAATCACCTTTTGCATAACCCGAATTTGTTTCTGCATGTTGCTCCACTACTGTGTACAGATGCAGCAATCAACGCTGTTAGCATTAGCTGATATATTCACCCTCCTGTCCACATATCAGTAGTTCTGGTACTTCAGCTATTCTGACTGCAGCCAAAATGTCGAGGCTTCAAACCAATAAACAGAATAAAGAAACTTATCAACAGAAACCAATTTTCAGTGTTTTCTTTTACTGTAGTTCTTTGTTATGTAAATTCCTAAACTTCTAGGGACCAGGATTTCAAAACAGATTGCAAGATATGAAATATGTGGAATTTATATACATGTCACAGCTTTTCTTCTATTGCTTGTTTCTTCTTATCACAGCTTAGTTCCTACTGGAGCAAAATATAAAAAATAAATAAATAAAAAAAATCCAACAATAAATGGAAATCTAAATTTTTATCATATGACATGCCTCATGTTATTGTTTTTTTTTTTTTTTTTTTTTTTTTACCAAACATTATTTGTCCTGCAAACTTATTTTGTTATTTGTGTCATTTCTTGCTCATTAGTTTCTAAATGGTATTTTGCATGGCTTCATCACCTTATTCACTTCCAGTACTCTTGGCATTGTAATATAGCTGCAATCTATGTTAGATTTCTTTGAATGTTGTAATAAAAAACTTGCAGCCCTGCTAGGAAATTTAAAGGTAGTAATGCTGCAAATCTATCCATGTGATGCTGGATGTGCAGCAACATGAATATTTGTCCAAGTCTTGCAAATTGCTTGTATGGATTTTAAAGGATAATTACAGCATGTGTTCTTTAGAGAAAAAATATGTTCCAAGCTATCTGGCTGAAATACAAAGTATTTGTAACAAACCCATGAACAGATCATCTAAAGTACTGCAACACTGAACAACTGCACCTGGAAATGCCCACTCACAGGTAGCTCAACAATTTTATAATGTTGCATTGTGCCAGATTTGAGTCATTTCTATCACAGCATGAGCCCACATTGTTGAGGTGCAGTTTGTCACTGTCCAAGTCTGCTTCATACTGGTAGTTGTTGTGCAAAAATGCTGTGCAAAGACCTCATTTAATTATCTCCCCCCACCATTTATGATCAAATGAAATACTGTCCTGGCTTTAAAAGAGATTTTCCATAGAAAAACAAGGATGTGACCATGCTGTACATTTTTCTGGATTATTCCCAGACAGACACGTTCGTTCATCCCTTCCCATTTGTGTCAGGTGATTGGCAGTAATCAGAGTGTAACGTAATGCAGCGCTGATATGAAGACACTCAGCCGTGGCACAATGAAACACCGATTAAACAAACTGACAAAACAGAAATGAAGGCTTTCTGTTTACTTTGATGGATTTTCAAGGCAATTTTCAAGTTGTTTCGAGTAAAGAACTGAGTGGCAGCAAATAGCTTATTCTGAAGGGAAGAAAACAAGCCTGGATATCTGGAGGGGAAAAATCCTTTAAGCCTGCAAGCTCCATGATTGATTTTTTTTTTTTATTAATTCCATGCTTTGCAACTCAGAGTGACTCTGTGCCACAATCATGGGCTTACAGTTTTGAATGTGGAAAAAAACTGTTTAAAGAAAACAAAAATTAGGGTAAATTTATTAATGGGCTCCTAAATGACGTCCTCGAGATTAAGTGTAGGTAGTTAGACGACGATTACCCTTTGAATCAAGACCTCACGGAGAAGAACCACTTATAGCGAGCAAGCGTCTTTGTTAGAGAGTTTTGCTCTCGAGATTTACCTAAAAGACTCGTGAAGAACCAAGTGAGGGTTTTCTGAGGACACCCAACCCCCTCCACACAACGTGATCTGAGTGATCTCCCTGGAGGGGGATTCTTGATTTGAAAAAGATCTGTTGATAATGAGGCACCGAATAGATAAAGCAACCTCAGGGGAGCAGTTAGGTGATAAATATCTTCACCGGAGCTCAGAACATGCTTGGCATGACCAACACTGTGTTAGTCTTTAATGAACACAAACAATAAAATCACTCCTGAACAGAAACTTTGGTAAAGAACAAGTAAAACCAGGATTTTCTGTCTTGTAACAATGAGTTCTGAAAGGCTTACAACTCTGAAGTAAACATTTATTTGTAGGAATTGATCAGCTCTCACAGATAACAGTGTTTAGTAGCTTCCCATCTGCCATAATGGCTAGGGGTATCTGCAAGCTGCTCTAACAGGTTTTCAGGTTCTGGTTCAGTTTCAAATAGACATTTATTTCAAGTTTATCAGGTAGAAAGTGAGAAATAATGGGAAATACAACAAGGAATTAAAGTTGTATTAAAATATTGTAGTTTTGAAGAAATATGCAAAAGTAATTCAACAGATCAACCAGTGTAAACTTTTTTTTCCCAAATCAACTTAAAAACTCACAATTTATAAAATTAAGGTAGTGTGCACTTAATCTGCAAAACTATTATAAAATATTTTAAATAATAATCATCAGTTTCATCAAGTGAAACAAATAATTTTCAGTATAAATTTCTATTCTGTGCATCATATTATCTTGATATGCTCTCAATAATATTGCAGAGTGGGCATGTTGGAAAACTTATTTGCTATATTATCACAAACAGATTTATATAACTGACAACTTGAGCAACTGTAAATTAATAGCAGACTAATAGCTTACTGACTCTGTCTGTCACCATCTTAAAGCAAAAAAGCCACTTTATGACTTGCAGTCAGAAACCATTTTTTAAGCAATCTCCATCCCTAACATTATTGCTAAGAAATCACAAGATAAAGTTGTGTGAAATTCGCACAACTTTAAACTCGGTCACTGAGCACACCCTAGATTATTCTCCTGTGATTGATAAGTCATTATCAGCGCATATGTGCATTTTAAGGGATACTGATCTGACCAATTTCACATCTGCCTCGTGCTAGTGACCTTCTGTTCACACTGTGAGCTTAATATTTCAGTGAGGAAAAACTGAAATATGTGGGAAATACTGGACTCCTGTGACATTTTCTTCCTTTTGAACTATTCTTGCAGATCGAAAAGATGATTTTACTATACCCCCCCAACTGCATCAGGATTTAACATCATCATGTAACCGAGTGTAACACCTTGCAGCAGCAAAGCTTTTGGTTGTTAGCTAAAATTGTATATATGTGTATAATGTTTTAGCTAACAATAATATGTGTGGGTGTGTGTTTAAAAATCTGTGATCATTTCAACAGTGAAACTTTAAAATGTATCTTCTCATTGCAGTGAATCAATTGTGACTTAACAGTTTGTACTGAGTGTCACGCACAGTCAAAAAGGGAAAAGGAAAGTTCCATGGCATCATATCAATGATGTGTCACTTCTCAACTGATTTTTAAAGATTTCTGTCATGAGTGGGAGAAAGCAAGTGTGAATTGTGCGGACTCAGGCCGTGGACCGTTAACATGTGATTCACACAATCTGCTGTACGGTGCAGAGCAGAGAGTAATACAGCCTCGGGGGAAAGGGAAGAAATGTGGGCGATGAGGGCTGCCGTGCAGAGTTCATGTACATCTTGTTTAAAAAACAACTCTCAAGCTGTTAGTAGGCCCACAGCTACATACTAAATCCATTCTTTAACTAAACACACTAAATGGCATTCCTGCAAACTTGGGTAGTTCAGTTATATCCGGTGAACATAAATAAAACAGTCTGAACGATAAAACAGCCAAGATCCTCTATTTAGATCTTACCAGAAGTTGTTGAAGTCATTGTACCATAAGTGGAAATTCTACTGCCAATCATCCAGACTGCTAGCTGGCCACTACCAAATAGACTTTCCTTTGATTTGTCTTTTAAATGCCCAGCACCCCACAATCAACTTTTGCAGCTGCAAAACCACTTCGGGTTGTCTAGAAGTCTATGGGAAAATGATCTCTCTGCACCCTTGCTTTAATACTACAATTAACGCTTTCCTAATGGGCTCATTTGGTAGTTTCAAGTGAACATAATTTTCTAAGTTATGGTTCTCATTTATCTCGGTCAATGAGCAAAGATGGAGATGGTGAAAATCAGCAAGAGGTTTCAAGAACTCCTCGTGTCTCTTTGCCACGTTCCAGATACCCCTGAACTCGGATGTAAATGACAAGACAAAGCTGTATAAACGTAATATTTTCACTCAGATTTCGGAAGTTGGGAGTGACGTCAACCCTGAGTTCCAACATCAGAGCGTCCGGAAAAGTGAGGAAAAGCAGGATTTGTTTGGGTTCTTAGCAAGGTAGAAACATTTGTGTGTCACTCGCAATACAGCATAATAACTTAAAAATCCTTAACACAGCTGCAGCATAGCCTGGTGCTTTGTGTATGGCTTATTTAGTGAGTCACAAATACACAACAGTGGCAGTACAGATAAAAGGTTTTACAGTTTTACTACTGTTTACATTCAGTGCAGTAGTCATCATGGACTGCATGTTAACTCGGGAGTTGCTGGTGCTAGTCTGATTTTCTGAGAGGGAAATTCGAGTTGATGGGTTGTTCCAGATTAAACTGGCTGACTAGGAACTTGGAAATTCCGACTGCTGACTTATTAAATATACACTTTTTATCGGTTATTTAGCGCTAATTAGCAAATATCTTTGGATTTATTGATGGACCATTTCAGCCTCTACATTGTAACTTCTGGTTTTTGACAACCAAAATGCTGACACTGGGCCTTTCAAGAAACCAACATCTGTATCCATAAAGTGCAATGCTGTTAACTGATTTTAAGCAATCAGCAAATACTGACAGAATCCAGTGGGTGTTGTTAGAGTGGTTGCATCCATCTTTTATGTACAGTCTACAGTGTGAAAACAACTCCTGTATTTTCATTTCCTTTGTCATCAGCAGCTCCACACGGCTCCAACAATTACCCGATCCTTTGCATCACCATCATCTGGATGTTGCCAGAGAAAACAGCAACAACTTCATTTGAGAACTTTTCTTGATGAGAACCAAAAAAAAAAAGAAAAGAAATGGGGCATTGCTATAGCTACCTTAGAGGTTCATTTTCTTTTCCTTTTGAATACATACACGACCATGGGGGGAAAGGAGCCCTCTGTCAGCTCATTGCTTTCATCTAAATCAAAATTATCTGGCTGAACTGAACTGAATTATCATTGGAGACGAACCACTAATGACTCAGGATCTCTGAAAAAAAGAAAAACACAACACACACACACACACACACACACACACACACACACACACACACACACACACACTCCTGCACACAAGCTCAAGTAGTGGAATAACACTCTAAAAGAGCTCATTATTATGATCCTCACTCCTTCTACTGTACACGCAGCTATCATTAAGCCTGCATTTTGGATATAATGACCTTGTGTTGTTACATGGCTGTCACGGGTTATATCAGTAATGGTCCTCAAGCCACCGTCTCTCACAAGTTAAGGACACACATGTGTACACGCACACACACATACACACCATCGGTGACAGTATTTTCCCCCAGTCATCCCCAGAGGACCAGAGGGCCATCAGCCAAGTAGCGCTGTCTCGACACCTTGTCACAACCCTTGGTCTGAGTGGCACGAATTGTGTCTGTACATGTATGTGCGCGCGCATGATTTCCTCAGACGTGGCGAGCCATATCAATGTGACACAGCCAAGTGCAGAGCTGATTGCGGCAGTATCGCTAACAGGATGTTTGACGGCGGTGAGCGTGCCATGGAGAAGGTCATTTACATCAAGTTGTGCTTGATGTAAATTGGACCATTTTCAATTGCCTATTAGATAACTTGGTTACATCACTGATTCTGTGGGATCTATTTCCCGCTTCACTGATCAAGAGGAATAAAGAGGAGACTAGCATAAAGTAAAGGCGGTGGGGGGGTTGAACCCGTTGTCAGTTTCCACTTTTCTAACGATTTTGTCACAGATTGCTTCACATAACCACCAGTGATGTGGTGCTGAGGGTTAATTCTCCAACTTCATAAATTAAAATTAGGATTAGTTCCAGAGTAACAGCTCTGGACCATAAAATAGCAACTAACGGGGGGGGGGGGGGGATTCAGTAGCCCTCTGTATTTCCTTTGATGTCGTCGCTTGATCATGCAAGCGAGCAGCAACCAACTGTAATGTAGAAATACATTCTGGGTGACACATCCGTTTTGCCTCCTAAATGTGCCTCAGATCAAAGGAAGCACATAATTTTGTTTTTGACTCCCAACTTTAACCGCTCCTAGGTCCACTGTGCATAATCCATTTTAAGACTTATTCACACTGTGTACCTTTCGGCTGAACAGCGGGTTATGGAGGTGGGAGGGAGCATTTTGTCTTCCTCCACTGTTTCTTTTCCAGTTTAGTCACGGCTGCTCAGGAAGGCCAACTAAAGCTCCCTGTCCTTTCCTATAAGTCTGAGATAGGGAACAAAAGGAGCAATTCATTAAATATTTCAGGACGGTGTCTTCCTTCGTAATCTCTCAGTATCTCAGGTGGAGGCTGTGTGTTAATGGCGCGGAAGCACATATGCACACAGTGGCTCAAAGAATCTGGAATGTTCCAGCAGTTGGAATTATTAACGACATGAAAGTGAACAGAGTGGCTTGTATGTTTTGTTTGGGAAATTACTTTATTCCAAAGTGACGTGCTGTAGCTTTTGAGCTTTTTAAGTTTTAAGTTTATTATAATATTTTGCTTACAGGATAAAGCACCTTTAGGCGACTGTTGTAAAAATATTTACACTCTGGTACTTAGTTATGGCGTCTTAGGGACAGCCAGCAGTTACAGCTGTATGCTAGCTTTGACCGGGTTCATGTTAGCTAATTCAAGATGCTGAACTCTGGACTTTGTGATGCTGGTGACTTTTCTAATGCAATTATCTAACAACCAATAGAGGCTGGTGTCCAGTTCATTGTACATTGAAATTTTTACTGAGTGAAACTGTGTTGTTTAATGGTACTAACTAGCTACTGCTAATTAGCAGTTGTCTGTGCTAGTACAAGTTCCTTACCCATTTGTTAAGTGATGGCATAACGACCCCAATTCTGGCTCGATCCTCTCATTTCTCACAGGAATTACTCGGCATTTTAGGCCTCTTCAGCCTCTTATTAATGCTAAGTGTTTGAAAATGATTGATGATCATGAAGGGTCATGGGTTTTTGGTATCTTTCACATCAAATATTTTAATAAATCAGAACATAATCACCCTCAGACCAAAGGAAGATTTTCATATAGGAATTTAGGTTTTGCTCTTGGCATAATCCAAACCACATAGCAACATGTAAATGAATAATCTCTTTGAGCATGGGCTCATCTTAGTCATCTTAAATCATGTAGGTCATCATCACCATCTTCATCGTACTATGATGGCCATAGCATATGTATGACTGTATGTTTGGTCTCTTTTTAGATAATTGCTTCAATCTGTGGAGGTGACTGTAGTAGTAAGTAATTTAGCACAAATTACGCTATTTAGGCTTATGATTTACAGATAGATCAGAGTTTACAAATAACAGAAAAGTTATGTATGATAATCGGTGTAAATAGCTAACAATTATACATGTTCCAAATTGTATATATCTTTTCTTTAAATTCTCACCTGTATACAAGTACAAGATTCTGTTTTCCCGCTCACAAAGAATCCAATCTGCTCCTTCTGGAAACCACTTCTAAACTGCCCAGTTTCCAGACCAAACACTTTCTCCTTCTCTCCACAGGATTAATGGTGGCAGCACTTGGCTGTGTGAGGCAGGTAAACGTTCCAGCATGTGGGGTGAGAGTGGGCAAAGAAGGTGAGCCAGCAAGTTGCGGGCAGGCTGTCCAGCTGGTTCTCTGAGGAGAAGGGGAAGAGAATCGAGTAAGTTAAAAGCAGAGCTAAGCTCAAATGAACAGATGAGCATCAAAAGGCCTGAGCAACTATACCACATGTCCAGGTCAAACGTGTGAAGAATACTGCGCTGATTGTAGATTACTGACAGGTGTTCCTGCCTGAAGTTTCTTGAGGCCATGATCACAACTGGAAGTGATTGGTTACCGGCCATTCACACCCACACTCACACAAAGAGAGTTTCCCACTGTTGTCAAGTGCTTGCTCATAGGGGGTCGTCTGATTGTTGGAGGTTTCTGTCTTTACCTTCCAATAGAAGTGCCCTGATTCAGTGCTACATAAATAAAGTGATTTGAATTGAATGTCAACTTGCTAGCTAAACTACATTCTATTTGTGTAACTGAAAGAACTGAGGGATCATCTGGACCTGGAAAAAGCTAATGATGTGAGACTAAAGGGCCCATTATAGTTTGCTTCCAGCTTCACCTTCTTTTACTCATATACAAGCACTGATGTAAGATTTTTGTCTGATTCTCAACATCTAATATGTAGAAGAATGCCGCAGTGGGTTCCATTAACAGGTGGATGCTGTCTACAGACTGGTGGCTTTGACTAAAGCTGCTGCAGGACATTTGAGACTGGTTACGATGCAATCAGTGCTTTATATCAAAATTTTACTTTTTAATTTTCTATCCTGTCCTGTTTTTTTGTCCTGCCAAAATTATAGATATATAAATTTGGAAATTACCAAAATGCCTGCATCCATCTTTTATATGCCATCTTTGGCTTAAGGTGATTTCTACTCTAAATCTGATTCCAAGATAGCTTGTAAGGTTTTGCTATCTTTTTCACCCTCCTTGAATTGCCCTAGACAATTGGATTCTTTCAAAAACAAGATACAGTATATTTTCCATCCCTTGCAACAAAAACTGATCTAATCTCAGGAGCTTACTATGTAAAGATAAGACAGAAAGTAATTAATTTTTAAATCCTCCTCCTTGCTTTTGCCTGTGTTTGTGTGAAGTTATTTTATATGACTTTTGCAGGGTAGGCCATTACTTTCCTCAGGGACAAGCTGCCCTGCTGCACCAACGTCACAGTAGTCTCTCGCTGCAGGGATCTCAAAACTGCATTGTTTTTGTAAGTGTGCACATGTGTACTTACATGTGAGCACAAAGGCATAAAGAAACAGAACCAAGGAAGACAAAAAAAAGGTGCAAATACCTCAAGTTAGAGCAATAACTTGAGATATAAAGAGCATCATAAGCACCATGCATTCTGGACTATTTAATGCAGCTTCATAATGTTTTACAAATAATTCTTTCACTGAGAGACATCTGTAGAACTCTGAAAAGTTACAGAAGTCTATTCTAAATATTCTGACGAGCATTTACAGATGGAAGGGTTACTGTGAAGAAGGCACTTTGTTCACTAAGCACTGATGGGTCTGCCAGCTCTGAAGCCTGGAATCCTGGGAGCTGTCTCTGTGATGTCCAGTCATTTAAAGATAGGTGGTTTCAAATGGCACTCAAGGGAAAATGCTGCAAAGAAAAATGTCAAAAGAATGAGAGCCACAAATCATATGACCATCAAGTCAGACTTTTTTTCCTGAGAAGTCTCTGCAGATGAGAATGTGACACTAAAAATGTGAATCTCAGAACAAGGAAAGTCCAACCATTCTTCCCATGCTACTTCCCTCTCATTGCTTCTTGCATCTTAATGATAGCTTATCCTCTTGTCCCTAAAGTCCTGAAATGCCTGAATTCAGATTCCCTCAAATAAAGAGGAAGCCTTAAAAGGAATTAACAAGTACAAATTGAAATGCTGAAACGCAGGTTGATACTTGTTGCATACTTACGCAGAGAGGGATTATTTAAACAGCATGCCGCAGGTGCCCACGCTTCTGTAGCTTTTGAAGGGTGAAATAACATACTTTCCTCTTACAGACTAAATGTTGAATTCATCAGCAATCAAATACACCTCCAGCCTTTCATTTCAACACGCTTGAGGGTTTGGCAGCTATAGCCTTATTTGGCCTGGAATGAAAAGTAGCTTGTGGTTTAAAAATGTTAATTAACAAGACTGAAATCACTTTGCGACATTCTGACTTTTGTCCATTTATGTTAGTGGGAGTTTTGAAAATATTTGGCATCTGCAGCTACAATGTAGCATGTAATATTGCACTGTGTACTCCAGATATGATCAAATATTAATGTTTTTGTCCCAGAGTTGTCTCATCCATGTATAGAATTTAAAAATCTTGCCTGACCTTTAAGCCCTCTGTACCCCATAGTGCCTGCGCCCAGCTGCTTTGCTTTTCCCCTTAAAGAGTGGTCGGTGTTTCTACTACTGTTTATGTAAAAAAAAACTTTTTTGAACAGACTATATTTCAATACAGTTGAATAATATGAGTACTTAGCAAGAAATCTGGAAATAAAACATGGATATGTGTATGTAAATATTTGATGGTATTCTACATTTTTAATCCAAAGTCACCTAAAAAACTCTGCTATCACTTCGTTCACTGTAGTAATTAGCAAAGTGACTTAAGATCAGATCTGCCCCAGAGTATTTCTGCTATATGTATAGACTTTCAGTCCACTGTTTACCTCAGCTGTTAATGCTGTATAATAAGCATCCATATCTATTAACTCTTGAGGACTGTAAAACTTTGACTCACTGGCTTGTATCAGAGTTCTATCACAGTAAAGCTTACCTCAGTATCGCTGTCATTGAGCAGAAGGGAGTTGTTGAGGATATACTGAACTTTTCTGTTGGTAAGTCCTGTTGTTAGCCTTTGTTAGCTGTGTTAGTGAAATTTATTTTCCTTTTTTTTTGTGTGTGTCCCGTTTGGATCTTTAGCCATCAGAATTGTTGTCTTAAGGCCAAGAAAGATGCCAAGCGGATTTATTTTACCAAGTGGATCATCATGGCCTTGCCATATTGGTCCATTTGATTGACCTTTATTATAATTATGTATTTATTTTATTTTCAGTTGCTACAAACGGGACAGACATGACTGGGGGATAGGACAGGGAGAAAGAATGAAAGAAAGAGAGGGAGAGAAAGAAAACCAGAGGGGAGAAGAGACGGTGAGAAAGGGGGGAAGAAAGAAAAAAAAACAGAAGAGAAAGCAAACAAAAAAAAGAGCAACATAATAAAAAAAACAGCACCATCACAATAAACTAGCTAGCAGTAGATAACAGTAGATACTAAATATTAAACGATATTGTGCAGCACGCAAGATAGACAGCGCACAATGTGCTTTGAGGCAGCAGCCAAGAAAGGTGTAGTCTGCGTCTGTGAACACCCGTGTGCATACCTGTGTGGATCAGCATGCTTGTATTCCAAAGGTTTCTCCATGTAACGATCTGCTAGGGAGTGTGGGGAGCCATAGCCCCGTCCCCCAGGGTATGAAGCAGGCATGGAGGAGATCCAGGCCCCAGATATCCAAAGGCCCCAGAGTACAAGGACCCGAGGAGGACCACCAAAAAGGGGGGAACCGTGCCACCCTCCTGGGAAGAGCTGAGTAGAGCCCCAAACAAGAGGTCACCCTGCAGCTACGGAGCAGAGGCCAGAGGGGGTTGAAGTGGCGTGCCCGCGGGCTCTGCCGGCAGCCAGCGGGCAGCCGGTACATACATGAGCGCCCAATAGACACCCAGGTTGAGTTCATTCTCTACCTTGCTATATCTCTCCCCCACCTGCAGAGTGAGCTCCTGTAGAGAGGAGACCACCTGCAAAGATATAACAACCTCCCCACCAGTTAGAGAGCCCCCCTAGTTGAAATTTAGTTTCCTAATGACTAAGTGAATAACTTTCTGTCTCATTAAAAATTTGATTACCTTCACATCATTTAGAAAGGGTGATTTTTTTAGGACATTAAAGCCTAACGTTCGCTGGCATAATGTTAGCTTATAAACAGCTGTTGTTGTTTAGACACCTTGTTGTCAACTATCCAGAGATAAGAGAGTCTAATCTCCCTTTTGTTCTGTCTCTCTCCCCTCACCTCCCACCAGCTGCTTTAGATGGCTGCCCTTCCTTAGCCCAGTTCTCTCTGAGATTTTCTGATGATGAGTTTTTCCTTCCCCTTGTCACCAAGTGCTTGGGGTTGTAAGAATATTGGGGTTTTCTCTGTATTAATGTAGGGTCGCTATATTATAAAGTAAAATTAAATGGAATAGTAATTGTACCAATATCTGGAATAAATCAACATGTTTACGCACATTTTCATGTGTTAGAGCCTGGACACCAGGAGATTAGGCATGATAATTCCCGTTTCTTTCAGAATACGCAAGAATCTGGAAAATTCTAACTCTATTGGTGTATAGAAGATTGCATAATAATGGATTTCTATTAAGCATGTCTTTAAGGCATGTTTCTATCCATAAAGAAGGATTCTGGTGTTGGATATAAGCCTAGTCGGAGGTTTACCATCAAATGGGCAAGGGGCGATCGTGGCTCAAGAGTTGGGTGGTCGCCCAACTCTTTGCGCTTTGAGGTCCTTAGGGACTAGTAAAGCGCTATACAAGTACAGGCCATTTACCACTTACCATTAAAAATGTCTCTTATTTCTAACTTGCTACATATGGACACTTATGAAAAAGACCCTTAGCATTACCTTCACTTTTCATGGTGTAGTTGCACAACCTAAACCTAAACCGCAATCTTTACTTAATTAAGTTGGGCCCTGAAAAGCTTTTGGTTTTATTGCTAGGATGTTTTCAGCACCTAAGGTTTAATTTGGAGGCGAATGCATAAAGGTACAGTATTCGTGCACAAATATACTGATACTTTGTGTAATATCTGTGCACTTACAACAGAGCTACAGTTCACAATAAACACAAAGGTAATGTGGACAGAACGCAGCCTACTGAAAATTCAAGCGCAGGCATTTTACAGTGGCAACAGGTCACATCAAAGGTTGCACAGCACAACTGACCATTTAGCTAAGAAAGGAAGCAAGGGAATTCTGACCAACTTAATAACCTGTCCCCATGGTATTTGTTGCTCTCTGTTGGGCATATGGCCCTCTTAATGCAATCTGGTGTTCCTGACTCCCTGGGAAGCTAAATTCATATGTAACTGCCTGACAGACTGCCCCTGTATGGCTTTACTTCCTGTTAGGCATCTGGTACTGCCTGGCAGCCACCTTCTAGAGCTTGGCTTGCTGAGAGGGCTTAACATGGCATTATTGCTGCCTAACAGACTGTAGTATCACTTTGTACCTAAGGCCTTTAAGGCATCAATTTAAAAAAAAAAAAAGGCAGCCCAGAAGCCAGATTCCATGCTCTAGAAGTCTTTGCCAAAAAAGCTTTGGCAGATTGTTTCTATAGTGCATGCCCTTCGTATTGTAGGTGTTGATGCCACAATGCCTCTTGGGAAAAATCTGTTTGTATTAAGTATTCAAGAAGAGTTATTTTAAAGCCATCATTAAAAAAATGAGTAACAGCAATTTTACTGGATAGCAACTATACTTTTTATTTCCCTTCAAATGTGGAGCGGTCTAAGGTTCATATGACAGCAGATGGAGGCGGGTTGAATAATAATATGCAAACTACCCAAAGCATCAAGCAGTTCCACCACCCACAATTTCCTTGACAAAATGCATGATTGAGAATGCTCAGTCTCTCTCAGACAGGGTGACCTATACAAGCACTGTTAGCAATCACACTGCCTTGGACTGCCCTTGATTAAAATTTTAATGAGGAGTACAGGTAGCTGTCCAGCTAATGGTACTCATCACTTATGATTGGCTAATTGGGGAAAGGATAGAACCAAATGTGGATAGAGAATAAGAAACTGTCAGCAAGACTGCTCAAGTAACCCCGTGGACAGCTTTTGCAGACCATATGAATGAATTGGCTCTGGCAGTGTTGTTACAATAACCAAAATTCAATAATAGATTGTATAAACATTTCAGATAGTTTCAAAGGCGTTCTGCCAGCCGGAATTCAACATCACTTCCCCGAAGGCGCACATGAACCAGCAGACTTGAAAGGAAGAGGATTTGGAATAGAAAAAGCTCCAGTCTGGCTCCTCAAGGTGGACTGCAGGCATCAGAGCAAATTTTTAAAGCAGTCACAAACTGGAAACATGGCAACAGCATCAAACAGTCCACCACGTCTTAAACCAAATCCCAATCCACCTGAGCCAATAGACAAAAGTGATGCCGGGAGGAAGAGAGTGGGACTTTCTTTCTCCCCATTTACAGAGCTGACAAAGATGGATGTCCAAACAGCATATCAAAACCCAAAGTTGCACTTCAGCTGTCAGAAGCAGTAGAATCACAGTTTGGTTCATGCTATTCTTCACTTGCTTCCTGCGGTATTGCACAGTGGTGTTCTGCAAAGTAGATTATTTCTTTTATTAAATCAGTTTGTTAGTGAAACCTTTCAAAGAAAAACTTTTAGACCTCGAGAATTTACAAGTTCATCTAAAGGGAGATTCTAGCCAACTCTCAAAAGAATCCCCCTTCATTTGGTGGCTTCCATCAAAGAAGGGGAACCTGAATGATTTAAATTAACCCAGGTTATATGGTTTAAGCAATGCATCAAATGGGATTATGTGGCACTCTTGAGATGGATTTGTGCGAACGTGTGTCTGCTTGAAAGAATATGGCACTCTCAGCAGCCAGATGTCTGCAGAGCAATCCCTCTGCACAATTACCTCCGGACATCTGGGACCTATAAACACAGTGAGCGAGCTCCAGCTCTCGTTTTCTTTAGTCCCGTATTGTCTCTTCATCATTGTCCTCGCTCCCAAGTCTGTTCCTTTCTCCCTCTTTGTGTAGCTTTGTCTTGTCTCATATTGTACAAACAGTCCTGTTTTCAGTTTCCTCTTCCTCTTTTTCCACCCCCCTCCTCCCCCCACCTAACCCCGTATGCATATATTCATTTCTCTATTCCATGCCTGAACACATGCATTTTTCTGTCTCCCTCCGTGTTCTACCACCCCTGCATCTGCACATACATATACAATTCTGCTGTTTTTCTCTCTCCCAGCTGGTAACCACCTTGTCGCCTCCCTGTCATCATCTTTTTCTGTCACTCCTTCTGACTCTTGTCAAAATATCATCCCTTCCCAAAGCACTGACAGCAGAAGAACCTATTTGCTATTCAAATAAGGTCTCACCTGGTGCACGTATGGAGAGTCTGCTGCATAAATCATCATGCAAATTGTTGTGTACAGTGTGAACTGTGTTCCATAAGCATGTAATCCATTATTTGTTACTTTCGTAACATGTGTAAGATAAAGAGAAGGCCATTTGGGACTGACTAGCAGTTAGCAGCAAAGACACAAGGTCATACATTAATTCTTTGTTAAGAGCACACAACAGCACTGAAGGAGTCACAAATCTACGCATAATTTGCAAGTGACAATCATCTGTGAAATGGGAAGTTGGAACCATTTGTCATCAGCGAGTGGCTGCATAAATCCCGCCCCCCCAGAGAAAAGAACACGAAAAAAGGAAAAGTAAAACAAAAAAAACCCAAAAGGCCCAAGGGCTGCAGTCATAACACCAAATATTTGTAACCCGGCACCTTCCTGAGAAGTTTTTGTGACATTTATTGAACAAAAATACAATATTCCCTAACAATAAACTTTATTAGGTACACCTGTTCAACTGCTTGTTAACACAGATTTTTAGTCAACAAAAAACACGGCAGCAACTCAATGCATTTAGACTTGTACACATGGTTAAGGTGATCTGCTGAAGCTCAAAGCGAACATAATGGAGGAAATTTCTACTATCAGGTTGCAGCAGAAAAATATCATTGAAATTGTGGAAGAGGTAAAGCTCCTCCGCATCCAAAATGCCGAAAAAGATAAAAAGATTGCATACGTGGAAAGTAAGGTCGCTGACCTGGAACAATACTCCAGGATAAACGACGTCATCATCACTGGGCTCCATATTAAACCCCGGTCATACGCTCAGGCGGTGACCGCTGACAGCAATGAGGAACCTGGAGAGCTTGACATTAGCTCCACGGAACAACAGGTGGCTGCTTTCCTGCGGTCCAAAGGGATTGCCCTGGACTGTAACTCTGTCGAAGCATGCCACCCTCTTCCCAGGAGGAACGGCAACATTGGTGTTCATCTGAACAATAGACTGGACTGGACTCATAACTCAGACGCCCTCTACAGGAAAGGGCAGAGCAGGCTGTACCTGCTGCGGAGACTCAGGTCGTTTGGAGTGGAGGGCCCACTCCTGAAGAAATTCTATGACTCTGTTGTGGCTTCTGCTATCTTTTATGGTGTGGTCTGCTGGGGCGGCAGCATCTCTGCTGGGGACAGGAAGAGACTGAACAGGGTGATCCGAAGGGCCAGCTCTGTTCTAGGATGCCCTCTGGACCCAGTGGAGGTGGTGAGTGACAGGAGAACGGCGGCTAAGCTGTCATCCCTGATGGACAACATCTCCCACCCCATGCAGCAGACTGTGACAGCACTGAGCAGCTCCTTCAGTGGGAGACTGCGGCACCCACGGTGTGGGACGGAGAGATTTCGCAGGTCTTTCCTCCCCACTGCTGTCAGACTCCATAATAAAGACTTTAACTGATCAAGCACACACATCCATACATATGCAATAATACTAAGTGCAATAATCCTTTCTGTCATCGTTGTATTTTTACTCAGTTGTATATAGTATTTGTATTTGTATTCTATTTTTATCTTATTGTATATTTATTTTATTTTATTCTACTGTATATAGTATTTTATTTTATTCTATTCTGTACAGTTGTGTACTGTATTTATTCTTATTGTATTCTAATTTTTGCCTCATAACTTTTGCACTGTCCACTTCCTGCTGTGACAAAACAAATTTCCCACGTGTGGGACTAATAAAGGTTATCTTATCTTATCTTATCTTAACATACCGGCTATTATATTAAGGTTTGTAAATCGAAAGCACAAGATTACGCTGCTGAAACAAGGAAGAAAATTAAAAGGATCTAATGTCTTTATCAATGAACATCTAACCAAACACAACGCTGAAATAGCCAAAAAAGCGCGACACCTTAAGAAGCTGGGAAAAATCCAAAGCACTTGGACGACGAACTGCAAAATATTCATTAAACTAAACGGATCACCAGAGGAAGCCAAAGTTCTGACCATTAAAAATATGGCGGATCTCGAAAAATATCAGTGAGCAACACGATCTGGACGGCAAACAAGGTAACAGACAACCACACACTCACTTATGACACACACTGGAAGGAAGAACTCAGATACATCTGGAAGAATCAGCTGCATCAGTCAGACAGTTGCAGAATATGATCAATTGGAACTGAAAACATTTAACTATATGGATCACAATACACATGACTTGGAATATGAAATAGATCCAGACAACAACTTTTTCTCATCTAACACTAACAATTGCTGCTACTATACAAATAAAGACTACAATCAGAGGATTAAAACTGAGAATAAATGATCAATTATCCACTTTAACTGTAGAAGTCTCTATGCTAATTTTAGTCATATCAAAGAATATCTTAACCAGTTTTCACATCCATTTAGTGTCATTGCCTTATCAGAAACTTGGATCAATATGGAAAAAGGAACAGACTTTGAACTGGAGGGTTATGAATTCACATTTATAACTAGGCGAAACAAAGGAGGAGGAGGAGTGGCCTTGTATGTGGACAAATCCTTGAAATTTAATGTGGTGGAAAAGATGACGATGGTGATTGATAATGTACTAGAATGTATTACAGTTGAAATTTGTAAAGAAAAAAGTAAAAATGTAATCATTAGCTGTATATACAGAGCTCCAGGTAGTAGTATTGAGACATTTAAAGACTGGATAGAAGAAACATTTATTGAAATAGCTCGCAAAAAAGTTTTCATTTGTGGAGACTTCAATATTGATTTGCTAAACCCAAATAAACATAAAACCACTGAGGAATTTATAAACACAATGCACTGTATGAACCTATTCCCTAAAATTACTAGACCTACCAGGATTACATCACATTGTGCAACTCTCATAGACAACATTTTTACAAATGACATTGAAAATAAGACTGTAAGTGGACTCCTGATTAACGACATAAGTGACCATCTTCCAATTTTTACAATCTATGATAGGAATTACAAGATCAATAAAATGGACAGTAAAAAAGAGTACAGACGAGTAAGAACAGAAGAAAGAATGAATTCATTTAAAAAAGATTTATTGAAGGAAAACTGGGGTGAAGTATATCAGGAACAGGACGTTAATAGTGCTCATAATAAATTCCTTAGAATATTTACATTACTGTACAATACCAACTGTCCAATAAAGCAATATAGTAGGAAACAGAAATATATGGACTGTCCATGGATAACAAAAGGTCTGCAAAATGCATGTATAAAGAAAAATGCTCTATACAGAGAGTTCTTAAGAACGAGAACTAAAGATGCTGAAATCAGATACAAAATATATAAAAATAGGTTAACTAATATACTTAGATTTAGTAAAAAGGAATACTATAAGAAGCAATTAGATATAAATAGAAATAATAATAAAAGATTATGGGAAATCCTGAACAGTGTTATAAAATGTGGGACTGGACAAAAGAACTATCCCAAGTATTTCATTTGTAATGACCATGAAGAATACAATATGGATGTTGTGGCAAATAGTCTCAATGAATTCTTTGTAACTGCTGGACCAAATTTAGCAAGAACAATCACTCATCCTGGGAAAGCACAGGAAAAACCCGATACACTGATTGACAGAAATCCATATTCTATGTTTCTCACAGCCGTTGATGAAAATGAAGTTCTTGAAATTGTCAAAAAATGTAAAAATTACAAATCTTTGGATTGTAATGATATTGATATGATAGTGGTTAAAAGAGTCATTGAGGCTATTATAAAACCATTTACATACATCTGTAATTTATCATTTCAAACTGGTCGATTTCCAGACAGAATGAAAATAGCAAAAGTTATACCTCTATACAAATCTGGAAACAAACACCATTTCACAAACTACAGGCCTGTCTCTTTACTACCTCAATTCTCAAAAGTTCTTGAAAAACTGTTTAAAAACAGACTGGAAAAATTTATAGATAAACATAAACTACTCACTGAGAGTCAGTACGGATTCAGATCAAGCAGATCAACATCATCGGCACTATTAGATTCAATAGAATACATCACAAATTCCATAGACAAAAAGCAATATGTGGCTGGGTTATTCATAGACTTGACAAAGGCATTTGACACTATAGATCATGATATATTAATAAGAAAACTGGAACGTTATGGTGTCAGAGGGGTAGTTTTAGATTGGGTCCGGAGTTATTTAAGTGACAGAAAGCAGTTTGTGAAAATAAATGGTGGTTGCTCCTTATGTATGGACATTGCTTGTGGTGTACCCCAAGGGTCAGTTTTGGGTCCAAAATTCTTCAACTTGTACATTAACGACATCTGTAAAGTGTCCAAAGTATTAAAAATGGTTCTCTTTGCTGACGATACAAACATTTTTTGCTCTGGTGATGATCTGCAGAATTTATTGGAGGATATGACTAATGAAATAAGTAAAGTGAAGTTCTGGCTTGATAAAAACAAATTATCATTAAATTTGAATAAATCTAAACTGATGTTATTTGGAAATAGTAGTTTAAATACAAATGCAAAGATTCAAATAAATGGTGTTGATATTGAAAGAGTCAGTGAAAATAAATTTCTGGGGGTAATAATAGATGAAAAACTTAACTGGAGAGCTCACGTAAGATATATTCATTCCAAAGTATCACGAAGCATTGCAGTACTAAACAAGGCAAAACAGTTATTCGACAGAACATCACTTCATATTCTCTACTGTTCACTGGTTTCACCATACTTAAGCTATTGTGCAGAGGTCTGGGGCAATAACTATAAAACCACATTACATTCACTTTTTACTCTTCAAAAGAAAGCAATTCGAATCATCCACAATGCAGGTTATAGGGAACATACAAACTCACTATTTTTGCAGTCTGAAATATTGAAAATTGACGATATAGTGAAATTCCAAACAGCACAAATTCTATTCAAAGCAAAAAATAAAGAACTGCCAGGTAATATTCAGAGTATGTTTTTTTTTGAAAGAAGGAAGTTATAATTTAAGGGGTTTTTGTAACTTCAAAACAATGAAGGTACGTACTACAAGAAAAGGCTTTTGTGTTTCTGTTCATGGAGTGAAACTATGGAACAAACTGAATATGGAATTAAAGCAATGTCCAAACATAAAACTGTTCAAAAAGAGTTATAAAAATATGATCTTCTCGATCTATAAAGAAAAGGAAAATATTTAAATTAAGTGAACGTCTCTATTTAAAAACAAACAAACAAACAAAAAATTCATGATGTGATATTATAGTATATAGTATATCAGAAATCTGTTCACTATTTTTATTACAAATTATATCAGTAAGGAAGCTGACTAAATATTCACTGATAATTTATGGCAAAGGGGTGGGATTAAATAAGTGTATACTTCTTCCCACTCCCTTTCAACATGTAAATTAATCAGAATGTTTTTTTGTATGTAATTTGTATAGTATTTTTTTTCTCTTATTTCTTTTCTAAATGTACTTGTATATTGTTCACATGTTGAAATAAATTACCAATCAATCAATCAATCAATCAATCAAAACATCAGAATGGGGGAGAAAATTGATTCGAATGGCTTTGAATGTGGTTGTTGGTGCTAGATGAGATGGTTGAGTATTTCAAAACTAATGATCTGCTGGGATTTTCTGGCACAACCATCTCTACAGTTTACAGAGGATGGTCTGTAAAAAGAGAAAAACATCCAGTGAGCATTAGTTCTCTTGGAGTAAATGCTCTGCTGATGTCATAGGTCAGAGGTGAACAGCCAGACTACTTCAGCCTGATAAGAAAGCAACAGTAACTCAAATTATTACTTGTTACATTTAGCATAACATGTCAAACCTTGAAGCAGCAGCAGAAGACAATGCACTGGCAACTCCTGTCAGCTAAAAACAAACTTGGCCTACAGTTTACACAAGCTCACCAAATTTGGACAATAAAAGATTGACTCTACTGTTGCAGAAGAACTTGAGACTCATAAGACTAGGCAATGTTTCCAGAGTTTGGTGTAAACATGAAACCATGAATCCATCAGTGGTACAGGTTATTGCTGTTGGTGGAATGGTGTAGCTGTTTTCTTGGCACACTTTGGCACCCTTAGAAACATCTGAGCATTGTTTGAATGCCACAGCCTACCTGACTATTGTTGCTGACTATGTCCATCCCTTTACGGTCACAAGGCACCCAAATTCTGTTGAATACTTCCAGCAGGAAAATGCAACATGTCACAATGGTCAGATCATTTCAATCTGTAGTTCACTGCACTCAAATGACCTCTATAGCAGAGCACCTTTGGTAGGTGGTTGAACAGTGGAGTAACTTCACAGATGTGTAGCAACTGTGGGATGCTATTATGTAAATATGGACCAAAATCTCTGAGGGCAGCATAGTTGTCATGAAGCATGAAACTGGCGCTAGATACAAAAACAGTTTTTCAGATAAAGCTGTAAAAACATTCATTTCTACTGTAATATGGAGTCTGTGGGAGCTGACTTACTTTATTTAAACAGACACTAGCGGTCCACGGATTTACTGCAGTTTTTGGCACTTTGATGTTGGTTTTTTTTAACCCCTAAGGTTGTTGGTATAATGTTTACTGTGGAGAAGAACTACAGCCAGGATGCACAAACAGTCTAGTGTTCATGTTTTTTACGTGCCTCAAGAGTCTGCCACCATTCGCAATCTATGCAGCATTTGTTTGTCGGATAATTTTACCCTTCATCTCATAACGTTCCCAGGGAAACATTCAGCCAAGGCAACAGCGTTTCTTGCCTCTCTTCCTTACAGCAATGCATCTATAACCGGATTTAACAGCAGTTTTTTAGAGTCAAAATATACATAGTGTAAACACTTATTAATCACACACTGCTACAGTAGTGCCCAACTCTTATGGTTGACTCACACAAACAGAACTTTAAGTCAAAAAGCTGTTGCCCTTTAAAGAGTAAAATAAACACTTTTGTAAAAGCAAATTTATTATACTTGACTTAATATTCCTACTTGGGATTTATTATTGGTAAGTGGGGTACAGTAATTGCCTCTCCACTACTCTAAACATTAATTTGAGCAAAACAAGGGCAAGGGAACATTTTGTCCAGCATGAGAAACAAATCACTCCGATTATGTCTAAACGAAATACAATCTTAGCCTCCGGAACTGGAGTTTAACCAGAAAGACTAGCGCAATTTTGTTAGTTTTAGTATTATCTAGCAGTCACGCAAGAAAAGCAGCATAACGAGATAAAAACATGCGCGCGGGGGACAGTGTTGAATCCAAATGGGCTTTATTTGAAACGCCTAAAATGTGAGAGGGAGGCTCAAAGTGAGCATGTCCTGTTTGTGCCCCAGCTGAGGAAAAGGATAAATAATTTCTTCGTAGCAGGAGGCTACAGCGTCTTGTGATGATTATTCGAGCCAGAGGAGTAAACGAGGCCTCGCTAAAGTTTACCATGGCCCAGATAGCTCAGGTAGGCTGTCACGGCAATCTAAATATGAGCAGCGAGGAAAAAGTCAGCATGAGGTAAGTGTTTTTGTACAGAGCATAAACAGTGGTGTACAGAAGGCTGATTTGGGGGTGGGGGGCACTGAAGGTGGGTGGCTGCATGTGATTGGAACAATTGTTCTCCTTTGGCAATATATGAGAGAATTAGACATGCTTGCTTTCAGTCTTTTTATTATTGACTGCTTTTTAATGCAAATATTCCCATTTTAGAAAGCTTCTAGTTTCTGAAAGTTGGTGTGTTTAGCATGTGGCTAACAAAAATCCCAACCTTAACCCTAAGTTGGTTGCCAGTGACCTTGTAGATGTTAAACATAACCCCCAATTGAAAGATCTCTCTAGTTTAAGGGGAGTTGACCCTATTTTTTTAACTTGTGGCTGACCTTTTCCCTTTTGAGTCAACCGGCATGTTTTATGGTGAGAATTTATCTTCTTACATACTTCTCCTTGCTTTCACTGTTTATGTTCACAGCTCGCTTGCCATGGGATATATTGAGGTGTAAAGGGCACCCAAAGACCAAAAGACGACGAATAAAGTCATAACACGAGTGAGAGAAATGTCAAAAGAAAAAAGATTTGGCACAAGTCAATGAGTCTCTTCATTTTCAGTAAAACATAAAAGGCCACTTTGTCTCCGACAGCACTCTGCTGTTTCCCTCTCAATATTATTGACCTCGCTTCTCCCTAATGGCTTTCTGAATATAGGACAAGGCTTTTCATTTATTCTCGGTTGCCGTTGGAAGTCCTTGAACTACTTGTCCCTGTCATCTGCCGTTTCAGGTGCGGCTGTTGACCTTGTAAAAACAACTTGAGCAAGGCTCTTAGTACAAGCAGATTCCCACTCTGGGTCCTCTTGTCACAAAGCTGTTTGCATGGACACTAATCCAGGATCACTGGCAGGGTTACAGCAAGAAACCTCGAGTGAACCAGGTAGGCGAAGACGAACAAACTCAGCTTCTTATCTGTGCTGGCCAGACCAAGATTTCCAAAGAGGCAAATAGCCTTACAGGTTCTTGCAATTGCTTTTGTCTGGGTTAATTTGGCAGAATCCACTGTTACTCTGGTAACAGCAACTGCGGTTTGAGTACTTCAGTAAACATTTCTTGAATCCATTTAGTTAAACTGTTGTTTCACCAAACAATCAGTCAAAAGTTATTGCTCATTTTTGCTACACACAGATTTTCCACACAAACTGTGGTATCCAGCGACATTTCATGTGGCCGTTTCACCAGCTTGTCTTCATTCCTAGAGAGTCAAATACTGACGTTTTGTCAAAACGACTGGCATCTCATAGATGTGCATAATCCAATGCATCATGGCACTGATGTCATTGTGAGGTGGGTCTCAGTCCCAACTGGTCTAACCTGGATGCTTATAAATCACTCCTCACTCACACTGGATGAATGTCATTGTTTGAAAAGCCTTCAACTGATCCAAACTGCTGCATTCTTCTCTTCAATGACTTCCTGTTAAAACTAGTATCGAAATCTTTCTCATCACATACAAGGTCTTGAATAATCAAGCCCTAGTTTATCTGATCGCTCTCAGACTTCTGGCTTACTTTAGAACCTAGGATATTTAAAAGGGGAACTGGAGGAACCAGGTTCCAGTTTGGATACGGGACACAGACACCATCTCTACTTTTAAGATTAGGTTTAAAACTTTCCTTTTTGATAAAGTAGATAGTTAGGGCTTGATCAGGTAACCCTGGATCCTCCCTTAGTGCATCATGGGAAGCCCCCAGCAGACTAGGCCTATTCCACTTTGAGTGTTTCTTTTTCACTCATCTCTTTTCGCTGTTTATGTGTTTAGACACCTCTCTGCATTTAGTTATTAGTAATTATTAATCTCTCCTCTGCTCTCCCTCCCCTCACCCCCAACTGGTCTCAACAGATGTCTGAGCCTGGGTGTGCCAGAGATTTCTGTTAAAAGGAAGTTTTTCTTTCCCACTGTTGCCAAGTTTATTGGGGTTTTCTCTTTATTATTCTCTCTATTATTATCTGATTATCTGATTTATATCTGATATATTTCTTAAAAAAGAGGCAATTTCTGTTAATATTCAATCCTCAAAACACGTGTTGAACACATCTTTTCAACGCCACCAACACCTGATAGAACAACAGTGTTCGGTGCCCAAGAATTTGTTTGTTTCCTTTACTGTAAGAGCCACCAAGAAATGCTCAGTTTGCACTTTAAAGTGTTTATAGAAGATCAAAACAGCTGCAACATACTCTTGTGATCAGCAAGATTGCATAGCAAGCCATATCCAGAGACTATCACACAGACATAGATGCCTGATAGTTATTCATCCATTTTCTTAAACACTTGTCTAATCCAGGGTCACAGGGAGGCTGGAGCTTATTCCAGCTGTCAGTTTGTTAAGAAGCAAGAGGTGGGGTGCATTCTGGACAGGCTGACAATCTATCACAATGCTAACAGGTAGAGACATGGAAAATATACACAGAAGGTTTGATTGTGAGTGTGAATGGTTGTCTGTCTTTCCTGTATGGGTTGTCCCCAGTTACTCTGGCTTCCTTCCACAGCCCAACGACATGCCTGATAGGTCAACTGGTGATGCTAAATAACTTGTTAATCAGTCCTAAGTAATTTACAAATACAAAATTATAGATTTTTTGCTTTTCCCAACTGGTTTTCCGTACAATGAACCCTTACATCAGGCAAGAAATCACCAGCAATGCAAAACACTGTTGAGATGTTCAGTTCATGAATCACATTTTCCAAGGTGAGGCCTACTCAATAGCCAGTGGGCCAGTCGACTGCACTCACTTAAGGCACCTCAGCTTGCAATGCAGTTTTAAAAGGGTGAGTAAAGAGTCTGAGGACCGACTCGCTTTTGGAACCAGCCTCCAGCTTTAAGAGCAGCAGCGCACAAGAACGCCACAAGCCAATGTTGGCTTTGCAATAGCCAGACAAAGTATTATAAAATAAAAAGCATTAATCCAGCACAATAGGCAAACAGAATCCAGAGCAGGAAAGGCAAAAATTGTTATATAGAGAGGGTATTACAAAGTGTCAGTACACTGAATTGAATTTCAATTTATTTTGTTAATCCCTGTACGGAAAAATGCACTGAACTGCACTAAACATCTGGCATTTCAAACTTTGAAAAAGAAAATGCAGTTTTACTTGGTATTTCCAGTTCACATAGATTACATGTTGACTCCTCTGAGTCATAGTTGCATTTTTCTGATTTAAATAATGATTCCAGCACAATGCAATGATGTACTCCCACATGCAGGGTTTCTATAACAAATTCAACATTTGGCACACAGCCTATAGCCGCCCCACTTTCTTATAAATATTTCAGCGAGTGTTTCCTCGCTGAATTTGCACTCTTTGGAATTCATCCGATACAGTCAGTCACATTGCAACTTCAAACAGTTAATCGTTGGCAAGAGGCCACAGTGATGAACTTCAGTTCATGTCTTGGCTCTTGACAAGCCGATTGCTTTGACTTAAAAGTGTGGGGGGGCTTGATGGGTATTGGAGGGACGACCACAGGGACACGGCCCAGGTGTCTCCTTGCTGAAACGGGAGAGTGAGGCTGTCAAGGTGTGACATATGAGCTAATGACCCTTGACCTCGGCTGTGCATTCAACTGGGAGGTTGTGTGTGTGTGTGTAAATATAAAAGCTCCTCACAAACAGCTTTGGATGCAGTGGAAAAGACAAGGAAGTGGGTTGCGTCGAGTTTCACTTAAACAAATTGAGAAATTCTGCTTTTAACATCCTTTAAAAGTGCTCCGCTGAAGCTCCATCTCCATCCCGTGTTTCTGATGTGTGATCCTTTTCTTCAGATAATCCTGCAGGGCAGTGAAGATTTGCAGCACTAAGAAGACAATTGTTTGGGAAATACTTTGCCATAATCCTATGACCCATTTTTTGGTCTCGTTGAATTCCTTTATATGGCTTTATCACAAGCTGCTCGAGAATACATTTCCATCGTTTAATGTAAATGCAAACCCCAGGTTCTTTTTTATTATTATTATTATTTTTTTTTATCAAGAAGCGATTCCTCTGTAGCCACTCAGCATAAAGATGAGTCGCCTGGTGGGTGAGCAAAGCACGAAGCAGACCTAACCCTGTTTATTTTAACAAATGTAAATGCAGGCATCCTATTGATGCCAGGGATTCTTTACTGAGTTCATTTCAGGTCTTCATAAATAATAAAGGAATGATTATGATTATATTGCTGGTGGTGTGTACAGATTGGATTACCGCAAGATGTTTCCCGTGGGAAGGATGGTGTTTGTCAGGTGTTGGCCTGCAGACTTTTCTGACGTGACACATGTGACATCTTAGGGTTGAGTTTCAAAATAACTAGCTTTCCTTCATTTCAGAAGGAAATTGCAAGGAACTTAACATCGCCCAAGTTTCTAATTTTTCCACAGGGTTTAAGTCTAATGGCACTTAACCGGATAAGAGAAAAGAAAAAAATGGTTGTTTAGTTTGACTCACTAAGTTTATACTCCACCATTGACTTTATTTCCTCCCCAAGAGCTTAGAAGTATACAATTTAAACTAGCAGAAAATAAAAAATGAGACATTTTGGAGAAAAGCACAAAAAAGCACATTAAGGATTTCACTATCGCTGAGATCTAAGATAGAAAGATAGAAAACAGGTCACTGGCAAACAATGAACTTCCTAGTCATGTAAACCTCTTCCACTTGAAACCATTTGTCACGTTTCAGGAAAAAACACCAAATCAGTTTAGTCTTTGCTCATTCACTGTTTATGAGGCCATGCACGGAAAAAAGGAGAGCTGATAAACACCTGTTTTTTGTTGCTACATTTAACCTACACATTTTAATGTAGGCTAAACCACTGAACCTGTGTGATGTAATTTTGCAAGACATCCATTAAGGTACGAGTGTACCTGTTTAAAAAAAACACAAAAACAACTTTTATTGCATCTTATTGCCCCCTAAACTCATTTTAAGCATGTTGCGATCCCTCCACCCTGGGATATTGCTGTTTAAACAGTCATTTCCTTCACTTTCACATTGGCAAATGTGATATTTTTGTAACAGCCTTCCAGTCTAGTGAGGTCTGCTTTAAAAAGCAGAGGAAATGTCGTGATTATTTAGTGAGAACCAGTGTTGCTTTCATGTCAGGTCCAGCTGTGTCAGCACTACAGATTCAGCTTGGTTTTATTTATGTAGCAACAGTTCAATGCAACGGCCTCCATTTATACTGTACAAAACAAAACCAACCACGTAACCTCCTTCCTAAACACTACATGGTAACGTGCACCAAAAATCATTGCTTTGGTCCCTAGCAGATTGCTATGGTCGCTTATATTTTGCAAAGAAGACTAACTTGCCACTGGTCACTAACCAGTCTTTATACCTCTGCCACTCAGGCTTTAAATAAAATGTTTCCAACTCTAAATGCTGATTTCTTTGGTTTGGACGAGTTTGATCATTATCTACATTTAACCCCACACAGAGGCTATCTGGGAACCCACCTCAGAACAAAGTATGAATAACATAACTTCGTATGTCTCAGTTATATTTATAATATTTTGGTTAGCTTACAACAAGAGTTTGTACCCTATGGTCTGCACAATCTGCTGTATAAATTTGTGACTGTGATTGTTGTGCCAGCTATTGGATGTTGTGAACTCTTATATTACATGCCAATAAATGCAAACCTAGCTATCATTAGCATAGTCGGAGTCAAATTACAGTTTTAGATTCAACGCTATATTTAGCAATAAATTAGCCCATTACATGAATTTTACGTTTTTCTTTGCTAGTTGGGATGCTAGGTATCAATAAGCTAGATGTTAACAGAAGAGAAAGGTTAGGCAACAGGTATGTCCAATTTGCCTGCAGCCTTTGTATGCCTGTTTGGCAACGGAGCAAACGACAACTCAGTCAATGCCAATTAAACACTGATAGCAAATAATGTATGTAAATAGTGAGGCTAATGTTAGCAGAGGTGTGGTTACACTGAGTACTGTATGTGTGTGTGTGTGTGTGTGTGTGTGTGGGGGGGGGGGGGGGGGGTAGTCAAAAGTGTGTGCAATGTCAAAGATATTTTGCAGTTTAGAATATGACATGAATATGACATTCCGTTTTGAAGGATAGAGAAAGGCAATAACAGGACTGTAGTTCTTAATGCAAAATAATCTGACACACATGCTGTGAACACTATGAGATTCATTTTCTCAATCGCTAAGACATAGAGCAGCTAAATGGACACCATGTGGCAGGCTCTAGAGTGCACTTCCTTGCGATACCGCTGAACTTCCTTGATCTTAAACTGCTGGCAAAAGGAGGCCATCCGTCAGGTTCCAGGCAAAAAGTGAAAGCAGATCGTAAGAGCCTGACTGAAAACAGACCTGACCAGCACATATGGCCTCATAAAGAACCTGGCCCTGCACTGTAAACATTTGCCATTTTTAGGACGCTTAAGAAACGACATGAACCAGACAGTAGCCACAGTCTGGTGTGCCGAGTAGAAAAGAGTTGAATTTGAATGAATTTGCCTTCCATTTCAGTCTTATCTGAGTGACTTGGCAAACTTTACATTGTGAATTCTCACCAGTATGTCACATCACCTGATACGAACATTAGGATGATTCCTCAAATGATAACAAAAGATGCTGTAGCTCAAAAAGATTTGATAAAATGTGCCCGTCTAGACAGTTTAACTGCAAATTCTCCAAGGGCATTGGCATAGTAGAGCCAGAAACAACTGGAATCTACTGGTCTTCCCTCTTTCACTAGAAAAAACACATTGTACATTTTGTTTTCTTTCATTCCTATAATAGTGATTACACAATGCATTAGAAATGCTGTGATCAAATCTGTGGAGTCCTTTTGATGACCAAAAATACAGCTTGGCGACATCAGTAACATTTTATCGTCGCCAGATTTTTCTTTTCTTTTTTTTTTTATGCTGGATTATTCAAAGACATGTTACCAGCCTGGTTTGGTATTTCCTGTGAAGACTGTGCTTCCATTCATATCCCAATCACTTTGATACCAGTCATCCTCTGTAGCCTTGATGACCTCACTTGAGAGTTTCCCCCCTCCTAAAAATCACTCCAGATCAAAGAATGTGATGTTTGATCCTCTGATAATAGTGCAAAGCCTCAGAGCCTCAGACTTTGGATTCCACTCTTCTCTCTTGCCTTTGTTTGCAGCTTTTGAAAGAAAAAAATGCTGTATTGAATAAAAAAAAGGATTTGGGAAAAAGTACATCAGAAATGCACAATAAGTCAAAAGGGGGCGAGCACTTAGCGGAGTAATGATGCCAGTTAGCATTGCCGGTCTCCCAGTTCTTGTGACCTAGATAGAGAATGACATGAGCAAGCTGTGGTGACTGGAATTGCTTCCATTTGCTCATCACTGCAGCATTGCTAATACACTTCTACTAAGAGATAGGGTGAATCTGTCAAGCACAACATGCAAATTTCTGTATATTTTATACCCCTCCGCCCAAAAAAGGAAAAACCCACCCCATCTGACGTTTTATGTGACATTTAAAGACGTTGAGAAAAGTTGAAGTAGTAGTGCAAGTCTTTCCTTTTTTTTTTTGTTCAGGTCTCCGTGTTTCTTTTTATTACATGCTAAATCCTCTAAATGAGAAACAATATGATTGGAGTGTAAAGATGTTCTGACAAGGATGCACATTCTTCAAATGCCTTTGAGAGGCTGTCCTCATCTCCCTGCTTACATATTCATGAGGAGAAACTGATATTTTGGTCTACGAGACCTTCATCAACAGGAAGACATATTGAGACAATGACAAATTAGCACGTGTCCACGATCGTGCACGTTGGGACACACAGACATCCACTCCTGTCCCTACACGAAAGTCCACCAAAAAAGAAAAAAGAAAAAAAGGGGCTGGTCCAAGGGCATCTTTTGGTCCCAGACGCTCCACAGTCTGACAAATCTGCCTCACTCTGCACTTTCTGCATAATTCCCTCTACTTCGGGCCTAAATGACCTGCGTGATCGCCATGAATATCAATGTCACGCATGTCCGTCTGAGTCAGTTCAGTTTGCTTTGATGCATGTCGCTGGCTCTGCCGTTTTAAAAGCATGGCCGGGCTCGAGGAGGAGGGGGAAGCAGCGGCAGGATATTGCTGGCAGAGGCATTTATGTCACCTTATAAATTGCAACGTATACGTCACTTTGAGGAATGTAACCGAAATTGGAGCACCCCTTTCAATCTTAAGCAACTTTGTCACCGTCCCCCTTCCTGGAAAAAAATTAAATAAAGAATCGTCATTTTGACCCCTGTCCGATCAGAGGAGGAGTCATGTTTTAGCTGCGTCGCCTCTGACTTTCACAAACAAGCCGGAGTGAAAGATTAGGTTTTAAACAGCAAAGCTGGATGCCATTTTCAGCTGCAGTTATGAAAATGTGAGTCCCTGAACTACTTTACTTTTAAACTTGCTCCATGAACTTTTCATTACTGCTGTCCAGTAGAGCTGTGTGATACTGCAAAGTTTGGTATTGATTACATACAGAGTAAATGCAGAGCCGGTACTGCAGATACAGATACTAATACTTTTAACCTATGAATTTTGGGATGAATCAATATCATAAATTTCCAAATTCTGAACACATTTTAATGACCTCTAAAGTGCTGATTTTCCACAATACTTAGTTAACACAACAAAATCTACCTTTCAGCCTTTAGTGTACTTTAAAATTGGGCTTTTTAGAGGCCTTGAATTTAACTGTGCCTCTCTCCAAAGCTCTTTGGGGCAACTTCTGTTTAATAATTGTGTTTTAGGCTATGAATAAAATAGTATAGTGCATGTTTATGTATGTATGTATGTATGTATGTATGTATGTATGTATGTATGTGTTTTTTATTTCAGAAAAATAATCAGTTTAACACTACATATTGAACAGAAACAAAGTATCAATCCTGTCACACTAGCATTATTTCAATACCAGCACTGGTAACAAAATTGACATCCATCCGTCTGGTTAAACACAGCAGCTATCACTCATGTCCGGATACACAGTGATTTCAGTGAGGCTAGTGTCTGTAGGGATACAGTTTTAAATAAATTATGTTTAGTAAGATTTTGATTTAGTAACTGAAAAGTCTTTTAAAGTGTGCACAGCAGAATTTTTAGTGTCCTGTTCAAAGAGTTGGATTTTATTCTGTCTTTAAAGATTTTTGTTTGACAAAACCTAAGTTTTTGATATAGCTTGATTCTCAGAAGCTCCTCCTAAAATATTTAAAGCCAAATTTGTGCATTTTTGGACCATAAACCACCATGTGAGTCCTTTTTGTCAATTTAACTTGGACGTCTGCGTAAGTGAGATTATGTAGAGAAAATTCCTGTCCTGTTCATTCTATACCAAATTCATACACATATTGAGGCCTGAGAGGCTGTTACAAATGTGCTTTTTCATAAATACTAAAGCCAGCATTTGTGTTGTGAACAGTATTTTGAACAGCATTTTGTCATTAGCACATGCACATACAGATTGTGTAAATGTGTAGTCTGGAGACTAAGGCTACGTTCACACTGCAGGTCTTAATGCTCAATTCCGATTTTTTGATCAAATCCGATTTTTTTGTCTGCTTGTTCACACTACAAATAAAATGCGACAGCAAACGCGCTCTAGTGTGAACCCTCAAAACGGCCCACATGTGCAAAAGAAGACGTCACACACAACGCGTTCTGTTTAGACCCAGAGCAAACAATATTGTTTGACTGATGGCCCTTAATATAAAGACTTTGGACTTTATGTTTTCCAACTTTTGCTTTAAGTTATTTTGTTATTTACATAATAATGTAAATAACCTAATAATTATCCTTATTGCTGCTTTAGAGAGGAGCGGTGCTTCAAAGGATAGTTGCAGATTTCTGTCAGAACCTGCAAATTATACAGTATAAATAAAATGTTCACGTTTCTCCAACGTTGTCTTCCCAACATTTTCACTAACATCTACACGGGATGGCCAGGAAGCGTTCGCGATGTCTTCTCCAGCACTGATAATTGGCGTCTGTCTGTGTCAGTGACATAAAAGATGGATTTAATGCGACATGACCATTCAAACAGCAGTCGGCTTCTAAAATATCAGATATGTATCAGATTCAGTACCACATACGAAAGTGACCCACATCGGAATTGAAAATATCGGATTTGTGCCGTTCGCACTGTCATACCATAATCGGATATGGGTCGCATAGGGTCAAAAAAATCTGATTTGATGCGCTTTCACCTGCAGTGCGAACGTAGCCTAAGAGGTATAAGCAGCTTCATTTTGGGGTCCACTGGAACTCATATACAAGTTTTCTAACTATATCCACAGCAGAGAATAGAACTGGTTATCCTAAACATTTTGGCAAGTTGTGTATCGCAGTGCAAACACTTCAACACAGGACAACGTGGTTAGGAGATCCACTGATCAGCAAGCTTATTTCTAATCATTTTTAAGGTGTTTTCTGTTTTTGGAAGGCCAGATGTGAGGTTTGTCCACAGAGGCATAACTCTTCTGTGCAAGTAGACTTTTACTATACAGGGTGGGCCATTTATATGGATACACCGTAATAAAATGGGAATGGTTGGTGATATTAAAGTCCTGTTTGTGGCACATTTGTAGATGTGAGGGGGCAAACTCCTCAAGATGGGTGGTGACCATGGTGGCCATTTAGAAGTTGGCAATCTTGGATACAACTTTTGTTTTTTTCAATAGGAAGAGGGCCATGTGACACATCAAACTTATTGGTAATGTCACAAGAAAAACAATGGTGTGATTGGTTTCAACGTAACTTTATTCTTTCATGAGTTATTTACAAGTTTCTCTTTGTTCACAGCCATTGACATGTCGAAGAGGTTAACACGTGAGGAGCAGATCGAAATTGTGTTGATATCTGGTGAACGCAGTAACCGGGTCATTGCAGCAGATTTCAATGCAAGACACCCTACGAGACCACCCATCTCCCATGTTACAGTTAGCAAACTGCTTGCTAAGTTTCGTGAAACTGGTTTAGTGTTGGATTTGCCAAAATGTGGACGCAAGAAAACTGTCACTAATGAAGAAACATCAGTGGCTGTCTCAGCTTCATTCAGCAAGAGCCCACAGCGTAGCACTCACAGCATGTCACTGGAGAGTGGCATTAGTCGAGCATCCCTTCGGCAGATATTAGCTACGCACAAATGGCACCCTTACAAACTCCATCTACTGTAGCATCTCAACGAGGATGACCCAGATCGGCACACAGAATTTGCAGAATGGGCAAAACAAAAAATTGGAACAGGACCCTCAGTTCACGCAGAAGATTTTGTTCAGTGATGAGGCAAACTTTTATGTGAATGGTGAAGTTAACAAACAAAACCACCGCTATTGGTCTGACACTAACCCACATTGGATGGATCCCTCCAAGACGGTTGGAACAACAAAAGTGATGGTTTGGTGTGGTATATGGGGTACAACGATAGTGGGTCCATTCTTCATCAATGGAAACCCCAAGGCCACTGGATATTTGAAATTGCTATATAATGATGTGTTTCCCTCTTTATGCACTGAAGCTGGCACGTTCCCTGAGTTTTTCCAGCAAGATGGTGCACCACCACATTATGGGTGCCAGGTCCGAGCATTCCTAGATGAACAGTTTCCTGGAAATTGGATTGGTCGTCATGGGCCAGTTGAATGGCCCCCAATGTCTCCTGATCTTACCCCCTTAGACTTTTATCTTTGGGGTCATCTGAAGGCAATTGTGTATGGTGTGAAGATACGAGATGTGCAGCACCTGAAACTACGGATACTGGATGCCTGTGCTGGCATTTCTCCTGCGGTGTTGCTATCAGTGTGTGAAGAGTGGGAGAAGAGGGTTGCATTGACAATCCAACACAATGGACAGCACATTGAACACATTTTATAAGTGGTCAGAAACTTGTAAATAATGGCCATCTTGGATAGTTGTATCCAAGATGGTCGACTTCTAAATGGCCACCATGGTCACCACCCATCTTGAGGAGTTTGCCCCCTCACATATACTAATGTGCCACAAACAGGACTTTAATATCACCAACCATTCCCATTTTATTACGATGTATCCATATAAATGGCCCACCTGCTAGATCTCATGAACCCTTTCATAAAGCAAGGTGGAGGGGTTATGTAATTAGTTGCAATGTTCTTTATATTTGATGAGCTTTTTTTTTTTTTTTTTTTTAAATATATGGCACAAACTTAATATATTGTTATTCTTAATAACAGCAGCAGTCACTAAACATTAAAATTCAAATAGACTTACCATAAAAAAAATCGTTAAAGATGAAGATGCTTTTGAAAAACATCAGGACTGATGGAAGCCTAATTCTTCTATTAGGTATTTTATGGCGACTCAATCAAAATTCCATCTTGGATACAAATGTTGGAGATCATTATTTGCGGGCGATGCATTTTTAAGTTGACATGTGAAGCAAATGCAAATGGAACCTGTAACATTGCATTCACAGAAGATGATGAGATGGATATAGTATATACCATTATTAAAAGAAAAACACATATATTAACTGCTGTATATATAAAGTTTCGTTCAGATTGGTCCATCCGTTAAGGAGGGGTTAAGGTACATACAGACGTATATTCACACATATGCTACAATCACTACAGTCAAAATATTTTATAAGATGGTGTGGTGTTCTCCAGAACAGGCTACAGATAAAGGGAAAAACTAAATGTTTCCTGGGGAGGAAGTAGAACATGGGGAAAAAAAAGGCTTCAAAAAAGTACTTACAACTTTAAACTCAAACAAGCAAATATACCAAAAGCGGAGGCAAAGGTTCAACAAAGCACAAAAGGAAAGACAATCTCTCTCCAAAGGAAGGTGTAGAATACTGAGCTCAGGTCCACAACAACTCTCATACACACAGCTTGAATGCTGCCAAAACAGCCCACTGGCACCAGGAGAGCCCTTTCTCTCAGCTTTTGACTCTGGGCTCAGGTGATTAGCAAGTGGAATCAGCTGTGCTCAATCATCTGCCATGGAGAGGGAGAGGAGAAAATAGCACACATACATAACACACACATACAGCATTACAGCGCCTAAGAACATTGCCAATTAATGACTGGTGTTTATTAAGTCTTTTTTCTCTGTAGGCATTGAAGCAGAAGAGCTAATATCTTTTAAATATTTTTATAGTCATATTGAACTGTAGCCATGTAACATTAGTGACACTGTGCGAGAATTACTTACATCCTGCTACATAAGTACTTACATTTATATTTAGCTGGTAAAAGGAGGTTTTTAGCATCAAAGAACAAAAAAAAAAACCAACTGCTAGCTTGCTAGCAAACAACAGCAGACTTTTATTTTTACAAAGCACTGCAGATAAAACCACACATTGTAGTGATTATGAATGTTAACTGGTCTTCTTCAGTCAAAAACATTTTTGTATCATTCGTGGTCAGCTGGACAAGTTGTAAATTCTTGTGTAATGCAGTAGCTAGCGTAGCAACGTAAATGACGTTAGCAACTCACAGAAAGGTATTTACTGTACTGAGACCTGTAAAAAAAAAAATCCCAAAAAAACAATATAAATAAAAAGATAATAGCTGTAACTTCACAGGAACCCTTTAACTGTGGAACATACTGTAAGCATTTTTAAGGCCTTGGGACAACATTGTCAAAAAAAATTAAATAATGGAGGACACGGTTCCAATACAGGGACACTGATACGAACCTTGATTTTCAAAGTAGTTGCAGATGTAGGGATGAATTGGAAATATCAGTTTTTTTTAAAACAGTACTTGGATGCCTGCATGGCTGTAGTTTATCAAACTAAATGTTCTTTTTATCATCATCACTGTGTGCAGTTATGTCACAGTGGGCTCCTGCTGTCATTTTGTGTCACTTTCTCTAATATGACACAGGCGACCACTGGTACTTATCCAGGACAAGTGCCCTTCAAATAAAATATCCCTCTGCCAGTTTTCAACATGCAGAGCCGTCAGGCTCAGCTGCTACAGCATCTGACCTCTCAAACTGGCTGCTCTCCACCACACATTATGCTTGTATAATGAGGACTAAAAAAGAATACTGACTCAAGCTTTAAAGGTTAGATTTATAGTCGATCAGAGCTGATGTCATGTCTGCGTCTCTTTTTTTAAACCCAATTGAAACCTCTTTGAAAAATGCTCCAGGAGCGCTTTATTTATTGATTGGTTTGTATGTGTATGTGCGTGTGAGGAGTACAGTAATCGATGGAACATCTCCCAAACCATCCACAACCTGACATTTGAGGGGTACAAAAGCAAACACGTAATTACTCGACGCAAATGGAAAAAAAATTATGAAAAAACACAGAAATATCTACAGCTGGAAGAAATTCCTTTTATATAATTCTCTGTTGACTAAATATCCGACTGGAATGATCCCGTCAGCTATTTTCAGTCTGTTCTTTTTCCTATTTTAATATTACCCCAGACTTTCACATGACATAGTTAATCTCATTTGCTTCACCTTTGGATAAAGGGGGGGGGGGGGGGAAGCCTGTCGTTTCCAGTGCTTGTTCAATGTGACCACTTTAGGCCAGGCCTGTGTAGGCAGTTGCGTGTTCTGGGCTGCTGCTTTATTAATATAATTGCATGGGTAATGTGCCTACAGTAAATTTGGACCTGTGTCTTCTGATCTTTTTTTCCTCTTTAAAAAAAAATTATCAAAGCCCACTCGTATGTCACGTTTGGTAGGGAACTTTATTTTTCATGCTAAGCCTTACTCGTTGGGACAAATAGCTTCTTTTGTGCTAATAACCAAATAACTAAATGATGCTAGGCTTCAGAGCTGGTATATCTGAAGTAGGACAGACATGCCTAGTGTGAGATAAACTGCAATACTTTTGAAGTCAGAAGTAGAAAAAAAGAAACTGACTGTGCACAAGTAGACTCTTCTGGGTCTTACTGTTTTCCTTCTCACTGTGTGCTGAAACTTTCCAAAGTTGAGCTTTTCTGTCGCACCTTGATCATGCCACTTTTTGAGCACTAGTAAGATAGAGCCATCAATAATTGATTCACCAGAACAAAATCTGTGGGCTCTTCAAGAAGTGGCTTATGTCTGCAGTCACTATTTTATTAGGCATTTGAAGACAAAAAAAAAAAAAAGATGGTTTCAAACTCCAACACCTCTTGCCACTCTCTCTTCCTTTGAAGTTAAGGGGAAAAGAAAGATATTTTCAATACAACTGACAGGTCCAAGCGCAGCAGTTTATCTTTAAAAGATGTCACTTGCACAGAACTGCGTGGAATTCACAATGTAACCTCAAAATCTCACGATGACTATTGTGTGAAACGGTTTTCCAGTTCGGTACTTATTTACCATTTACAGCAACTCTGTACTTTTCTAGATTTTAAAAAATGGCGGTGCAATCCCATGCCATCTCCTTCGTACAAGGTCTAGGAGACGTGAGATTATACCCATTTTGGGAATGGAGCAGGTGATTGATGGACATTGTGTCCTGTCTCCTGCTGTATCCAAGGAGCAGCAATTATAAAGACTGACGCCAGTGCAGATGTGCCTTAAAGATGCTGCCTTTTAACTGACCAGCAGATGGTGGTTGTGGTTGTATAGAAATCTATAAGAAAATATCCCTTGGTTATTTTGCTGTGTGACGTCAGCAACCACATCCTGATGATTTTATTGGATCAATCACTAGTTTCAGATCAGACGGGAGAAAAAAAATGCTAATTATGGCCATTAGGCTACTAGAGCCAAAAAAGAGAATTATGCAGATTGTCCAACTCCTAGATCAGAAGTGATTCACCAGTGAGGCTGTGGTATTAAAGTTACATTGACCCCTCACTCGTCGTATCCTGTTTCAAAACACAAAGATAGCAAAGGTGAAAACAACAGTTCATTAACCACCAGGTGACAATATGGCAGCTGCTTCCACTTTTTACAAAGTCAATGTGTAGCACACTTTCCTAAAAACAAACTGACTCTTTCTAGGTCAGATAATGCATCTCATATGGACACGTTCCTGCATGTAAGAAAGGGCAGCTTCGGATAACATCCCAACCTGATTCCCCCAACATTGTCTGGAGTCCATTTGTGAAAACGTCTATGGAAATTTATCCAAGGCAAAAAGGCATGCATTTGCATTAATGACAACCATGTGCTTTATGAAATGCCCTATGATGAACAGTCGGACCTAATCCTTTAACTTCTCCCAAGGGGATCGCATTCATTTTACATGATTCATGTACAAGAGGTAGATACTGTGACAAGGAATCACTCCAACTCTGTGGAAACAGGCATGTAGAAAATAAGATATGGTGGCACGTGGCTGAGGCTTTTAGCCACCGGGCTGTGGATCACATATGTAGAGGACAGAAGGACAAGTGATGAAAAAGAGGTCCAGCGAAAGATGAGGACTGTTAAGGTCAGGAGGGGTGCAAGCAGAAAGAAAGTGGTTAAAAATGAAGAGAAAAATAAAAGAGCAACCTCCTCTGCTATTGGATGTGATTTTTCTTTCCTCCTAGGAGAAGAAGAATGAACGTCCCTCCTCATTACTGTAAAAGTGGGACAGCAGGGGGTGTATGCCTGATGACAGTGCAATCACTGTCACATACTTGATCTTAGTTTATTAACTTAGCAAGGCAAGACATGTCACGGTCCGCTGTGACGGACCGAGTGGAGAATGCGTGTAATGGACCCAGGTGCGTACACAAGTGAACAGACGGGAGTGAGCTTTAAACAAAAGCGAGCCTTTTATTAAGGCTGATGAAAGGAACAAACCAGAGTGAGGGCAGCATAAGAGTAGTAGCTAAACAGAAACCTAAACTGGACATAAACTATGGAAAGGCTATGGCTGGAGATATGGAACACAGGGGGTGGGAACACAGACGACGCGACGCAGACTACATGAAACACAGAGACTAAATACACATGAGGAATGATCAGGGGAAGTGGCCACACATGGGAACGCAGCTGACACACATGAACTTAACGACAGGACAGGAGGAGTGAAACTGAATACACTGACAGTGAATGCAGGCCTTCAAAGTAAAACAGGAAACATGAGACATGAACCGGGGAGACGTAGTACAGGGGGAGGTGACATAACTGACAGCATGAACTTGACAGTACAAGACACACAGACATGAACACACGAAGGGCAAGGGAGACGTAATGCAAGGGTGGTATATACAGATGGCTGGACTAACTTAATGAACCTAAACAATCAATAAACATCAAAATAGACTAAACACAAAACACTTGGTCGCACGACCCAGGACCATGACAGTACCCCCCCCCCACAAAGGCTGGCTCCCGACAGCCCAAACCCAGGAACCAAAACACAAGCAAAACAGAAAACACCCCACCCAGGGCGGGAGGCGGGGGACCAGGACGGAGGGAACAAAACGAACCAAAAACAAGGAGCACGAGAACAAAACTGAGTTCACAAATACACAAAAGAGTCCAGAACAGGAAGGCGAATGTCCAAAGAGGCCCGAAGGCCAACCCGAGAGGCGACAACACAAAAGTCCAGTCCAACCGTTCCGGAGGCCGGCCACGGGAAAGGTGGCCACGGTGACAGAACAGATCCGGAGGCCGGCCGCGCGGAAGGCAGCGGCGGCGGCGAAGGCGGAGCAGTTCAGGGGGCCGGCAGTGCGCAAGGCAGCGGCGGCGGCGAAGGCGGAGCAGTTCAGGAGGCCGGCCGCGCGGAAGGCAGCGGCGGCTCTCCAGTGTCAGGCGTACTGGCCGAGGCCCGGTGGGCACAGGACCAGTCGAGGCGGGACCAGTCGAGGCGGGACCAGACGAAGCACAGGCTGAGGCGGGACCAGACGAAGCACAGGCTGAGGCGGGGCCAGGCGACGACTCTGAGGCTGGGCCAGGCGAAGACTCTGAGGCTGGGCCAGGCGAAGCACAGGCTGGAGCTGCAGCAGGCGAAGCAGAGGCGGAGGCTGGACCAGGCGTGGCAGAAGCAGGAGCTGGTGCTGAGGCTGGACCAGGCGTAGCAGAAGCAGAAGGTGGCTGGATGGGCGGCTCGGGCCCCCCAGCAGACGTGGCATGGTGCTGGACGGGCTCCTCGGGCCCTCCAGCTGACGAGGCGTGAGGCTGGATGGGCGGCTCGGGCCCCCCAGCAGACGTGGCATGGTGCTGGACGGGCTCCTCGGACCCTCCAGCGGAGACAGGCGGCCGGACGGGCCCCTCGGACCCTCCAGTTGACGAGGCATGAAGCTGGTGCGGTTCTCCTGAACCCCCAGCTGACGTGGAAGGAAGCTGAACGGGCTCCTCGGGCCCTCCAGCTGACGTGGCTTGAGGCCGGACGGGCTCCTCGGGCCCTCCAGCTGACGTGGAAGGAGGCCGGACGGGCTCCTCGGGCCCTCCGGCTGACGTGGCTTGAGGCCGGACGGGCTCCTCGGGCCCTCCAGCTGACGAGGCATGAGGCCGGACGGGCTCCTCGGGCCCTCCAGCTGACGTGGAAGGAGGCCGGACGGGCTCCTCGGGCCCTCCAGCTGACGTGGAAGGAGGCCGGATGGGCTCCTCGGGCCCTCCGGCTGACGTGGCTTGAGGCCGGACGGGCTCCTCGGGCCCTCCAGCTGACGAGGCATGAGGCCGGACGGGCTCCTCGGGCCCTCCAGCTGACGTGGAAGGAGGCTGGACGGGCTCCTCGGGTCCTCCAGCTGACGTGGAAGGAGGCCGGACGGGCTCCTCGGGCCCTCCAGCTGACGTGGAAGGAGGCCGGATGGGCTCCTCGGGCCCTCCGGCTGACGTGGCTTGAGGCCGGACGGGCTCCTCGGGCCCTCCAGCTGACGAGGCATGAGGCCGGACGGGCTCCTTGGGCCCTCCAGCTGATATGGCTTGAGGCTGGACGGGCTCCTTGGGCCCTCCAGCTGACGAGGCATGAGGCTGGACGGGCTCCTCGGGCCCTCCAGCTGGAAGAGACGGCTGAAGCAGAAGGCAGTCTGAGGCGGAGAGAAAGCTCACGCCATTCCTAGCAGGCTGAGAAGCAACCTGTACAGCAGACGTGTGGTCCCCTTTCACCGTCTCCTGAACCTGGGCTTCATGTGGCGCGACTGTGAGAGCAACGCTAGAAAAAATCCTGGATCCTACAGAGTCAGGAATATGGTTTGTGATTTCATTGTGCGCTTCATAAAAACTGTTACACACAATCCTTTCATTATCACAACCCGACTCTGACTGGTCCTTAGTCTTAACCAGAGGTAGGTCGGCCACAGCATGGATGTTTATGAAATCATGGTTAATGGTGGAGCGGTCTTTGGCACCAGTTTCTTCGTAGCTGGGCCCAAAAAAGGGTAACCCAGTACACTCCACTATGACAGGCTCATGAGATGAGAAAGCACAGTCACTCACCTCCGTTATAGGAGGAGTCTGGGACAGAACTAGGACGGGTGCGGACTGGACAGCTGCTGCCCCCTCCTCTCCAGAGACCTCAGCGCAGTACAGACAGTCCTTAGTCGCTCCCTGAGGAAAGCTAGGCAGTCTCTCCTCAGACTCGGTAACTTGTTCACATAACGTGTCAAACCCGGCATGAGGTGGCGTAGCATCTGTTAAATTGTCAGAGGCAACAGAAGTTACTTCTCGATCACCCGCACAACTAGGGCTGACCGCTGATGGTTTCGACACATTAATTCGAAAGTCACATGACACAGAATACTTCGAGTCTGAACCTTTACTCCCAGCATCCGACATTATTTCAGAGAAATCCACCGACTGCAGGTTCACTGTGTGAGACTTAACGTCCTCATCACTAGTTAACTCAGTAAACCCCTCTGACGTGGTAGGAAGACATAACACAGAAGTACAATGGTTGGTGGCTGTAAACAATGGTGGGTTGGTTATTACAGCGTTGCACTTTACAGACGATCTGTCCTGTACTGCGCTAAAAACCTGTGTAGAGCTGGGTGCTAGGTTAGTGCCGGCGGGCACAGACACATCTTCATTAATGGCAACATTAGAACTGTTGCTCATAGTACCAGGGTTAAACAACTCAAGAACAATACAGTTATTGTTTGCATCAGCACAACATTTAGGTTCAGAAGTCATGACGCTGAGGACACAGTCATCTTTATTGCTGTTAGGATTGTTAACTGGTTCATGGATGCTGTAACCTGCTGAATCAGCCGGGTCACAGTCAGACAATAAGTCTTTATTCACAGCAGCCCCTGAAACACTCTCCTTTGACTTAAGGTCTTTGGCTATGGGGCTAGATACAATGTCAGAAACTGAGGCAGTGGTACTCACGACTGGATGGCTGATGGAAGTCAAAGCCTCAGATGGCAATAACCGAGGGACCTCCTTGGGCTGAGGCTCAGAGTGCCGGCGGCGAGAGTGCCGCTTCTTTCTATCCGTGGAAGCGGGCGGGGTGAGCGGTGGAAGTCCCTGGCAGCTCCGGGGACCCCCAAGAGCCAGTCGAGTTCCCCGGAAAGAGCGCTCGTCACGATCAGGAGCGAGCCACGGCTCCCTCCCGAACTCTTCCACTGGCTGTGCGCCTGCGGCGTGCTGCTGCCCCACGTGATCGACGTCCAGGACCCCCACAGCGTCCTCGGGATGCTTCGTGGAGGGCGAGACAGGACGTAGCAGTGCGCGACGGCGGCGAGAACGCCGCTTTCCCCTTGAAGCGGCTGTGGACAAAACCTGACTGTCCCTGGTGACCGGCTCCTCGTCCTCCAACCACATCCGTGCTAGAAAGACAGCAGGGGACGAGTAGTCCGATCGGGGCGGCGAGGGCGGGCGGCAGGTGCGAGGCGGGGCAGTTGGCAAAAACTCCTCCTCGGGGATGAGCCAGGGCTTCCAGCGGAGCTCGTCCTCGCGATACGCCCGTAATACCTGCTGCCCCTCCTCCTCACCAAAGTCAATAGCAGCTGGCATCTCCTTGAGCCGCGTAGTGCAGTCAGGCGATGGCGAGGAAGCGGAAGCCGATGGAGCGTGAGCCGAGGGTGTGTCGGCGGTGAGCCACACCGTACCGATTCTGACCGCTTCTGGCTCACGAGGCAGCGGGGAAACAGAGCTACAGCATGGCTCAGGCGACGGCTCACGCTTACCGGGCAGCTGCTGTCGCGGGCGGAGTTGGAGAGTGGAGGCGAGAAAGTCTATGATGAGGGGATGCAGCGCCTCCCATAACCAGGGGAATGCGGACACGCATACCCCGGCTTGGCGGGCTAGCTCAACCCGTTCCTCCTCCCCGGAACACTGCAGCCAACTGCCGCATAGCGACTCCACTGTCCGAATGATCTCCTGGTCTTGTGACGCTGGGTCCGGCATGGTCGCGTCGTACTGTCACGGTCCGCTGTGACGGACCGAGTGGAGAATGCGTGTAATGGACCCAGGTGCGTACACAAGTGAACCGACGGGAGTGAGCTTTAAACAAAAGCGAGCCTTTTATTAAGGCTGATGAAAGGAACAAACCAGAGTGAGGGCAGCATAAGAGTAGTAGCTAAACAGAAACCTAAACTGGACATAAACTATGGAAAGGCTATGGCTGGAGATATGGAACACAGGGGGTGGGAACACAGACGACGCGACGCAGACTACATGAAACACAGAGACTAAATACACATGAGGAATGATCAGGGGAAGTGGCCACACATGGGAACGCAGCTGACACACATGAACTTAACGACAGGACAGGAGGAGTGAAACTGAATACACTGACAGTGAATGCAGGCCTTCAAAGTAAAACAGGAAACATGAGACATGAACCGGGGAGACGTAGTACAGGGGGAGGTGACATAACTGACAGCATGAACTTGACAGTACAAGACACACAGACATGAACACACGAAGGGCAAGGGAGACGTAATGCAAGGGTGGTATATACAGATGGCTGGACTAACTTAATGAACCTAAACAATCAATAAACATCAAAATAGACTAAACACAAAGCACGACCCAGGACCATGACAAGACACTTCTCCTCTGTGGAATGCAGACAGTTTGCTGTCCTATGGATGAAGTGAAGCATAGTGCAAAAGACTTGGGGTCACTTAGTAATGCCAGAAGCACAACTGGAGGGGAAGCTTTCAATGCAATGGGGAAAATGGCATTGAATGAATATATTTATAATAACAACTAGAATCTTAGATTCAAAGTATTCTCTCAGCAATCAGGTTATTGTCCAGTGAGAGTTCAGCAGGTCCGGCATCCAGATTAGGAACCTAAACTTTATGTTTTACATTCTGTACATCAACATTATTCAGTTTAGAAATATATTGTTTTGATCATAATCAGAATTTTTTTTTTAATCAAGAAGGGAGTTGTCGGACTCAAACTGACATATGCATAATTAGAACGCAATCACAGCAGCTCTGTTAATTAAAGCAGACTGTGAGGTTAGATATAATAAGATGGGATTAGATGAAACTCTTTGTCCTCTGAGGACTTTCCCATAGCTCAATTAACTCTGCAAATAACCTGAATAAAATACGAGCGTATTGCAATATTCATTTTCTGCACGGTAAGGGATACTGTATGAATTATGCAGCAAGAAAGAGGAGCGGCTCATATGCATGTATATGTTTACAGTGTGATTCACAGAGAAGAAGTTCCGTGGATGTAACCTGGCAAGGGTTTGGACTGCCATCTACCCACCACCGCTCTCCAATTTGTTTCTTCCTCTCGCCGGCAGAGGAGAGCTCCTTTAACCTTCTCTGCCTGGAACTGAAATGAGAAATTTAGTAGCTCACCCTGGGAAGCGAGCTCATTAAAACATATTGGGCTTCAAATCCTACTTTTTTAGTATCCAGGACATGAATATGCACTATTCAAAGATATCATCTGTCTCATTGAACTCTCAAAGAGCATCAGTTCTTAACCCACCCAGAGTGTATGATATATGACACTGCTAAAGATTTTCTTGTGTCAGTGTTGGGATCTTGAGGACATTTTAATATTTGTACACTTTTTTTTATGGAGGAATGCTAATGCTGTCATGTTACATTACCTCAAGCAAAAACCTCTTGGTTTCACTTGACACAGTTATCAAGATATCCCGAACTCGGGTTAAATATTTATTTATTCATTTTTGCTTCAAGATCTTTCCTGTTTTACCCTCAGACGTTATCGGCTGCATTATTCGAAAGAAAGAAACCTCATGTGTGCAGGGGTAATTATATAATCTCTAACTGCCTGTTGTCTCACATTCGTCCTCATGATGCAAAAAAGCCAGTGGGGAAATAAATTGTTGTGGCCGTCTTTAAGAAAAATGCCAGATGCTGCCAGTCACTGCACTGTGACAGCAACGCTTTCATGTACATTTTGTCCTGTTCACACGAATTAGCGTGCATGGTTTAATCACTTGGGAGATTGATTATGTGCCTGTCAGATGTCTTGAAGATTGACACGGCAATTCAAGTCTCTTAAACCCCTGTGAGGTCCTTTACCGAATAGCGGTTTGGAGGAAGTTTGTATATTTCCTTGCCTACACAAAGGGCAAACACAAAAGAGCGCCGCTCGCTGCAGCTTATTTGTCACCCTGATGATAATCTATAATAGCCAGGTTGCCTGCTTGTGTGGGCTGAACTCAGCTGGCTACAGCCTGGGGACTCTGGTTGCCATGCATTTTTGGCAAACAATGAGACAGAAAATAAGCAAAAAAAAAAAGCGAATGAGAGAGAGGAACTTGAGATTAGGCAAGATTTATACAGATGCAGGATAATTTCTGATGACATTGCTCTTACTAACACAGTTCCACATCATTATGTTTGTCTGCCGGCAGACTGTCAGCGTGGCACTGTGCCACAAATATTGACCGTCGGTTGTGCCTGTGGTTCGATTACTAAAATCTGTCGTCTGATTTGCCTACCAGCTTCTGGTGCTTTGAGTTAGCCGAGTAATTTTTTAAAACATCCGGAAGTATATTATTTGGATAAAAAGAAGAGGAAAAAAAGATGAGAGGCAAAATTTAAGCTACATAAAAATGCTAAATAAACAGTATAAAGACACAGTGTTATAAGCTGGTATCAAGCATCCTTTTCAATTAAACTTAATGGGTCACAATTGGAATAAGGACTTTAAAAAGCAATATTTTGGTAAGCTGGTCCTTGTTTACCTTGTATTTCTTGCTCTACTATCATGCTAGCATGGTATCCTTTTAAAGGGGACTGCTGCTGATTTTTAACATCAAAGTGTGTTTACAGGTTTTGGGAAGTACTACTGCACATGTTATATAAAGTAAAATCTTACTGGCTCCAGGGGGATCCCTGTGAAGTCTAATAAACAAGCTTGAGCTCAAGATATGTTTGAAAATGAAATAAAAAAAAGTTGTGTGAAATTGGTTTACCAGATAAGTAGAATTTCAAGGTAACATTACCTGGGACAAGCCAAGCAAATTAATTTCAGTAGTTTAACTGTATTGTGAGTAATATAGGAAGAGATTTGAGAGTGAAATTTAATGGAAAAAGTGTAAAAGCCAAGCTCCATAAGAGCTGTTATGCTGTGTATTATGTACATTAAAGGAGAATACACAACATTTTCAAGGAATTAAATTTATTACATTTATAATAACACACAGACAACAAATATAAAATCTGAGAATTTACACGTTTTTTCTTATCAATTCTTATCAACAACAACTGTAACGTGATTGGGTATCATGTCAAAACATAAATGGACATCAATTATGCTTTATGGATCATTGTCCTGTTTCATGACCCAGTTAGTTAGTATGTGGTGTTTGTGCTTATGTGTGTGTTTGGCTTTCTTTAAACATGGTACTCTGTATTATAGGGCTGGGCGATATATCGAGTTTTTTAAAAATATCGATATATTTTCATATGAGATATAAGATGTGAAAATATCATTTATATCGATATAGTATATGTTACGTTATAATTATACTTGTGGAGCCGCAAGTTTGCCTCTCTTTCGTCCACTTTTGTCTCTACTCAACGTTACTCAGCCTTGCCTCTCCTTCACTGAACACAACTCCCCCTCCCCCATAGCTTCACCTGCAGGCATCGACAAGATGAACACGGCAAATCTCCGTTAACGAGTTACCGCGGATCGCCTCGTGCGTGGGGCTGGACGGCGTCAATGTGTTAGCGAGCTAGCCGCGCTAACGAGCTTACCGCGCTAACGAGGCCTAAAATCCTTTCTTTTTCTCAAAAATCGACACTGCGCCTTATGTATGAATTCTGGTTGTGCTTACTGACCGCAAACCGATTTTATGTGGTACATGGCGCTCAGCAATCTGTCAAAAAATGTTTTAGTACGACTTTGGTAAGCTACAGAGCTGCACCGCTTGATGGATTGTCGGAGCATTACGGCTTCATAGTGATGTGTCGGTCGCGAACGAAACGGTTCTTAGAGCCGGGTCTTTGAAGTGAACGACGCGAGCCGTGGGTTTTTTTTTTTTTTTTATCTCACCCTCTCTTTCGCCCTTTTTTTCGCTTCACTCCTGCGAGCCTTGTGCTTGTGCTGATAAGAGGGGGGAGGGGCGGTAGTTACACTCGCAGTAGCACAGAAACAGAGGGAAAGAGAGAGAAAGAGAGCCAGGGACAACAACCATTGGAAAGGTATAGTAATCATCCACAACTATTTTCAGTTGCAGATGATAAAGGATTCAGAAAGTTTATCATGCAGGCCTATATGACAAAGAATGTGCATCTTCTTTTTGTTTTCATATTTTAATTTATATATTAATTGTGTTGTGGTTTGCAGTGTTTTGTGTTGTTTCACTTTAAATTTGTTTAAAAGGAAAAAGCTGAAAATTTAAATAGTTAAAAGTTTAAAATGTAAATAGTTGGTTTTTGTATTATATGATTTATTTATTACATTTTATGTGGAGTGAATATGTCCTTTGGACATATAAGAAGTTCCAGAAGTACTACTGTTTAAATGCATTTCTGCAAACCTAAGCTATGCTGCCATGCTTGTTTTAGAGAGGGGATGCTTTCTCCTAGCAACTCAACTTTGAATCAAGCCATAGTTGTTCAGTCTTTTTCTAATTGTACTGTCAGGAACATTAACATTTAACATGCTAAGTGAGGCCTCTAGAGTCTAAGCTGTTGCTCTTGGTTTTCTGCATTTTCTCTGAGCATTGCCTACTCTGACCTTGGAGTGGATTTCCTAGGACGTCCACTCCTGGGAAGATTTGCAACTGTGTTTAATGTCTTCCACTTGTGAATAATCTTTCTCACTCTGGAATGATGGACTTTGAAGTGTTTGGCCTTATAAACCTTCTCAGAATGATGAGCATTAACAATTGCAAAAGTACATTTTTGACTTTATGCCTTGGCCTTGTGTTAACACACACCTCAATGTTCCAGACTGCCCAAACTACTTCTTTTATCAAGGTGGTCACACTTGCTGACAATCAATTAATCTTAATTAAGTGGATTTGATTAGCAGTTCCTGTCTGCTGCTTACCCACTTAATTCGTTTGGAAACATGACTGTGACTATGACTGCAGAGAGCAATGAGCAGATGTTCTTTTTCACATGACTGTAGCTCACTTTTTTGTTTTTCAACAGAAGATTGTGGTTTCCTTAACTTGCAATTAGCCTAACACTAAGAAACTCCTAAAGCTAACCTGTGTGGGCTGCCCTTCACTGCCTTTTAAACAAAGTTCTATTTGTCTAACCATAACAGTGCGGTACCGTGAAACAGTAACATACTGTACAAGCTACTAGCAAGCCAAAAAAGAATGTTCCATTGTTTTCTAAACGTAGTGCAGTGCTCTTTTTCTTTGTAAGAGGATGCATTCAATCTATTTTAGGCCTCACAGATACAACTGTTATTGTTTATCAGAAAAGTCCATGGGGTATCTTGGAGTTGAATGCTTAATACACCTGACTGGCACCCTGTGGACCAGCCATTACAAACTCACGCTGTGCAACGAAGCATTGTTCAAATCCACAGAGGTTTAAATGTAGTCAAGATCTCAAAGTTTCCAAAGATCCCAAATACTCCAGATTGGTGTAGAAGGATCTGCAAGAGCATTTCCTGTCATGACTACTATATCTCCCACATTTCCACCCACCAGACTCTGCCACCTCAACTCTTCCCACATTCAAGTCAACTTCTGGGTATTTATATCTATTATTAAGGCTTTGCCAGATTGGTGCTTGCACGCCCTTGCGTTAGTTTCCTGCTTCCTGATTGATATTCCAATGTCGAATTGTTCCCCTTCTTTTCTGTTACCTGCCTGACTGCCATCTGTTGAGAGATTATTTTTTATCATCAATACATCACCTGAATTGTTTCCTATCTGCCTGGTTTAGTCAGCACCAACTGTGACATTTCCAGTTGTATAAAAGATGCAGTTTTAACATAATGGAGTCTGAGGTTTGAATATTCCACTTAATGTAAAAATCATATAGCTTCAATCACAAGCTGGACTGAGCTGATATGGATGATTGTATGGGAAAAGGTTTTTCCATCTTCTGTACTGCAATAGTCCAAGGAAACAACACACACTCGTCTATTTGAAATCTTTACTGTATGGCATGCAGCAACATCATCGTAGCAATTAGTGCCAAGTACAATAGGTAACCTGTCAATCAGACATCCCTCGGTACATCTACATTGTTGATTTTTATTGAAGTTTGAGTAGGAGTTGCTCTTTTCTGTGTTCTTTTTTGCCGTGGCTTCTCATGCTAATCACCCACTTCGACTGCTGATAGCAGAAATGGAAAACAAATTTATGCCGAGAGATGCCAGGAAAGCCAAACAATGGCAGGCGGTGTGTCGTCTGTAATCAAATATAAGCAAATGTAAAACTCACAGAGTGCAAAAATATTCACTAATTTGTTTCCTTTTTATTTTTAGTCTAGGGAAATGTGATAATTTTACTGTAGTTTCACATTAGCACGGATAATGCACTGATCCTAAATGGATAACATTTGTTTACTTTCCCCCTCTTATGATTACAGTCTTGCAAAAGGACGTGGCTCAAATAGCGTCGCCTGCTTTCCATAGTCTCCTGCAGTTTTCCCCTCTGCCTCCTCCTCGCTACAGGTCACACGGCATCCTGCCAGTGTTTGAGGACACAGGCTTTTGTCGAAATTTGTAGATGTGAACAACTCAATAGGCTGACAAGAACCCAGCCCTCTACAATAACAGTGTTCTGTTCCCCCACGGCTCTATTTCCTTTCAAGTTTGTATCCTAAGAGTGTGGCTGCTCATAGCAAAAGGAACGACAGAAAAGAGGGAGAGAGAGAGAGAGAGAGAATTAGCTTCCAGCACTGGTGCCACACTTCCCTGAACTTCAAAAGGCTGTGAGGGAAAGTTTCCCACATCTTGATGCTGCATTCACCTCTGTGGCACAATCAGGAAGGCTATATCTATCTCCATCTTCAGCTACTCCTTGAGACGGACCTGGAATATATAAGATTTTCTCTAGGTAATGAGTCAAGTAAGACTTTTACTGACCTGCTTCCACACGGCTTAAATAAAAAAATCACAATAGTACACACTGTAACAAATACAGCACTGTGCAAAAGGCTAGCTTACTACCTATGACTGTCTTTAAAATGACTATTAATAAACACTATTCTGCTCCAAAAATCTAATTGGGTTCATAGAGTACAGCGCAACGATATTGAATCACTTCTCATTTCTTTATATTTTGCTTCCAGGGAGCCAGACTTTGCTGTATCTTTTTTTTCTTTTTCAAGTGGTCTTAAGTAATAGTTCACCAGGCTTTCTGAAGGTCTTTCAAAGTTTTTCATGAGCTTTTCATAGCTGTATTTTTGCTCATTTTCAAACCAGTCCTTGTACCTTATATTGTATCTTAGATTAAACAAACCAAAATAAACCTTCCACTGAAAATCTACTTACCACTGACCTATGAATCATTCAAGCTTAATTACATATCCAACTGAAAGGAAGAAACAGCGTCTTTATGTGACAGATAACTTAGTAAAGAAATATAATAAACTGTATCTTTAGACACTTTGTCTGCAGATTCAAGTAAGGAAATGGGAACAAAGATAAAACAGTTAAACAAGCATGCAACAAGCTTGCACCAACAAGGCGATTCCCAAAGAGCTATTAGACAGAAACGTGGTATGTCCTAACTGGGTGCACTGGGTCCAACGGTATCTGAAAGTCATGTCCGTGCATTGTGACTCATCCCACGCAATCCTACTAAAACTATCAACTACTGAATCAAAAAGGAGGGTTAACACTCAAATGGCTTACATGTGAAATGTAATTAAGAAAAAATAATAAATGGAGGAAAACTCAAACTACACAATTTCATAATTTTTTTGTTAAGCTCTTTATTTGAAGGCAACTTTTTCAAAAGCTCTTTTTTTATTTTGGAATTCAAATCATATTTTACTTTAAATGACACAAGAACATTTCAGTATAATTTTATCATGTCTCAGCGAGTGTCTCAGCATCCACTGACCAAACTCTATGATTTTACGTGGCCTACTACTTCATGACTAAGTTGCTGTTGTTTCTAATCCCTTCCATTTTGTTTTGATACCATTTACATATCTTTCTACGTAGTACTTTTAATTCTTATCCCTACTTTTATTTTTTCATGTCTATTTAAGTGCTATTTATGACACTATGTTTGCACTGAAGCACCGCAGCAATTTCCTAATGTTGTAAACCTGCTCAACATTTGGCAATAAACCCCTTTCTGATTCTGATTCTACAGTGGACTGTGGAACATTTGGTAGCGAGGAACCTATCACGGTACGACACTGGAATTCACTGAGCTCCTGAGAGCGATCCATTCTTTCACAGATGTTTGTAGGAACAATCATCATGCTTAAGTGCTTGATTTTATACATCTGCGGCCACACAAGTGATTCAACACCTGAATCCAATGATTTGGATGGGTGATTGAATACTTTTGGCAATCTATGCAATATATTGCATTGAGTTATAATACATGTAGAACTTTTTCATATTCTGGACCTTTGTTTAAGGAAATGTTCTTGCTTGAAACCTGCTTCATTTCAATTGAATAGCCCTGTTTTAGACTTGTACAAGGTGTTTGCATTACAAGTATACAGACATCTCACCTTGAATCTGTGTGCTCCATACACCGCACAATAACAGGAACACTGGTTTCATTAACATTTGAACACCAACAGTGAACTATCATTACCGGACTCTCAGTCATGGTGGCCTGTTAATGGCTAAATATTTATGCTGTATGTATCCACAAAAATCTAATTATAAATACAGCACAACTGAAATAATGATCAAAACTGTTAGATTATGGATTCTAGAGGTGTTTTGTACTCATTATTAAATGAGATGAATTCACAGCTATAATCCTCATTATGAAGTCAATATAAGTAAGTACATTTGCAACATGTATATATTATTTATTTAAACAAATGGCATTATTTACACTTACCGCGTGACTAATATGACATTTTTCTCATCTCCTTCTTGCATGATTAAAATTAGTCTTAGTCGGCGCAGGATGTGACTGCACTGGCACAAGGGGTTGCACAGTTAGTCACCCACAGGCCGAGCTGATTGGAACTCCTAATCAAAAGATACAATTGAGTGCGAATGATGAAACGAAAATCGAGATGTCTGCTCTCTCTGATATTTGCATTTTTCCATTTAAGTCTTCCTCCCTGAGACACCATCACCTCATTCAAGCTCCGCAGCTTCTCAGAAATGCAGTTCATTTTAAAAGTGATGTATGATTAGCCTTGCCAGCCACAATCCTAATTGAAATACTTTTTTTTTTTTGCTATGCGGGTGGGGGTGTAGTGTTGGGGGGATGCACAGCTGTGCCTGTCTCTATTGGTCGGAATCAGTTGTTCGTGCCCATTCCGGTCTGCAGATTAATGTTTTTTTGCAGTGCTCGGAATTGCTGATAATGCCGTGTGAATGGAAGTTTTGACAGAGAGCATGTTGCATTTCCATGCAAAGGGAGCCGTAGTTTGTTTTTAGTTCAGTGGCGAGCCAAACTAGATTGAGTTCATTTGCACCTCAATGCTGCTGCTGAGCTACAGCATGCCCTCCTGTTTACCTATTTGATAGGACTGTGGTGTTTGGTACCGCATCGAGAGCTGAAAGCAGACTGCACATTGTGGGTTGCGCAGACTGTGGCACTGCTGCACTCCTGACTCAGAGTTCAGTAGCTTTCCGGGTAATGGCAAAGTGTGCAAAAAGCCCCAAAGCCCTGTCTCCCTTCGGAGTGGCAGTACAAGGCACCCATCCTTTCCTGTAACAAGAGATTTGTCTCCCGCGCTACACAAGTGGAATCAGAAGCTTGTGTGGTTGCTTCGGGTCTGTTTTTGCAGAGTTCAGCACAGTGAGTGATGTATTGCCTCAGCAAAGAAAGCAATTTATTGAACCCAGTTTGTGTTTTTCCTATTGTAAGGGGGCGGGGAGTAATGGGTTATAATATATGTATATGTATATATTTTAAAAAAGCATCATTGAAGCCCCAGGTGTACAAACTTGTTGCAGAAGTGGTTGTGAGCATGCAGAAGTGACACCCGTTTAAATATGATTTTTTTGTTGTTTGCTTGCTGCCAGCAGCTAATTATTATTCACAGTGGGGACAACAATGTGTCATCTTCTATTTGCTGGGGGATTAGGGTGATATGACTTGAAATGCACATGTTCCTCACACGGAACAGAGGCGCCGAGGGCCCAAACATTACATTCGCACTTAATTTCAATAGCTTAAGAATAAGTCAACCTCCAAGGCAGGCACTGTAAGACCTTCTGTATGTTATGGAAATGCTCTGCAAGAATACACGTTTCACTGTATGCTCATTCATTTCCATAGCTCTGCATTGTTGCTGGAGATAATCAGTTAAATTTTTCTTAAAGAAAAAAAAAATCACAATGTAAATTGAGAGAAGCAAATATTTGTCTCTTTGTTCTTTCTCCCTTGCATGTGCCTCTCATCTTTTTCTGCTGCTTTTGCTGTTTTTTACTGATGAAAGGTTTTCCAAAACTTTTGGACTCACAAAGCAAATAACTGAGTTTGCCTTTATTTTTTATCATTATTATTATTTTCTTGCTTTCACAGTGGTTTATTACAGAGAAAACAACTAAATGACACCACTTTGCTGTGCAAAGGGGGTAAAATGCAAATATGATCTATTCTGTGTTAGCCATGAAGCATCAAAGTGCAGCATAAATCTTATACTGCAAACAGCATAAGAAATAACAGCACATATTTTAGTGACTGCAAGAATACTGTTTAGACCTATTCACAGAATCTTGCTCTTATCCATTTATATCTATTCATTGTTACTGTACACTATGAATCACAAGTCAAGAAATCATTCCGCTTCAATTAAACTGTTATTGCAGGGCTAGATCAAAAAGTTCTAGAAACAGATCCATAGAAATCAAAAGCCTTGCCTGATTCAAATTTGGTCAGGCTTACACCCAAGGACACCTTCTGCACCCCTGGACTGTTTTGAGGTAGGCGGTAAATTTTAAAAGTCCCTTCACGAGGTCTTGAACTGGTGCCTCTGTGTTGGGTGCTGGGTCTCCTTCAGTGTCAAACTGCAGTCCTTCAAGTTGATTTTAATTTTTGTGGAGTGGAGGAAGTCACAGGGAAGCATATCTAACAAATGATTTAGGTGGTGGGCCAAGATTGAGTTGATGTGGGACAAAAGCTCCTGTGTTTTTCATGTGCTCTGAATAGGCCTGCTGGTAGGCACCATAGTTCACATCATTTTGTCTGTATGTTCTCCCTCAGTCACGTCATGGCTTTACAGCATGCACTCATCAAGCAAAACATTATGACCACTGACAGGTGAAGTGAAAAACACTGATTATGTCTTTATTATAGCACCTGCTAGTGGATGTGATATATTTTGCCCTCAAAGTTGATGTGTTAGAAGCCGGAAAAATTGGCAACTGTAAGGATTTAAATGAGTCTGACAATGGCCAAATCGTGATGGCTAGATGACTGGATCAGATCATCTCCAAACTGCAGCTCTTATGGGGTGTTCCTGGTCTGCAGTGGACAGTATCTATCAATAGCGGTCCAAGGAAGAAACAGCCCATGACCCAACAACAGGGTCATGGGCAGTCAAGGCTCACTGATGCACATGGGGAGCAAAGGCTTGCCCATGTGGTCCAATTCAACAGACAAGTTACTGTAGCTTAAATTGCTGTAAAAGTTCTGCTAGTTCAGAAAGCTGTCAGAATACACAGTGCCTTAGATACCACAGCACACCTTCAGGGGTCTAGTGGTAGTGGAGTCCATGCCTCAACAGGGCAGGGTTCTTTTGGCAGCAAAAGGGGAACCAAAACAATATTAGGCATGTCGCGGCCTTTTACTTTCCAAACACCAAAAAAGTCCAAGAAAAGGCCGTGGGTGGCAACGGGAGGTTTGTTTTAGAACGCACTTCTGACTCCATTGTTTAAAAATCATATGTGGTTTATTTCGTGCAAAATTATAAACAAAAATCAACCAAATAACTTCTTAAAACTTAAAATTAAACGAAAGTTAACTTAATTTGCTTTAACAACTTCAAAAGTGGTCAAAAAAATCATTCTCTAACCCTCCCGTCTTCCCATCTGACATTTGGCAAACAAAAAACGAAAAACCCCTTTACCACACCCATCCAGGGTGCTCTTAATCTCTTGATTAATGGGAGGGTCCATAAGCTAATAAACCAATCACTTTCCAAAAGCTTCTCCAATAAAATTAATTACAAATTTACATAACAAAACCAGGTCAGTATATTCTTACACCTTTAAAGAAAAAACAAAAATGAATACAAATTGCATTTTATAAACATTCAACAAAAATGGCCACAACAAGGCAGGTGGTCAAAATATTATGCCTAATCTGTGTAACTCTTTGTTATAAGTCATATCCCAAAAGGCTTCACAGTGCACATTTAGAGAAATAAAAAAAGGCTGAACATGTTCCAGGTCTCCCCAATCCTTTCTTTTGTGGTTGTAATAATGTATTCTTCAGATGAAAACTGCTGGAGCTCTTCGTGCCACAGATGGAGACTAAGCTCTCGTCACTATGATAGGTAAGTTTAAAATAGTTATATATGTGTGTTTGTTGCACAAGTTGATGCCTGAAATTTGATGTTGATGTTGAAATCACGGTGCTCACGGGGCACCCACAAAAAAGTCACGAGGCATGTTTTTGAAAACCCACCATAAGAGTCTCGCTCAAGTTGAACAATTGAGGACATCCAGATACAACAGAGGATTTTACTTCACTCATCAGACTTGCTAAGAATAACATTTTATTGTACTTAATGTACCTCGCATGTGTAATTTTTCTATCTAGGGGCTCATATAGATTTCTTTGGAAGGCCCAGAGTGTTTTAAATAGATGCCATGAGACCAAAGCATTCCCTGCTGGTTTCTTCACAGACAGTTATTAATGTGGTAGAAAAGAAACTGTAAGGATGTTTTTCTTAAAGTATAGTGCTTAATGTTGCAATGGGATGTATTTAAATTATTTATACCATCTTTAGTTACATGGTAAATGAAGGGATATGAACTTGTGGGCAGACGTTCTGTTACTTATGGCAGCATCATCCCACCTGACCCCACTTTGGATTTTTGTGGGTTTTGATGTTTCTTCATCTAGCAGTGCGGTACTCTGTAGCACAAGTCTGCCTGTCCAAATATGATGATAAAGGCGTACTCAGTGTGTTGAAATGCAACAAGGAGTGCTGACCAAGTGTATGTGATTCTAATCATTATGTGATCAACACATTCTCCCTGGGAGAGAGAATATGCCGATCCACAGGTGATCTGGAGCGGTGTGAGACAAATATTTGGACAAGCTGAAGAGCCCATGGGGTGAATGTGTTCTAGCTCAGTTTGAGGTCTTAAATATTCAAGTTTTCTCTCAGCAGTAAAAAATGATACTTTAGTGTCTTCTACCCCAACAGAAAGATCAAGGGATGCTATTTTTAATTCCCAGTGACTGTATATAGGGGATTTGCAATCAACATTCCTCTTAAGTGGGTCTCAAAAGGGAACATCTAACACTGAACACAAATCAAGAAACTTGGAATCTGTAATTTGAGAAGACTGTCTTAAAAGCTGTACTGATAGGCAATGTTCCCTCTAAGCTGTTGGCACACTGGCACGGTCTCTACGCACAGAAAATCTGTGTTGCGCATAGAAAAAAAATCTAACCTGAATTGAAATTAAAATTAATACTTTAACAATTCTGTTTTGCAGTGTTAGTCAGTAAGTGACTGGCTGCTCCCGTATGGGATTAGAACGATGACACCTTATCCCAAAGTCCAGCCAATGATGCGATTCACATTCGTATATACGCAGCTAATCAACCTTGTTGACAGGCTATGACAGCGTCCTTATGTGCCGACATCGGTGTTTTAGCTAGCAAAGCGGCGTGGCTGATGTGGAGTGAAGCCATATTAATGATAACATGTACAACCATTGGAGATGTGAGCAGGACAGACGGAGCAATTGATGGAAAAAGTGTGGACTTTATACCAGTTTTTAAATTGTGTTGATAGGCTACGTAAAACCAGAGTTATGATAAAAATATATGCAATGTTTGGTTTTCTTCCTGAATACTATCTTTGTTTATGTTTACTGTGGGAGGAAACGGTAAAAACGACGTTTTATAAGGAAAACGCTCGAAAGTACTCTCCACCTGTAAGCAAAAACAACACCAACCCCCCCCACCCACCCACCACCCTTTCCTATTGGTCGAAAAATGTACCATGTCGACCAATCAAAAAATGATATGGCAACATGGCATTTATTGTTTAGAAAGGGGGGAGTTTTAGGAGTGACGTCGGTGGTTTGAGATGTTAGAGATTTGCGACGTTTAGTGCAAACGTTGTGTAGTTAGTGTGTAGTGTAGTCAATAGTTTTGTTGTGTGTGTCAGAACAATGAGGCGACTGCTGAATGTTACAGGTGTTACAGGAGTGATACATCTCCTGTTGTCAGGCCTGCAGGTATCAGGCTGTTGTTCTCCTTTATGTTCTCTCCGTGTTTGCGTGGGTTCTCTCCGGGTACTCCGGCTTCCTCCCACCGTCCAAAGACATGCAGTTAGTGGGGATAGGTTAATTGATTAATCTAAATCTAAATTGCCCATAGGGAGTGAATGTGAGTGCGAATGGCTGTCTGTCCCTGTGTGTTGGCCCTGCGACAGACTGGCGACCTGTCAAGGGTGTACCCCGCCTCTCGCCCTATGACAGCTGGGATAGGCTCCAGCGCCCCCCACGACCCTGAAAAGGATAAGCGGAAGCATATGGATGGATGGATGGTCATTATTTACTGTATTTTCCTGACAGAGAGTTACAGGACTCTCTCCCAGACCACAGACTCACAATACAAGTCAGAGCTTAAGAAAAAAAAAGTAGTTGTGTTTTCAAAATTGGAGTTCAAGTTATTTTTACTTCCAATAGTGTGAACATACTACACAGGTCATGAACAAGATTTTTTTAAATTTTCATTGTAAGTGGGCTAAAGCACTTAATTAAAAGTAGTCTAACATAAATGCTGTAATTGGATTATTTTAATAAACCATGCAACTTGGATGGATTCGATGCTGGCGTGACCACAGTGCACACGTGTGATATTGCTCACAGTGGTCCACGGGACCGCTCAGGGAGTTAGTGTGTTCGCTCAGACACATGAAAAATTAGAGGGACCCTTGTTGATAGGCCAATGTTGGGATTTGCCTTTCTGCTCACAAATGCAGATAACGTTAAACAGCAAAATATAAAAAGCTAGCTAAATAGCCAGTGGTTTCAAGACAACCTTTTGAGCTTTTGAGTTCATTCCCTCTTTTGCTCTCCAAATGAACTGTTTACAAATTATATTGGTCAATACGTGGAGTGAAAGCAGAAATCAAAAAGCTCCCTGAACACAAAAATGTCTTATTTGTTCTCAGTGAACAATATCTGTCATATGCTACCTGGCCTTTGCTACGGGTATATTTTAGTTTTGAGTCCAGCAGAAAAGAAAAGAAAAAAAAACCAACAATCTTCAAGCCTCACTTCCCTGTTTGGTCTTGATCTTTTTCGATTATAGCCTTAAGCTTTAGAGGAGTTGATACAGAGCACAGTATTGACCATTTTACAAGGTCTGATCACAAGAAATCATCACTGCAGTGGTCTTTTACTTTTGCTCCAGGCATGGTAAGCAAGCTCAAGAAAACCAGGCACATAGAAAGTTGGCTCAGTCCTTCTCTTCTTTCACCAGCTGAGCCAATAGCAATTAGCATGCAATTTGTTTACAACGTGGGGTGAAGCTTTCATGCTTCAGAGATTCAACTGATGCCGGAGTTACAAAATGACTTTTGAAACAAACCAGCAGACCAGTGTCACCAAGCGTATTGCTTTGGATTCTGACTTATCGTTGCAATTATGTGTGTACACTCAGCATGAGATTTAACAACTACAAATCACAGCTTTAAATGTCATTGTTGAAGCTTTTCCAAAACACATGGATCAAGCTTCTGTCACCTTGGGCTGGTGGTGTGAGTAAGTGTGTGTGTGTGTGTGTGTGTGTGTGTGTGTGAAGGTGTATCAAAAGAGGTATTGCTTTTGTCACCACTGCTCTGAAAACATCATCTATCACCGTTTCTATATGATCCAGTTTCCGAGGTGGATATTTGGAGGAAAACATATAAAGAAGAGCTGACGGTGCCTACGGATGTTACAAAACAACAACCGTGACATTTATGAGACAAGACTAATAATATGTCACAAATATACTTTATGAGGTGGCATACTTTATTTCTTGATTATTTTACCACGTAAAATCTCATGTGTTTTCCACACCATATCCTCCCTCAGGTGACTGTATGTCACACTATGTCACATATTGAGTTTAAGATAACTTCAGAGACTGCAAATTTATGCTCAGCTGCATTTCTGGCAGGTCGTGTGATCTCAGTGCACAAAAGCTAATGGCTCAGCTAACCCTGATCACATCCAGTTGGCTATCTCATAGAGGACTTTGATTTTTACCCTGTCTACCAGTGCTACGCATCTTCAAGCCACTTTGCAACCCACCTCTGCCCCAGCCCAACCTTTCATGCTTTTTCTTACTAAATCACATCAAGTCTTATGTTGCTTGATGCCTCCCTTGTTCTGTGCTGAGGTCTTGCTGCTGCTGCACATGGGCACTGAGGTCCCAGAACAGAGCCATTGTGGTAAATATAAATTACTGCAAGTGAAATATTAATTTTTTTGAATACAGTCGTCAGACATGCGTCAATATGTGTTGTGTTTGGCTCTATAGAGCTCAGCTATAGCCCCACCTCCTCCTTTACTCTATTGGTAAAGGAGGAGGTGGATATTCTATTCTCTATTGGACCCTGCAGCCAATCACGCTCCATCTGGGGACATATAAAGGCTGAGGAAGTGCACTGTCTGGGACTCCTGGCTAACCTTGCCACCTGCTATACTTATTTGTTTAGGCCTTAGCCCATAGCGCTCCTGTATTGCTAACAGAAATGGTAAAAGTCAGGTTGCCCATTTAATTGCCTTATATTGCTGTTTTCCCCTCTATTCTCCGTTTTTATTATTACTCTCTTGACCTCTTGTCAGTAAGTCATGTAGTGGGAAAACTGTTATTTTATTGTATTTCCTTTTTCTCCTTTTTTTAGATACAGGGTTGGGTTGGCTTATTTTGTCCTGTGATTCTGTATTGTTTGATTTGTTGTGTTTGTTACAGCCTTACCTGATTTTTTTCTTAATCCTTTAGAACTACTGATAAATACAATTGAACTGCTGAACAACTGAGTTCTGATATCCTTCCATTGGTTTCCTTTCTCCTCTAGACTCTCTCAAGATTGTAAAGTGTCAGAAGAGCGATTAGTTTTTACCATTTCTTTAAATACTCAGATGTCACATTGGAAATCAGTGCTCCAGGGTAACCAAATGTTCTGGGGGTTTTTAAGATAGTAATACATATTCATAAACAACCGCCTACAATCAGACTTTGCATGTGTTATGCAAACGATTTTAAAATCACTGGCCTCTACTTAGTAGATTTCTCTTTTATTGTCTTTCCCCATGTCTTTCTGTTTCCTATGCTTAACCACTGTTCGGTCAGCACCAAAGAAGAGTAATATTCCCATCTGACTCTGTTCTGGGACCTCCTCATGCTTCTATGATCATATATTGAAAGCCCGAGAGCAGCTGAAAGACTATATGATATTACGTTGGAGACATTACAAAATAACAAGCTAGGATGGAGATGGGTTGCAAAGCAGGTTGCAGATGTACAGCGGCAGCTGTGGCTCTGGAAGTAGAGGACACCTGTGGTTAAATCCTTATGTCCTCTGGTCTACATGTCCACATGCCCTACATGACCCCAAAATGGCCCTGAAGCATCTATGAGTTACATACTGATAGAAAGTATTTAAAATGCATAGACGTGCATTGTGAATGGGTGATGTGGCTTGAACTAAGAAGCACTTTGAGTCCTCAGTTGGATTAGAAAAGTGGTATATAAGTACCAGTTCATTTACCATTTAGTAACTGTGGGCAGGCTAAAGCAGCCTTAGATAGCATGCCCTATATGAGATAGGTTATCCAATCAGATGTGTGGAAGGGTATCAAGTGAGCCATGAGCTTATGGGGCCATGCACTGAGAGCTTGAATTCATGTCAAAATGTGTATAAACAATATGTGTAGCTAGGCAACTGGGTATGCGGGAAAGCAGGATTTTACATAGATTCTATGGGAGTCAAAATGACACCGTTGAACTCTCTACACATAAGCAGTGTTGGGTAAGTTACTTTAAAATAGTAACTTAGTTACATTACTAGTTACTTCTCTCAAAAGTAACTCAGTTACTTCAAGTTACTCGTTACTTTCAAAGTAACTAGTTACTAGGGAAAGTAACTTTGGTTTTACTCAGAATTCTCTTGTTAATGTGTTGCTTCCATAACTTTGCCAGTCTTCTAGCTTGCTTACTTGCCACAAGTGCACTGTGCCACCTACCAATAGAAAGGAAAAGATAATGTGCATATTTCCACGAGAGAAATCCCACGCCTGGACCGTTGTTGACTGCTGCCATGATTCTAGCCTACGTCACAGCGTCATGTGCGCCTTTTACATCCAACACAAAAACTGCAGTCGTGGTGCTTTCGATTGTACTCAGAACTCAGAAATTCTGCCTTCTGAATAGGAAGATGTAGGTAACACCAGACTGCAGATGAGCTGCATACAGAGCTGGACTGGGACAGAAAATTGGCCCGGACATTTTGACTAGAGACCGGCCCACCATTATAGGAAAAATCATAAAGCCTTTGAATGATAATAAACACTGTTGTGACAGTGATGTACACTGTTCTGATGGTATATATGCATCAATCTATCAATCGTTTGTTGTAAGATTCAGATAATTATTTAATAAAAGCTAGACATTTTAAATGAGAATAAGAAAGAAAAGTATTTCTTTGTGCCCCCCTTTCCCTGTTAATGCCCTACCTGGCCCCCTGGCAACACTTTGCTAGACCCGCCCCTGCACAGTTACCAGCTGTCAGCTACCTAAAAAAGGATCCTGGTGTTATTTGTCTCTCAGAAACAGTTCATAACTTCCCTTCAACTCATTCATGTCACCTAAAAGGTAAACCTGTTTCTCCATCACCTGTTCAGCTCTGATGATCCAGTAAGGACATCTCCTGGTTTCATCTTCATGTTTCCCTCTCACCACATATCCAAACCGACATCCTCACCAGCAGCTTTACAGCTGTGGCTCCAGCAAACATCAGCTGATACTAGAAATTAATATTAAATAAATTCTAACAACAGCTGATCAAGCTTAAACGTGCTGCTGTTGTTTAGCGCGACATCCGCTGGTTTCCTCTTTCTGGCGCAAAGTGAGCGATAAACAAACAAGAGAGCCGATCAGCTGATCATTGATCAGTTTCATGATTGAAGTAGAAACAGGAGAGAGAGAGGGTGAGAGGATGAGAGAAGAAGAGGCAGCTGTGCAGCAAAGACACAGAATAACTCCAGCTTTGTGCCTTTTCCATTGTAGCTGAATTACGGGACAAACTGTTCCTTTTCACTTCAATAAGAAACGCGTAATATTTTCTCTGAATACCAGACGGGACGGTTGGCAACTCTAATAACTTATGAACAAAATAAAGTTCAACATCATTAACATCATAGCACCCACCCAGCTGTATAGAAACTCCGTCATGCTAGCTAGCACGCAGTACGGAAAAAGTCAGAATAACGAAAATAAACTCCACCTAAACTTGGTTTATATCTGACCCAGAGAGACTGCAGGTCATAACTTCTTACCTGAAGTTCAGTTCACACTTGGACCGGCGGCCGCCTCGGGTCTCTTTTTCCTTCTGCGTCCCCTTTCCTTCATCCACCTGCTGGCCTCCACCACTTGCTAATGTTACTGAATCTGTGGAAGCTCCGCGATAGCCACCACACGAAGTAACGAGTAACGACCCTATCTAAATCCCAGTAACGACTAACGCGTTCCTGATTTTGGCATAATAACTAGTTACCGTGCTCGTTACCACAATAATAACGTAGTTACTGTAACGCGTTACTTAATAACGCGTTAGTCCCAACACTGCACATAAGTGATCATAATTTTTTCTTTTTATCCCACACACCCCAAAATTCACTATATGATGATTTAGCACCAGGCATTTTAAAACTGTTGAGAAATCAGTTTTACCCCGGTTCTTTTATTCCTCGAGCATCCAGAGATGGCACCGGACTCAGTAGTCATTTTCACAAAATCTTTATTCATCTTTACTCATCTTCATTTAAGCATGCACTTCTAGAAGGGAAGACGAAGCCGGTGTCCCTCTGCAAAAATCTTCACCCCTTTGTCTGTGAAACACAGTTTTATAGACGTGACCCCATCATAAAACCCCCTACGGTGTGCTGCAAACTCTGTCTGTGTCTATGTGAGTGCTCGTGAGTGACTGTGTACGCATACCTGTGTGTATGTGTGAGTGCACATGAGTGAGTGTGCGTGTGGATGTGTGTGCGTGACAGTTAAAACACTGTGGGTGTAGGTAACTCCCTAGAGGTCATAAAACCCCTCTCCCTTCCAAACCACTGTTATCCAGTTAGAAATGTTGAGACCCCCACCCTAAGACATCCTCTGGGGAATTTCCACTCAGTGGGGGAGAGGTCTCCTACAATCTACTCCTAAGTTCACGACACAGTGAGGCCTTTATTACTTTAAAGGCAGTATCAATGTCTCTACATTCTATGATAACACATTTCTAAACTCTAAAATAAGCTAAACATTCTACAAAACTCATATAACCAATGTGTTAAAGTTTTATTAAAGGTTAAAAGAAAGGTTTGTGTAAAACCCGAACATTTGCTTTTAAAGAAACTCTGTTAGGGTCCCTGGGTCGTTGACCCAGTGTTTTTGTGTTTTTGGTTCTTTGATTTTGTTATTTCATTATATTCTAGCTTTGCTTTATGGGTTTTAGGATTATTCTTAGTTTAGGTTCTCTGGGTGGGGTTTGGTTAGAGTTTTAGTGTTCTGGTTTTCTGTCTGGGTTCCATGTTGCTGTCTCCCCTTTCTGCTGTATCCCCACATCCAGTCAGTGTCTCTGTTCCCTTTGTTATAGTGCCTGCCCGTGAGTCTGTTATGTTTCCTGTTTTACTTTGAAAGTCCATGTGTGATGTTAATATGTCTGGTTTTGCTTCCTCTTGTCTCGTTAGGCCTGATTTGCCCCAGCTGTGTTTCCCTCCTGTTACCCATTCCCTGATTGCTCCCTCTGTGTATTTACGCCCTGTGTTTCTTAGTGTCTGTGTCGCGATCTACCGTTTATTTTGCTGTGTGTTTTGTCTGTCCACTGGTGTAAGTTTATTTTGAGTTTTTCAAGTTATGTCATGTTGCGTTCAGAATTAAAGCCTTTTTTGAGTTCACGTCTGTCTCCGGAGTCTGCACCTTGGGTCCTATTCCTGCCTGCACACAGCCCCGCCTAACAAACTCTCCCTTAAGCCTCTTTCAAATTTGAGCAATTATTTGATGTGTTATTTTGTACTGTCTTTCTAACTAACAGCAAAATAGGAAAATGTCTAGGATTGATATTCCTCTCACCTGTGGAAACAAATAACCACAAAAATCTATTTTTTATTCTTTAGGGGCAGAGTATAGGGGCATTCTGTTATCACTGTTTTCTTCTTTCTACCTTGTTTTTATTTCTTCTTCTTTTATCTACTGTCAGAAGCTGGAGAGTCATTACTCCAATATATCCCCATTGCCAAAGATCCAACCACAGGTCCCAGTACCTAATTCAGTCCACTCTATGCTCCTTCCTCTAGACAGTATAACAGCAGCTCAGAGCCTGTGCTTTACCTCCACATCCACACATACCTCTAATTGCCAGTGCCTGTCCTTTTCACTGAGTCATTAGTACCATAATGCACTGTGACATCTATCTTTGGGGCAAGAATGCTGTGCTCAGCTCACTGTGGTCAGTCGTGCCAACAGGAGCATAAGCACGACTTTCTTATATTAAGGAGAAAATGTACAATATATCCACACATTGCTTCTCTTCTCAAGTGATATTTTTAGAAATGTTAACATAACATTTCAGCATAATGTGGAGATGGAATGAGTTTCTAGTCGGCCAAGTTACTCAGCTGAACTCTTGTCTCCATTAAAAATGTGACTTGTGTTTCAAAGAAATGAAACAAAGTAGTTAGGTTTGACAGAAGGTTGTCATTACCAGGTTGTCAAACATGAAGATGAAGTTTTTTTTTAGTAGATGTCAAAGTGAAACACTTAATGATGTCTTTACAGCGTGAGCAGCATGTAGAGTGACCACATCAGCTTTGATTCTCGGTCTCTTTTTGGTGCGTTTAAGCCGAGTATTGAGTGTAGGTCACCCAGAATGTCTTTTTGCATCACACAGATGCAAAAAGACATTCCACGTTGTATCGCTTAAATGAAAGGACATCGTGAATCAGATGAGAAGATATCAATAATCGATATCATACATCAGTACACTGTACATACTGGTAGCTCTGAATATAAAGCTAGTTTTATTTATTTAAACATTTGAAACAGAATGAAAATAGCCTCTGTCAAAACATTTTAAATCCACTATTCAACAATCTACTTTAAAAGTTTACTTTATTAAATATCATACTTACCATGATTTCCCTATTCTTTAAGGTAAGTTATGACAAGCTAAATTAAGCTAATCTAAGCTAACACAAATTTTTGGCTTTCTTTTTGGTGTACATACAAGACTGTACACCTTTATTCATTATAATTTAAAAAAAAATTATTTTACAGTTTCTTTTCTTGTTGCATAATGCTTTAATAACCACATCAATTTAATCGGCATATATGCTAAAATAAACACAACTAACGGAATTCTAGATTTTTAGGGAGAACGTTTACAATGTCCCAAACCAAGTTTTATAATACTGAAAAATAAACATACAGATAAACATATCTTTGCCCATAAAAAGAAAAATGTATAGCATATAGGTGAGCCATATGGTTGTCGAAAAAGTATTTTAAAAAATTATGTTTAAGCAGAATTTGAGTTATTATTCAACTTGGTCAATGTTTTTCTAAATTTATCATCTGCAAAAAAAATCTTTAGAGGGAGCCAACTTGTCACACTTATGGCTCGACTCGTCATTATTTACTTTGTTATGTTTTAAATGTCACCTTTAGACTGTAGCAATAAAAGGAGCTAATTGTGATAGGAGGCTAATTCATTCAGCATCTGCATAACAAGTCTGCCAGCTTGAGCATAGATTGGCTGCACACTTACTGCCTTAGTTGGGTTGCAGTTACAACCTATTAATGCTTGTGTTTTAAAAGAGGAAGTTACTGGAAGATATTCTTGAAGTACCTGGGAATAGTTATCAGAGACATTAGAAGAAGCAGACATGTTCACCAGTTTGCTACAAACAGTCAAATCAGGGAATACACTGAAAAACAAGCTCCAAGACCTCTAAATGCGAAAGAGCTCTAACTGATGAGATACTTACTTTACATAGGAAATAAAAACATGACCATTCTTAAATCTAAAACCCCTCTGGTGAATATAAAAACCTATCTACCACATCTTACTACGTGGTAGGGGTGAAACACGGTCACAACAGATGGCAGAGAGAGGGGAATCTATCTCTGACATCCAAAGAACCACGATGGACATAAAAGGCCTCAAGTAGGCCCTGTGAACAGCAGGTACCTGCTGATCATTTCTTTGAGGTATAATATTGCCTTGCTTCTTCAGTATTTTCTTAATTTCTACATTAACGATTATAAGCTCTTATTGTTGACATCAATGCGATGGTTAAAGTGTCTGACCTGTAGCAAACTGTTGAAAGTCATGCCCTTTCCTCTTTTATTGACTGTGTAAATAACACTGCTGAAAATCATATTTGGTAGAATCTAATTCTGCTTATGATTTATGGTTAAATCAACTTTTACAAATAACAGAAAAAATATGTAAAGGAATCAACGTAAATAGCTGACAATGATATGAGCTGGACCAAATACAGGATGAGGCCAGTGCCATTCCATCTAATCTTGTAAGTTAAATGGTCCTATTGCATGTCTAATGGTTCCATTAAAATATGTTTTCTTTTAAATTCTCATCTGTAACTACACTAAGTTGGATGCATATATATAATCTATAATTATTTATTGAGCATAGTTTGAGTTGAAATGTTACTTTCTCTGTATTTCTTTATTCTTATTTTTTTATTTTGTTGTTCTCGTATAAATTGTATGTTGATTCTTTGACAATATTATTTCAGATAAAATCACCTTTTAATTTAATTTTGACACTTATATTCTACTAACTGAAATCTATGGAAGAATAGCAAAAATAGCAAAGATACGTGTAGAAGTCAAGGAGAAAAAAATGCAAACTTTCTTTTGGGGTTCAAGTCATAGCAACAGTCACCGTTGGCAATAAAGTTAAAACAGATAAAGCTTCAAAAGAACAACCCAAAGATAAGACTTTTGAGGACATCTACAGTCTATAATGTTAGCCCTGAAATATTGTTTCCCAGAGGCTAAGTCACCAGTAAGGGGTTCCAGATTAGATTGGAACATGATTTAATTACCAATAAAACCATCATGAAACCAGTCTGTGCAGGCCATACAGTTGGGCATGCTATATACTGCATGCTTTATGATACATGTGGACATTGTTTTGGTGCATAAAACAGGAAGCAGATTTATTTTTGAGGAGATATAATATACCATAATTTAATGTGTTAAAGATATAAAAAAAGGAAACAATGCATCAACAAAGCCAACATATGTTGTTGTCTTACACAGTTGCTTTAATTGCACCAACAAACCGCACATCATAAGTAATCATTTAACTTAATGATCCAGTTCTTTTTTTTATCTGAAGGCTACCACAGACCAAACAGAAATACTGTGTAAAAGACTGTAGCTTTTTACGGCCATAAAACGTATTCACAACCAGGGTCAGGTACAGTAAGGTAGCATAGCAGATGGGCTATGAAATGAGTTTTCACAAAGCCCATTGTTTGCTCTTTTATAGGTATGTACACATCCTAGGACACAAATCCCAGGGTAATAATTTCAGGCATCAGGTCACAGAGTTTCTGCAGACCTGGCACAAACAGCCAGAGTCTTGTGACACTTTCTCTCAGTAGCCCTTGACATCACCCAAGGCCTCCAATTTTCAACATATTAGAGTCAGAGTTGGGCTCAAGTTAAATAACAGTGGAAAATGAAGAAAAAAAAAGCACAGGGCTGAAAAATATATAACGAGGTCTAAAGGTTGTCAGTGAAAATCTTGACTTTTATTTAGAGGTATGCGGGCTGCTTTGTACAGATTCACAAGAGGCTGAAACTATATAATCATCCACCTCCTGAGGAGAATGAAACACTGCTGGTTACATTGTGTAGCTTATGGACCAAAATAGAGCTCTTTGGATTTAAATGTCTACAAATATAGAAAAGTAAAGAACAAGAAGGACTTTTGAGACAGTAATGTGCAAGTTCTTGTCACTTTGTTGCACTTGAAGGTGACACTTGTTTGTTCCTGTAGGATTAGGTGCCTCTATAGCTGGGTCAGTGTTTTCTATTCTTTCCCAGAGCTGCAAAAGTCCTCAACTCTTTCTACCCTTCAAAGTGTGATATCTCCTAAGGCCTTTATCTGCTGTTACATGTTCTAGTTTGAGTTGATACTATGCCATATAACCCCGGGCAATGTAAGACTAAGCTGAGGTCTTGATGGGAAAACAGCACATTGCGTCATCTAGTTTGGACTTCAACATGTTTGTATAGCAACCTAAAATAGATTACATTAAATAAAAATTGAACAAAGCAACTGTCTTGTCAAAAGAAATATGCATAAATAATGTTTTTTTCCTTTCATTTTTCCTCAAATATAATCAAATCAGAAGGAATGAAGGATAGGATAAAATTTGGCATCTAGAGCCAGTTTGCTCAAACTTACATTCTCTTTTATTGTTAGGAGTTATGCTTTACAGGGCAGTGGAAAGTAAGTGTTGTTTTAATGAGTGCAAGGTAATGTTTTTTTGCTGTTAGCACATCAAGAAAGTGTTAGACTTCATATGAAATGATGAATAAAATGCAGGCGAAAAAGTGCAGCAGCTTCCTTTATTGTGGGCCTAATTAGGCTCCGTTTTAAAATCTGTTATAACAAGGACTGAAACAAAAAATATCAGCATCCTAATACTAGTGAAAGGATAATGTCCAGGGATTTATGGAGTAGTGCATTCTAATGAAACAGAAGATGTTCATTTCCAGTGGAAATATCACATCCATTATCATAATTACAGCTACTATATCAGCAGGGATGTCCTTTACTGTTATGTTTTTATGACAAAGATGCATACACTAACTAAGCAGTGTTTACCAAGCCCTCATATTTAGCACTATGTGATCCTGGGTGAGAAAGCTTTCATAAAGCGGCTTCTTTTTTAAATCATGACAGATCATTCTTCCCCTTTAGAGCTTGCAAGCACATTTCAAGGATCCAGGGTGCCAATACTTATTTAAGTTCAGACTAAAAAGTCAGTCCAGACTAAAATCCTTTACAGCTACTGGATAATGTGAACCCTGAAGGATCTACTGTATTTTCTGCACTATAAGGCGCGCTTAAAATCCTTTAATTTGCTCAAAAATTGACAGGACGCCTTATAATCGTCTTATAATCAAAACTTACATTTTAACTACTGATTTTATCTACTGTTCTGATTTTATCTGTTTTGATTTTATATACTGTTGTTTGTTTGTTTGTTTGTTAATTAGTTAGTTAGTTTATTTGCTTGTTTTAATCAATTGTAAATCATGCTTTTTATTTGTTCTTGTTTCTAATGTCTCTGTAAAGCACTTTGAATCACCTTGTTGTTGAATTGTGCTATACAAATAAACTTGCCTTGCCTTGCCTTGCCTTATAATCGTAAGCACAACCTGAATTCTGGTTGTGCTTACTGACACCGAACTGATTTTATGTGGTACATGGCGCTCAAAAATATGTAAAAAAATGTTTTAGTACATTTCAAATTCAAATTTTATTTGTCACGTACACAGTCATACACAGTACGATATGTAGTGAAATGCTTGGACAACTGCTCGTGACCTAAAGAAAACAAAAAAGGAAAAGGCTATGAATAAGATAGGAAATAAATATGAAAAATTAAAAAGGGTAAATTTAACTAGGAAGGAATAGAATATAAATTAAGGTTAAAAATGAAATAACTGTACAACACAAATTAGAATGAAGGGTAAATTTAACTGGGAAGAATAAGATAAAGATAAATATATAAATTAAAGTTGAAAATAAAATAACTGTACAACAAAATACACAATACACAATATAGAACTATATAAGAATGTATGAAGAAATCTAAATATAAATAAATATATACACAATAACAGCAGCTGTACAAGTATTAACCGGAAATGAAGAATATAGTGACCAGTGTTGTGCAAAACCAAAGTCCAGAAAGTCCAGTGTGTGTGTAAGAACTGTATGTGTGGGTCAGTACTGTGTGGTGGTGTGATTGAGAGACCGTATCGCCTGCGGGAAGAAGCTCCTCCTCAGTCTCTCTGTGTTGGTCTTCAGGGAGCGGAATCGCTTTCCTGACCTCAACAGAGAGAACAGTCTGTTGTTGGGATGGCTGAGGTCTTTCACGATCTTCCTGGCCTTGGTCCAGCACCGCCTGCTGTAGATTGAGTGCAGGTCAGGGAGCTCGGAGCGGATGGTGCGCTCAGCTGACCGCACAACCCTCTGTAGAGCTCGTCTGTCCTGCATGGTGCTGTTCCCGAACCAGGTTAAGATGTTTCCCGCCAGGATGCTCTCTATGGTGCACGAGTAAAAGTTCCTGAGCACCTTGGAGGGCAGTTGGAAGTCTCTCAAGCGTCTGAGGTGGTAGAGACGCTGTCGGGCCTTTTTCACCATGGTGTTGATGTGACAGGACCATGACAGGTCCTGCGTGATGTGAACTCCGAGGTATTTGAAGCTGTCCACTCTCTCCACTGGGCACTCGTTGATGACGGGGGTCTGGTAGTTCCTCTCCTGCTTAGTGCTGAAGTCCACTATCAGCTCCTTTGTCTTACTGACGTTTAGAAGGAGGTTGTTCCTCTGGCACCAGTTCTCCAGATTCCTAATCTCCTTCAGGTAGGCCGTCTCGTTGTTATCAGAGATCAGGCCCACCACGACGGTGTCGTCAGCAAACTTGATGATGGTGGTGGAGCTGGTAGTGGCCACACAGTCATATATGTACAAAGAGTACAGCAGGGGGCTCAGAACACACCCCTGGGGGACTCCAGTGCTGAGAGTGGTGGAGGCTGAGACATGTCCGCCCATCCTTACTGCCTGTGGTCTGCCAGTTAGGAAGTTGGAGATCCACTGACACATAGATGAGCTGAGTCCCAGATGCTGCAGCTTGGTGGTGAGTGTGGAGGGAATTATGGTGTTAAATGCAGAGCTGTAGTCTATGAAGAGCATTTTAACATAATTCCCCCTTCTAGTGTCCAAGTGAGTGAGTGATGTGTGGAGGAGATGAGAGATGGCATCGTCTGTGGAACGATTTGGACGGTAAGCGAACTGTAGTGGGTCCAGTGTGTCTGGTAGTGAAGAAATGATGAAGTCTCTGACCAGGCGTTCAAAGCACTTCATCACTACTGAGGTGAGGGCTACAGGGCGATAGTCATTGAGAGAAGCAGGGTGGGGTTTCTTCGGGACAGGAACAATGATGGACTCTTTGAAGCATGTGGGGATCACCGACTGAGATAAAGAGATGTTGAATATCTCAGTGAACACAGGAGCTAGCTGGTATGCGCAGTCTCTTAGGATACGACCTGGGATGCCGTCTGGTCCTGCTGCTTTCCTGGTGTTCACTCTTTTGAAGGCTCTCCTTACTTCATGCTCGGAGATGACGAGCACGTTTCCGGTGCTGGCAGTATCTTCCTGTCTGCAGCCGTTAGCGCCGCTAACACTAGCATTGTTGGAGACCTTAGCTGCAGCCTCGAAGCGAGCATAGAAAGTGTTCAGCTCGTCTGCCAGAGTCACGGCCGCGTTCGTCATACCGGTTGTTGGTGCTTTATAGTCCGTTATTGTCCTTAGTCCCCGCCACAGGCTCCTAGAGTCACTCTGTTGGAGTTGTGACTCTAGTTTCCTCCCGTAGCGCTGCTTCGCCTCTTTCACCGCCCTCCGCACGTTATATGACGCGGCTTTGTACGGGTCCATGTCCCCCGTCATGAGTCCCGTGTTGTAGGCAGCGGTGCGGGATCTCAGAGCGTCGCGGATGGTTTTATCCACCCACGGCTTCTGGTTGGGAAACGTTGTGATAGTCTTTGTCTCCACAGTATCATCCGCTAGTTTCCCGATGAATCCCACAACCGCTTCCGTAAACACGTTGACGTCATCGTCGGAGCTGTTTCTGAACATGCCCCAGTCTGCGTCATCGAGTGCGTCCTGTAACGCGGCCACCGATTGATCCGTCCAGCGCGCGACCTTCCTCTGAACCGGAACTTCCTGTTTCAGCCTTTGTTTGTATTTTGGCATGAGGAAGATGGCGGCGTGATCAGATTTGCCAAACGGGGGGCGGGATTGTGCCTTGTAGCCGTCCTTGACCGTAGTGTAGCAGTGGTCCAGTGTCCTTTCACCCCTGGTGGGGCAGGTGATGTGTTGATAAAAGTTCGGCGCTGCGCGTTTGAGGTTGGCGCTATTAAAGTCCCCCGTCACAATAAGCGCAGCGTCCCGGTGTTGTGTCTGGTGCTGTGTGAGTGCCTCATGCAGCTCGCATAAGGCGGTGACCGTGTCCGCTTGTGGTGGAATATAAACGGCACTTACAATGACCGATGTAAATTCCCGAGGTAGATAAAAAGGACGACACATGATGGACAGTAGTTCCAGATTTGGTGTGCAGGAGCGTGTGAGAGGAACAACGTTCGCACTGTTGCACCAGTTGTTGTTCACCATTAAACACACGCCGCCTCCCCTTGACTTCCCCGAGTCCCGTGTCCTGTCCATGCGGTGAACCGAGAAGAACTCGGCCGGCTGGATGGCGTGGTCCGGCACCGCTGGGTTCAGCCATGTCTCGGTGAAGCAGAGGAGATTGCAGTCCCGAATGTCTCTCTGGAACTTTATCCTGGCCCTGAGGTTTGTCAAGCTTGTTCTCCAGTGACTGGACGTTGGCGAGCAGGATGCTAGGCAGAGGTGTGCGGTGTGCACGAGCTCTCAGCCTGTTCCTGACGCCGGCTCGCTTCCCTCTAGGCCGCCGCCGCTTCCCTTTGTTCTCCCTCGAGATCTCACTCGGCCAGCTCGGATCCGGAGTTAAAAACTTCGAATTGTGAGTACATTGTATACCAATAGAAACAAGAGTGTCACTGTCATACCTAATGTACCCAATGGTGATGATTTTGCCGATTTAGAAACGCTGAAAACTAACTTAAAAAACAAAGACAAAGAAAAAGTGGTCGGAGCAGTCGTGACGGCAGCCGACCTCACCGGCGCCATTTAGCTCTGCTATCACTTCCAACATAAATGAAGACAGAAAACTAAACAGCAGTGACTTTTGTAGGGTTACTGAAGTTGGACTAGCTAGTATATAATGATGTGCTATGTGATTGCCAGTGACATAGTTATGTTAGCATAACATAAACACAGTGAAGCTGGAGGATGAACGCTAACTTGTTTCCACTCGATAAAAGTTAACGTGGGACAAATGCAATCGCATGGCAGGATGCTGTAAACAGACCATTCAGAATGTTTCTTTTTCATTTATATCGCTTGAGAATTATTGGATAGATAGTTATTTGGTTTGGTAAAAATATTAATTCAAGGTAAGACTGTTTAATGATTGTTTAATGATCCTTTGGCTCATCCAGCAATTCCAACAGATTCTTATCCCAATCTATAACATCTGATATTTTGTCAGATGTTATAGATTGTTAGGTATCAGCCACCTTGACCCCCAGTTATGGCAATAATGGTCACCAAGAGGTAACAGTGCTACATAGAGCTCTATATAGTCCATGTTAGGAGGTTAAAGGTGTGGTACTTGACTATGCCACAGGTTTTTCAACCTGGAGACCATGGTTCGAGTCCCATTGTGAGTTTTAAAAGTACTCCACAAGCACTGGGAGTGCAAACCTCTCTCAGCAATGTGATAACCCTGTCATAACATCACCCTCAACAAATTAACATTAGCCAGGCTGGCAAATCAAAGGTAAAATGAAATGCTCAATTCTTCACAGATTCTATGATAAAATTTGTGGTTTTGTGATGTCAACGTCTTGGGACTCTGATGCACTGACTTTTCCTGTAGTGTCAGCAAAGGCTTTATATTTGTGGTCTAGCAGTTGCTGGCAGCCACAGTGCCAGTCAGTGTCAAAGAAAATGACATAAGAACCTGCTAATAACAAGCTAACGGTGTTGGGGAACACCCAGTCCCCACAGTGTATTTATAGACAGGCACAGTCCACTCTTTAACAGTTTCTCAGATTGTTTAGTCCAACTTTGTTCAAAAGTTCTAAGATAGACTGAGGCTTCGTGCTTTGCTAAAACAGAACCAGTCTGATCTGCCTGTTGTTAAAAAGCCTGCAGTATAAAGACAGAAATAATCTTATTTGTTTGTATCATAAAGACTTTGTTGTACTCTATTATCCCAATGGAGCCTACACTCAAAAAAGTCAACTAAGGCAGTTGTTTGATTAATTCAACAGACATTTGTCTATTTAACATGAGCATATTGAGTTTAGGTTTTTAAATCATTATCAGTTATTGGTTTAACATAAAATAATAAAAGGTTTAATGAACTAGATTTGCATTCTTCAGTTCAATTAAATGTAATTATTTTAAATCAACAACTCTAAAACCGATGCCTAGTGCACATGCTCAAACTTCCCAGAAGTGAAGAGGCGGGAATGTGGAGAAAGTTAAATGTGTTCAGTGAACTGCCGTTTCCCTCTGCGGAATCTTCCACAATACAGGTAAGAAATAAATAACTGAAAATATCTTAGTCAAACGAAGTTGTTCCGTCCGTTAATTGTTTAACAATGTTTTTAATTCCAAATGTGTAAGTTGTCATTAGACAGCGGGAGTGGAGCAAATACAGTGAAAATCGGGTATTAGACCGTGCCAATCCGTACCGTCTAATACCTGATTTATAATCCGCTCCGGCTATATTTATATTATTATTAGCATTTCCACTTCATTGTTTTTCATTTTTTTTGTTACCCGTTTTTGCAGTTAGTCTTATAGTGTTTTTAGCGGTTATTGATATGTTTAATTCAATATTTAACACGTTTGTAATTCACTTTCAAAGTAAATGAAGTTAGCTAAAGCTAGTATGGTTGTCTCATTGAACTTTTACCTAGCTATGTTAGCATTCACTTTGGTTTTAAATGATGGTTATTGCAAGACATGGTCTTTCTTCACTTTTTTTTAATTATCATTTGCATTTCTTCTTTCTTTCTTTCTCTCTCCTTTTTTTAAGCATTCGGCCTCTCGCAGTAAGGCAAGTTAAACTAGCGTGCACGAGTTGCTAAATATTAGCTGTGTCCAAATTCAGGGGCTGCATCCTTCGAATTGACTTGAACGCTAGTGCATGGGGAAAAAGAGCATAAACACGAGGTCAGAGGAAAAGAAGGAGTTTTTGCGAATCACCACAAAGCCTCTGCTATCTACTTTCTTTGATGAGCTTGACCAGTACACGCCACGCTTAATGGAAATCTTTCTGAGCAAAGGAGGGACACCTGGAAAGAAAATAAGAGGTCTCATGCTTGCCATCTCCAAGGTTTGTATTAGGATTGAGTAGACGATGTCATAGGCAGCAAAAATAACTTTTATTTGGAGATGAAGCTGTCAATTTTGTTTCGGCTTAACAAATGGTACATGCCAGGTTCTAACCTAAAGAATAATTATGCAACTTAACTGATTACCCTAGCTTTAAGAAAAACAGCCTGGTTTTGGCTCATATTATCTCCTCCTCCTCTCCAGCATGACAACATCCATACCAGACGAGCATGCATCTTGAAGTCTTTGTGCATCTACCTAAACGAAGACTATGAGAAGTTAATAAAGGAGACTTGGTGAGTCACTGTGACAGCATGTTGACTGTAACATTCTCATACAAATTGTGACGTTGCCTCAAATGCAAATTGTTAAAATTAAAATTTTGAGATTAGCAACAAGACACCTGGTATTGGGGAAAGGATGTCTTGAATACCAAACAGCATTAAGCGTTACAATAAAGAATTTCTGGAATTTGGTATTGGAAGGAAAGAAATTTATGCATCCCGTAGTTGAACTAGATACACAAACATACAATGCATTTAACATGCATCAAGACAATATTGCTTTTGAATCTGTACTTGGATTAAAACAAGTCCTGTTGTTTTTTCATTGCTATGGTCATCAGTATTTGTAAATAGAAATGTCTATGAACTTTGAGCTGTTTAGTACTAACACTTCTATACCTGTTTTATTTTAGCAGCTGAGTTAGCCTTTTCCCGAGTCCTGTTCCCCTAAGTTACTCTTGCTATGTCCAACAAACAAATGGTTTCCTCTGCGCACCAACGGGTACCCAAATGTGCGAGCAGACATGCTTCATAATGTTCGGTACATTTACCTGGGAGTGGGGCCATCCACACTGTTTAATCCATTCACGTTGTTTTTGACTTTGTGAATGGAAAGAACACAACTCCTCCAGACACAATCTCTCGCCGTATCGGTGGGCACACTGCTTCACCATCTTGCTTGAGGTTAATGTTTGTCAGACACAGTAACGGTTGCTATAATGTGTATTTGGACAATGGCCCTTTCGGGGGAGGGGCCGGTGAGAGGTCAATTATAAGATAAGATAAGATAAGATAAGATAAGATAGAACTTTATTAATCCCTCGGGTGGGTTCCTCTGGGAAATTCGACTTCCAAAAAAAGCACAGCAACGACCGAAGTTACAGTTACAGAACTGTTATATATATATATATATATACACACACACACACACACATATAAATACAGAGACAAATATAAATAAAATATACAAAGGGGATAAATAGAATAAATAGGAATAAAAAATAAAAATACAAGTGAATTGCACATTTCAAGTATTGAGTCTATTGCACTGTTGACTATTTACAAAAAGTATTGCACAAGGTATTGTACAGTGAGGTGCAGAGGCACTACAGCTTAGTTGTTCCCCCCTCCTTTGTCCTCCTGTTTCCCCTCCCTCTCCCCTCCAGAGAGGAGTTAAACAGTCTGATGGCGTGTGGGACAAAGGAGTTTTTAAGTCTGTTAGTTCTTGTCTTGGGGAGAAGCAACCTGTCACTGAACAGACTCTTCTGATTGTTTATGGCCGTGTGCAGAGGATGCCCAGCATTGTCCATAATGTCCATCAGTTTCTTTAATGTCCTTTTCTCTGCCACTGTCACCAGAGTGTCCAGCTTCATGCCGACCACAGAGCTAGCCCTCCTGATCAGTTTCTCCAGCCTGGATGAGTCCCTCTTTGCTGTGCTGCTCCCCCAGCACACCACAGCATAGAAAAGTACTCCAGCAACCACTGACTGGTAAAACATCCTCAGGAGCTTCCTGCAGATGTTAAAAGACCTCAGCCTCCTGAGGAAGTACAGTCGGCTTTGGGCTTTTTTATACAGGTGCTCTGTGTTGCATGACCAGTCCAGTTTATTGTCCACCCACAGCCCGAGGTACTTGTACTTGTTGACCACCTCCACCTCCTCCCCCTCTATCTGAACTGGCAGTGGACCTTCTCTGGACCTCCCGAAGTCCACAACCAGTTCCTTAGTCTTTGAGGTGTTGAGTTGCAGGTGGTTTGTGTGACTCCATGCGACAAAGTTCCTCACCAGACTTCTGTACTCCTCTTCCTGATCATCCCAGATACACCCCATGATGGCCGTGTCATCTGCAAACTTCTGAATATGGCATAATTCAGAGTTGTAGCAGAAGTCAGAGGTGTACAGGGTGAAGAGAAGAGGGGACAGCACAGTTCCCTGTGGTGCTCCTGTGCTGCTGACCACTGTGTCAGACGTGATGTCCTTCAGCCTGACGTACTGTGGTCTGTCGGTGAGGTAGTCGGAGATCCAAGCCACCAGGCAGGGGTCCACCTCCATCCTGTTCAGTTTTATGCCACCTCTTTTGACATGAGAGGTGTATTTTATAATTTATGTATTGGAGTAATTACTAACAACTACTTTAGTGGTGTAATTTTCTGTTTATTACTTTGACTACTTGGATTTTATGAACAGCATAGAAACAGTTGTTTAAACACTCTCTTAAATTTTACTTTGTTGTCTTATATTTTTTCATGTAGGATACGGACAGTGAGGCAAAAAGCTGCATGGAGCAAACTGTGATGGGGGTGTACGTCATCCAGAAGGAGGGTGCTGAACCTGAAGAGGACGTTGGTGTCCTGATTGAGGGTGTGGACGCTAACACTGATTTGGGTAACATTGCACAAGCATGTGCTCTGTTGTTTGGACTCACATACTGTTTGAACCTGAGCTACCCACCAGAACTTAAATGCACCTTTGAAGTCCTCCAGAAGATACTTTTATATCTTGATGGACAAAAGCTCTCTTCAAAGGCACAGTTTCTGGAAAAACAAGCTTATGGGGTGAGAGCACTTGAAAATGACTGATAGGTCATGAATGGTTCATTGGTGCAATGGTGATTTCCAATATATAATGTTAATATTTGAGTTGTTTATATGTTTTTCTTTCATTTAAAAAATATATTTTTTAAGTTTTTGGATTCTCTCTGTTGGGCAATTCACCTTTTATACAGCACTGCAGATGATTTTTGTTTGTCCTTGGATCAAAATGGATCAGAAGTACTGACAGAAGTACTGTTCTGTTAATTATTTTTCATTTAATTTTGAGTTTGTAGTATAGGTACTAATTCACACATACCATAATGCTGTCATGTGTTGAATGGAGATATCACTGGAGTGCTTTAGTGCCCCCCCCTTTTCTCTTTTTTTTTTTCTCCTTTGTAGAACAAAGTTAACATTTTACAGAAACTGCATTGAAACGGCAAAGAAATGTTCATTGTTGTTTTTAGCTGCACTGTTACTATGTTGTGTTCATGTGTCAAGGGCCTGTAAAGTTTAAGACCACTGCCACCTGTTAAGTTCAATGTATTATTGTGTCCATTTTGCTTGCTAGCATGTTTTAAGCAAGACTTGCAGTAATTGCCTTGATTAACAATATAGTTGTTCAAACAACAAGATTTAATTGTTTTCCTAAACTTTTTAACTTGTGTAGAATGAATTAAAACAAATTTCACTCTACATACTTAAATAAATCACTTCAAATCAATGTAAGTATACTATGTTGATCCAACGTAATCTGATTACATTAAACCACCAAATGCTAAATGCCCCTCAGTTAATTAAATTGTGTGCAAAAAGGGTGCCATGATTAAATTGTGTTCATCCAACAACAGATTTTTTTGAGTGTAGAACCAGCTCCTAGTGTAGGTTTAGGAGCCACTCTATGTATTTCTAAGAATGTACTTAAAACTTTCTTTTCATATCTTGACCTTTAACCATCCCCAGTCATGTTGCCAAGGGCACTGGGCACCTCGCCGCTACTCTCCTCTTTCACTCTCTGTGCACTTATATATCACCATTACGTGACATAAGCCTGTATCTCCTCTCTCCCTGTTCCTTTCTGCAGGTAACTCTGGTTGCGGAGCTGCTTTTTCCTGATATGTTATTACCAGTCGCCGGCTATCTGTCTATGTCTCTCCTATGTTGTTTGTAGTTTCTGCTTTTCTCTCTACGCTTTTCCCTCATGTCCCAACTGGTTGCCACAGACCAGTTGGTGCCCCTCCCTGAGCCTGATCCAGCTTTTCCCGTTAAAAGGATGTTATACTCCTCACCTTGCCAAGATCATGTTCACAGATAGAGAACCGCAAAGATGTAAATCAGAGCTAAATAAAAAAGCCTAGCAAATCCTTTTAATATCTCAACCTGAATCTCTACTTGCCGTCATGGCAATGGATGACAAGCCCTCTGCAGCTTCTTTTTTCCATCTGACTCAATAAAGAGAAGTTTGACTGTTTGTCCTTTTGAACTCTAATAACAACCACTCTGTCACTGCCAAGGCTGCCGGTGTTGCCACTGGTATTTTGAAAGTGTAAGTTCTCAGGAACTGATTTATTTTTTGGTAATCAAGTTGTTCTCAGCTTCAAATTGTATTATTAGCAATAAAAAAATACAGAGATAAAAACAAAATCCCCCTTACACAGGGGTTGATAGGCAGGCAGCGGACACTACATTGACTTTTGACAGTTTAACGTTTTCCTGTGTGTACTAATTGTCGTATGCATCATATACCTTTTTGAAACCACTTCCGCTATGAGAAAGCACTTGGTGACAGTGGGAAGGAAAAAACTCCCTTTTAACTCATTCACTGCCATTGACGTCTATAGCCGTCAATGGCAGTGAATGGGTCAATGGGTTTAACTCATTCACTGCCAATGGCTGGCAGTGAATGAGTTAAGAGAAAGAAACCTCCAGCAGAACCAAGCTTAGCTGCCACGACTGGTTGGGGAGAGAGGAGGGAGATAGGACAAAGGACACACTGTGGAAGAGAGCCAAATATTAATAATGTGCTGTTGTGGATACCAGTGTTAAATAAAAACATTAGAAAGCTTTCTTTTTTTTTTATTTCAGTGACCTTAATCGTCCTTTTAGCTGTGGTTGCAAATAGACTTCCAGTCCTATAGAAGTCTATGAGAAAATGTCTTTCTGTTTTGACCTCTGTAAACACTTTCCTGCTGAGTTCAGGGCTCAATCACTCACGTTTAAACATACTGAATAAAAGAAATAAGTTATTTTTGTAATTCTTGGTTATACCATGTTTCAAAATGATATTAAAAGTAGTGCTGTCAACATTAATCTCGTTAAAATGACTTAACGAGCGAATCTCTGTTAATGAGTTACCGCGGATTGCCTCGTGCGTCGGGCTGCACGTCGTCCACCTAGCTCAATAACGCGTTGACGCCGTCCAATTAAAGGCATACTCACTGGCTAAAACGTTGTAAGTCATAAGTTATTAGCCAGTGAGCATGCAGTTTCCCAATCAGACCTGCCCTTCCTCATCACATCTGAGTTTTTGGATCCAAGATCTAAAGTGCTCATCTCCAGGTTTCAAAATGGGACTTTACAAACTAGCTAGCAATGTCCATTTTTATATTGTCTATGAATTAAATGTGTTTTTGTGGCGCAGAATAGAGAGGGAAGGGAGCTAAAACAGCTTGTTTCAGACAGTTTCACACAGTTGATGAACTGAGGGGCTGGACCAAGGCCCAGTGCAGATAAAACAGGGATTATTTTGAACTGTGAATCATGCATATTTACTTTAGTAGAGTCCAAGAATTTAAAATATAACATTTTCCCTTTTGCAGAAGGGCTGAAGTGTATCCCTGTTGACATTAGGCTAGAGGCACTGTACACCCAACATCATCAGATCAACAGAGGCAACAAACACGTAATTACCCTCACATTTACACCGATGGCCAGTTTATAATTATTATTTAACCTGTGAGAGCAAGCAGAGTGCCAAGAGACAACCTATACAGCCTTACCAAAGTTTCAAATTGCTTTTCCAGTATTTAATAATGTTCCTCCAGTAAAGCACTCAATTTCCACCATCCAGCTGCGAACTATTTATCAAAAAAGTGCAAAACTCAATTTCTAGTATAACATACATGTGTTTTGCTTTGTTTTTTTAATTTGTTTCTTTTGAACCTTTTTGGGTACACAGATTTAAGAAGAAGAAAAAAATCCTTTGGGCTGCCATTACTACTTATACTATTCTTTCCTAAATGGTAATGGAAAACCTAATCATAAGCGTTGTCCTGATCTAAAACCCTTCCAGATTGAGATACTAGGTTGTAAAATTGAGAAAAAGAATCCCATTTTCTCTTCAGCTAATGCATCTTTTAGCAGTGCTTTGAAAATCCCCTGTGAGGGTTATTTGAATATCAATAAGCCAAGAGACTGTGTGTGTGTGTGTGTGTGTGTGTGTGTGTGTGTGTGTGTGTGTGTGTGTGTGTGTGTGTGTATGTGATCAAAAAAAGAAAAAAAAAGCCTCCTGAGTCAAAAGTTTGCAGGCGAGCGTGGATGACCCAGACAGATGGCAGCTCTCAATCCCTGGACAGTGAAAACGAGACTCAAGGCAAAACTTGAGAGGGATGAAATTTGAATGAGCTTAAGAGGGTTGAGTTTCTCCATGAGCGAGGGGGGAAAAATGGTGGTGCTTTTTGTTTGCCATTGCAATGGGATTCAGACAGATTAAAGCCTGGTATTTATGGCAGAGGTTCTTACTTTTTTAGATGTTTATTTTACAGCTCCCATCTATGCTTCGCAAGACCCCACAAGGTCAAGCTATCACAGTAAAAAAAAAGGGGACACCGTTAGAATCCTAACTTACTTTTCCATGAGCCTGCGCAGTGCATAGAGTAATATTTAATTCTAAGAGCTCGAGGGCAGAGGACCAGAATTGGAGTATGTGATGGCACATTGATGTACAGCCTGAACTAAAACACTATTTGGCTCGCTGTCCTGTGATGTGTCCTGAAAGAGCAACACAAAAATGAACTCAGCTATCCACATCGGCCGCAAACCAGAATCCTTGGCCCCGGGAAGGTGAATGTTGATACAAACATTAAAAAAAAAAAGAAGAAGCTGCACAGAAAATAAAATGTTAAACTGCACAAGTGAAATCCATGAATAAATGAATTCCCTTTAAGCGGTTAAAAAAAATGAACAAGAAAACATTTTGTCTGAGTTTTTGCTATAAAGTTCCCCCCTGTGTTATCCCTCTTGTCTCAAAGAGAAGCATGGTGCATTATTTACCAGCACAATAGAAAGCTGATGTAATTAATCTCAAGGCTATGAAACTAGCATGAACACCCACACGCTTAAAAGTAAAAAAGAAAGTATGGCGCAAGAAAGTCTCTCAATCCAGTCTCCGCGAATCGTGACCACACAGATTCATTATGGGCGGATTCAGACAGTGTACATCAGAGACGCCCGCTTAACTAACTGATGGCACCATCACGAGCTGACAAGAGTGGCACCGGTAAAATGTTAGGAAGTTGACAGCATGTTTAAATTTGCATAATTAGCTTCAACAGCGGCAATTAGGCCGTCAGGAATCTTTCATTAAAGCCAACAATGTCTTTGTGGATAAAATAGAAGAAGGATAAGTAAGGGTATCAAACCAGCGCTGAATAAAAATGTTAGCACAACAGAGCGGGATAAAGAGCCTAATTAACCTTTAAGGTTGATAAGGCAAACCTGTTGGCAAGCATTTGCTTATTTATACTTCCCAAGGTCACTTCTAGTTTGCTGTTAATTAAAACTAAAGTGGTTGTAGAAAAACATTCTTGCATTTCTTTTTTTAAAGGGAAGATTTGACAAAACTAACTAACACGAAGGGGAAAAAAACTACAGGAAAGCCCTTTTGTGAAACCCATTTTAACACACTTTACATAATTTTGAGTTAAATTATTTGTTATTGTTATTTTTATTCCCGTGGATTCATTTTTGTTATCGTCACAATGCTTTCTTTAAAGATATATCTTTGGGGTCGCCTTAAAAGGCAGATATGACATAAAATTTGAATATAAATTATAATGGTATAGTTACAATCCCCATGTACCAGCATCATTCGTAAATGTTGCCAATACAACAAAAGGTAGTAGGAGTTTAAGCGTACTGTCACAGATCACAAAAATGTGCCCTTATTTGACCTTGAAGGAGAGGTCAGAGGTCACATGTGACATGATATTTTAAGTCAAGTCAAGTCAAGTCAAGTCAACTTTATTTGTCAATTCTGCCACATGTACAGGACATACACAGAATAGAAATTGCGTTACTCTCAAACCCTAGTGATTAGAAAAATGCAAATAAAATAATTAAAAAGTAAAAATTTAAATAAATACAATACAATTTTACGTATAACAAAAAAAAGCTATGCAATATACAATATACAATATTCAAGTAAGAAGGCATAGTGGTGCAAAATAGGCAAATAGTGCAAATGGGGATTTAGTAGTGTACGGTAAGAGATAGTGTAACAACAAAGTCTTATGAGGTCCAATGCTTAAGCAGTCCAATGCTCCACAAAGTGACTGGAGCAGGCCAGTGAGTGCGTCAGAGAGTGAGTGTGTGTGTGTGTGTGACAGAGTTCAGTGAGACCGTGGAGGAGAAGAGGGGAGAGGGGGGCAGAATCGGGAGGGAGTTTAGCTTCCTGACAGCCTGATGGATGAAGCTGTCCTTCAGTCTGCTGGTCCTGGCCTGGAGACTCCGCAGTCTCCTCCCTGACGGCAGCAGCTTGAAGAAGCTTTGCATTGGGTGCGTGGGATCAGCCGCTATGCAAAGGGCTTTTTTAGTGAGACGGGTGCTGTAAATGTCCTGGAGGGAGGGGAGAGAGACACCAATGATCCTCTCTGCAGCTCTCACTATGCGTTGGAGGGTTCTATGGCAGGACGCATTGCAGGCTCCAAACCACACAGTGATGCAGCTCGACAGGATGCTCTCGATGGTGCCTCTGTAGAAAGTGTACATGATGGGGGCTGGAGCTCCTGCTCTTCTTAGTTTGCGGAGAAAGAAGAGACGCTGCTGTGATTTCTTGGCCAGTGCTGTGGTGTTGTACGTCCAGGAGAGATCCTCTGTGATGTGCACACCCAAGAACTTGGTGCTGCTCACTCTCTCCACAGACGCTCCGTCAATGGTCAGAGGAGCATGTTGGGTGTGCATTCTCCTGAAGTCCACAACAATCTCCTTCGTCTTCTCCACATTCAGAGAGAGATTGTTGTCAGCACACCACGTGGCCAGGCGTCTCACCTCACTTCTGTAGTCGGTCTCATCCCTGTTGCTAATGAGACCCACCACCGTTGTGTCGTCCGCAAACTTGATGAAGAGGTTGGAGCTGTGTGATGGAGTGCAGTCATGGGTCAGCAGAGTGAAGAGGAGGGGGCTCAGCACACATCCCTGCGGGGCCCCCGTGTTTAAAATGATGGTGCTGGATGTATTACTGCCGACCCGTACTGCTTGAGGTCTTCCGGTGAGGAAATCCAACAGCCAGTTGCACAGTGAGGTGTTGAGCCCCAGCTGGACCAGTTTTTGAGTGAGCTGTTGGGGGATTATAGTGTTGAATGCTGAACTGAAGTCTATGAACAGCATTCGAACATATGAATCTTTTTTGTCCAGGTGTGTGAGTGCTGAGTGGAGTGCAGTGGAGATGGCATCATCGGTTGAGCGATTGGGCCGATACGCAAACTGGAAGGGGTCCAGGGAGGGGGGCAGGACAGTCTTGATGTGCTGCATGACTAGTCGTTCGAAGCACTTCATCAGGATGGGAGTAAGTGCAACAGGACGGTAGTCATTAAAGCAGGAGGGAGATGACTTTTTTGGAACCGGAATGATTGTGGTGGCTTTAAAACATGTGGGGACGACAGCCTGGATGAGTGATATGTTGAAGATGTCTGTGAAGACATCAGTGAGTTCCACTGCACAGTCTCTCAGTGCACGACCAGGAATGTTGTCAGGACCCGGAGCTTTACGTGCATTGATCCTGCTGAGGGATCTCCTCACGCTGTCCGGGGACAGAGTCATCACCTGGTCACCAGGAGGGGGTGGGGTCTTCTGTGCAGTGGTGCTGTTTCGGACTTCAAAGCGAGCAAAGAAAGTGTTCAGCTCGTTCAGCAGGGGGATAGTACTGTCACAAGTCTGTGGTGGGGGCTTGTAATCTGTGATGGTCTGAATGCCCCGCCACAGGCTCCGTGAGTCTCTGCTGTCTTTGAAGTGATGGGATATTTTCCTGGAGTACTGTCTCTTAGCCTCTCTGATGCCACGGGAAAGGTTGGCCCTAGCTGTCCTCAGGCTTGCCTCGTCTCCATCTCTGAAGGCAACATTCCGAGCTTTCAGCAGCCTGTAGACCTCTCCTGTCATCCATGGTTTTTGATTGGCCCGGACAGTTATGGTTTTCGTGACTGTTACATCCTCAATGCACTTGTTGATGTAGGCTGTAACAGTCTCTGCGTACTCCTGGAGGTCAGTGGTGTTGTTGTAGGTGGCAGCCTGCTTAAACATGTTCCAGTCTGTGGTGTTAAAGCAGTCCTGTAAAGCCTCTGAAGACCCTTCTGGCCACACTTGTATCTGCTTACGAACCGGTTTGGTGGCTTTAACGAGCGGTCTGTAAGCAGGCATTAGCATGACAGTGATGTGGTCTGAGGCGCCGAGGTGGGGGAGGGGAAAAGCTTTGTAAGCTCCTCTCTGGGTGGTGTAAACAAAGTCCAGTGTGTTATTTCCCCTTGTTGGAAAGTCTATGTGTTGTTGTATTTTTGGAAACACGCACTTTAAGTCTGCATGATTGAAATCCCCAGCCAGGATGAGAAAAGCATCAGGATGGGCTGTCTGCTGCTCACTGATGTGCTGGTACAGTTCATTCAGTGCCTCGCTCCTGTTGTTGACATTGGAGGAGGGAGGGATATACACAGCGCACAGTAGTATGGCTGTATATTCCCTCGGTAGATAGAATGGCCGGCACTTAATAACCATAAACTCCAGCACTGGTGAGCAGTGTTTCCAGACCGCAACAGCATCGCGACACCAGGCGTCATTGATGTAAACACAAAGTCCTCCCCCGCGGGTCTTACCTCCCGCGACGATGACTCTGTCAGCACGGTAGCATGTTAGCTGGTCGAGCTGAATGGCGCGGTCCGGGACACTGTCGCTAAGCCATGTTTCCGTGAACACAAAAACACAGCAGTCCTTTACATTCCTTTGAGATGAACGTAGCAGTCGGATGTCATCCAGTTTATTTTCTAGCGAGCGTACGTTGGCCAGAACGATAGAGGGGATGGCGGGTTTGTGTGGGCTAGCCGCTAGCCTAGCTCGGATGCCACCGCGCTTACCCCTCTTCTGCTTCCTCTCACACCGCTTGAGGCGCATCCATTGTGGGCGAAGTGCAGGAGTGGGGGTCGGTGATTGAGTAGGCCTTCGGAGCAAACCCAGATCTTTCAGCTTCTCGATGTCCACAGAGTTTAACTTAAAAAGTTTGTTTCTGCCGATGTCGAGAAGAAGTGTTCGGGCATATCCTCGCTTGCACACAGATAGACGCGACAAAGACTTACAAAAACACTGCAACTTACAGGACGAAAAACACGAAAAAGTAGTTTGTTCGGGAGAGAGAGAAGCCGCTGCGTGTGCACGCGCCGCCATGTTGAAAGGTTAAATCGTTATATAGCACTTTCTTTGTGTTGACAAATACGCACCACACTTGAAAGAATCATAGTTTCCAAGTTATCAGGCTTTTCACTCAATTTTCGACCAATAAATCATTAAGTTGACCTTGAAGAACTTGATGAATGCAAGCCAAATTTTTTTTCTTTTTTTAATCAATCACCTGGATCACCTGTTGAGAAAGAAAAAAGAGAAAACAAGCAGAAGAAAGAAAAAAAAGGCAACATAATAAACAACATCTCGATGATCTATGGGAATGTAACAGTAAATACTAAATATTAAACATTATTGTGCAGCATGTAAGATCGACAGCGCACAGTGTGCTTTGAGGTAGGAGCCAAAAAGGGTGTAGTTTGTGTGTGTGAGCACCCGTGTGTACACCTGTGAGCGTGCTTGTTTTTAAAAGGTTCCTTCATGTAATGATCTGCTAGAGCAGTGGTTCCCAAAATGTTTTTGCTAGGCCCCCCTCCTGTTTTGCAAGAAAAATGTTCGCGTCCCCCCTTTCTCGCACGCACACGCGCGCACGCAAACACAAACACATCATCCAACCACACACAGTCATATTTTGCTCCATTGCGATTTATTTCACACCTCAAACATTTAGTAAACAATTAAGCAAATACAAGTAATCTGCAATAAATGACAGGTAGTAATAAAATAAACTACTAACTCTTTTAGGCTACGTCCGCACCTACACAGGTATTTTTGAACACGCAGCTGTTTCGTCCACACGTAAATGACTTTTCGAATCACCGAAAACGGACATTTTTTGAAACTCCTTTTTTTGCTTTTACGTGTGGACGAGGAATACAGAGTTCATCACAACATCAAAGGTATGTGCCTTTTTTCACGTTATGCTGTGCGCCACGCTATTGTTTACATGGGATGAATTGCAGAATGGCAGATAGAGACAAAATACAGGGAGTGCAGAATTATTAGGCAAGTTGTATTTTTGAGGAATATTTTATTATTGAACAACAACCATGTTCTCAATGAACCCAAAAAACTCATTAATATCAAAGCTGAATGTTTTTGGAAGTAGTTTTTAGTTTGTTTTTAGTTTTAGCTATTTTAGGGGGATATCTGTGTGTGCAGGTGACTATTACTGTGCATAATTATTAGGCAACTTAACAAAAAACAAATATATACCCATTTCAATTATTTATTTTTACCAGTGAAACCAATATAACATCTCCACATTCACAAATATACATTTCTGACATTCAAAAACAAAACAAAAACAAATCAGCGACCAATATAGCCACCTTTCTTTGCAAGGACACTCAAAAGCCTGCCATCCATGGATTCTGTCAGTGTATTGATCTGTTCACCATCAACATTGTGTGCAGCAGCAACCACAGCCTCCCAGACACTGTTCAGAGAGGTGTACTGTTTTCCCTCCTTGTAAATCTCACATTTGATGATGGACCACAGGTTCTCAATGGGGTTCAGATCAGGTGAACAAGGTGGCCATGTCATTAGTTTTTCTTCTTTTATACCCTTTCTTGCCAGCCACGCTGTGGAGTACTTGGACGCGTGTGATGGAGCATTGTCCTGCATGAAAATCATGTTTTTCTTGAAGGATGCAGACTTCTTCCTGTACCACTGCTTGAAGAAGGTGTCTTCCAGAAACTGGCAGTAGGACTGGGAGTTGAGCTTGACTCCATCCTCAACCCGAAAAGGCCCCACAAGCTCATCTTTGATGATACCAGCCCAAACCAGTACTCCACCTCCACCTTGCTGGCGTCTGAGTCGGACTGGAGCTCTCTGCCCTTTACCAATCCAGCCACGGGCCCATCCATCTGGCCCATCAAGACTCACTCTCATTTCATCAGTCCATAAAACCAGTCTTGAGATATTTCTTGGCCCAGTCTTGACGTTTCAGCTTGTGTGTCTTGTTCAGTGGTGGTCGTCTTTCAGCCTTTCTTACCTTGGCCATGTCTCTGAGTATTGCATACCTTGTGCTTTTGGGCACTCCAGTGATGTTGCAGCTCTGAAATATGGCCAAACTGGTGGCAAGTGGCATCTTGGCAGCTGCACACTTGACTTTTCTCAGTTCATGGGCAGTTATTTTGCGCCTTGGTTTTTCCACACGCTTCTTGCGACCCTGTTGACTATTTTGAATGAAACGCTTGATTGTTCGATGATCACGCTTCAGAAGCTTTGCAATTTTGAGACTGCTGCATCCCTCTGCAAGATATCTCACTGTTTTTGACTTTTCTGAGCCTGTCAAGTCCTTCTTTTGACCCATTTTGCCAAAGGAAAGGACGTTGCCTAATAATTATGCACACCTGATATAGGGTGTTGATGTGATTAGACCACACCCCTTCTCATTACAGAGATGCACATCACCTAATATGCTTAATTGGTAGTAGGCTTTCGAGCCTATACAGCTTGGAGTAAGACAACATGCATGAAGAGGATGATGTGGACAAAATACTCATTTGCCTAATAATTCTGCACTCCCTTTACTGTTACTGTTAGTCTGACTATCTTCAGGTTTTATATGCTTACATATACACACGCAGTTACTGTCCCTCCATTTAGAAAGGCAGAGGTGTCACGGTGTGATTATTTTACTGTAGTTGTTTATTTTTTCATGTGTAATAATATTCAACATTGCTATCAATGCATTTTTCAAAAAATGCCTCTCTGTGCAAAATGGGTTTAAAAACATAAACAACTGTGGGATATTGTTTGTCTGTGATTTGAACAGCCCAGCGCTGCTCCCAACGCAGGGAAAACCAATTCTACAGGGGAGACCTACCTCGGCACTTGTGCAGGTGAAAGCAAAGGGAAGATATGCTTCACCATATTTTTTAGTCTTTGGCTTAGAATGAAGTTGGTTTGGAAACATATTCAGCGATGCTTCATCTCCTGCTTTGCGTTTCTGTGGGCGCCCCGTGCTAGCAGTGTCCAAGCGTTGTTTTGTTTTTTTCCCTTTTCATCCCGCGCCCCCCCTGCAATGGCTCTACGCCCCCCCAGGGGGCGGGCCCCACACTTTGGGAAGGTCTGTGCTAGAGGGTGTGGGGAGCCACAGCGCAGTCCTCCAGGGCATGAAGCAGGTATGAAGGAGATCAAGACTCCAGACATCCAGAGGCCCCCAGAACACAAGAGACCAAGGAAGACCAACAGAGGGGCAGCCGCGCCACTGTCCCAGAAAGAGCTGAGGAGAGCCCCAGATGAGGGGTCACTCAGCAGCCGCGGAGCAGAAGCCAGGGGGGGTTGCAGTGACGTGCCCGTGAGCTCCGCCGACAGCCAGCTGTGCCTGAGTGACTGAGCCCCAGGCCGAGAGGCCGAGGGCACCCGACCCCCGAAGTGGCCCAAGCGAGCCCCAGGCTCCAGGCCCCGACAAGCAGCCACCAAGGAGTGAGCCGGTGGATACACGGACGCCCATCCCCAGACACAAAGAACCACCAACGCACCGATATCTGCAGGCGTCTGCCACTGGCAGGGGAAGTGGTGGGGGGAGATAGGCCTCCATACCATGGAGGGCCTGAGATGTCCCTAGAGAGGTGGCGTCTGATACCCGACCTGACATATAGACACAGACATACAGGCACACACAGATACATCCATTCCCACCCTCATGCTCTCATATGCAATTACTCAACACTCACCCAACGTGGAGACAGACATAAAGAGACACTGTACACACAATCACACTCCCCAAGCGTACTCTATACCCCAGGTATAGGTACCCTTGCATCTGGAGGGGGAAACTGCACCCAGACCCAGGTAGTGTTACCCTTTTCCCTGGGGTGGAGAGAAGCAGACTGTCCTGGCTCGGCAGCAGCAGGGAGGCCCCACATTCCAGACCCCAATCGGATGGCCAACTCCTCCTCCCAGCCCCCCGCTCCAGCAGGCCGCAGAGAACGGGGGTGTGTGAAGACTCCAAACCTCCCTCCACCCGCTCATTGTAGTGTTGATGCATGTGTGTTCTAAGGTGCATTTAAAACCCAGGAGGGCATGGAGCTACCTGCCAGAGAGCAGCAGGTAAGCGCATGGTCCCTCCTGCTAGCCCTCAATGTCTACGTGTATTTAAAATTGAGAGGTGGGCAACGACGCCAGGGGTGAGGTGTACACCCTGATGGTCTTTTGGATTCCGTGTAGAGTGCCCACCCCCAAGATCCTATATGTATGTGTAATGAGAGTGTGAGTAATGTGAATGTCTAAGTTGTGGGATAAAATTGAGGCACAGGCAGCCAGAAGGGAACAGAGGGGGGGATGCCTCCCCTGCACCCTGGTGACACACCTTTACCCCAAGGCCCTGCATGTGTGGGTGATTGTGGTGGAGCGGGAAGAGGGAGGCAGCTGGAGATGGTGAGGGAAGGAAGGGAGGGGCAAGTGACCCCTCCCTGGGGCCAGCTCCCCCGCTGACCCCAGTAGGCAACCCCATACTCTGCAACCCGCCAGGGAAAGGGGGCCCAGGCCCGTCTGGACCAGGGCCTAGTGCAGCAGCGCCTCCCGGCCCCACAGAGCCCGGGACAGTCCACCCGACCCCACCACAGAGAAAACTGCACCCACCCCGTCATCCACTCATCTTCCAGACTACACAAGACAATAGATGCCCAGGCTGAGATCTTCCTCCACCTCTCCTATATCTCCCCCTCCTGCAGAGTGAGTTCCTGAAGAGAGGAGAGCTCCTGCAAGATGTAACAAGCCAAATTTTATTGGATCACTTACATAACTTCACTCTACATGTCCACAATGTTATCAGTTATCATCATTCATACAAAACCTTTCAAGCTACCGTGTTTACAGACAGAAAGAATGACACACATCCAAACGTTACCAAAACCACAACCTCCTTGGAAAGGTAATATACCAAACCAAAACACTTTCAAACAATAAAAGAGAAACTAAAACTAGGAATTACATTCTAGAAACTAAATGAAACTAAACTGAAGCCAAAAAAAAACCTGTGAACTATGTTTGACCGTTTTCTTTTTAATCTATGATCTTCTTTTTTTTTCTTTTTGTGCACACATTGCATTGCATTCTACTTGCAAAAAGAAACTTGCTCATGACTTTCTAAATACTTTCCTGATGAGTTCATGGTCTAAATAACTAGTTTCAGATCTTTTTGAAGACAACATGAGGTTCACTTTGTAAATTATGGTTGCATAAGCAAGGTGCGCTTTTAGGGCAGACGTTCCCTGTAACTGATTAGTTGCAATCCAGTCAGCCTGTAGTCCTCCTCTGTTTCTCTGTCAGATCCACATTTTGAGCCTAAGTCATTTTGGTCTAAAGATCAATCAGTAAACATCTGGCAACCACCAGTTGCGAGGGAATTATTATTTTTCCTTGACCAGTTGGGAAGTCGTTGCTGGAGGTTGACGTCAGTGGTTGTGTATCAATTACTAAAGCCCCAGTCATGGTAAGTGACCCTCCTAGCAACCACAGAGCTTTGTTCCCTAGCATATTATTGTGTTTGCTTGTAGTTTTGCCACTTTTCTCTGAGCATTAGTGAAACTGTGAGAAGTGTGACAGGGACTGAAAATATCAAGTCATCAAGTAAAAATTGCACTTTCGAGGTCAACATTTTTTTTCTAGTTTACTGCCACTTGCCTACTAGTGAGTCAGTATTTGCAAACACATTGGCTTCTTCCATGCAAACTACATGCTACCTACTACTAAACAAAACAATCACAAGACGTTTTTCTGCATACATTTTTGCAACCATTTTCATGCTAGTTCCCAAACCGCTGGTGGGTGCCAAGGCGCCACTGACTGGTCTCTAGCCCCCCATTACTTGTGATATCTGGTTTCAAAGCTGCAAGATGAAGTTTAACATTTAAGCCTAACCAATCAATAGGTGACATCAAGGCAGCTTTGCCATCTTTTATATACAGTCGGTGCTCTGACAAGCTTTGTCTCTGAAAACAGCAGGCTGCTGCAGCTACAAATGAAATCATGATAGCAGTGAAGCTGACAATGAGCTGAAATTTGCTGTGAAGCCAAGGGCAGCTGCAGTCTTTGATGATAATTTTTAGTTTATAACTATGAGTAACAGTGTTCATGCTGCTTTAAAGAGCAGCACTTCACTCAGATCAAGCCTTTGAAGACACATTTTTAATCAATTCAAATTTTAAATCAGCCAAGGCAATCAGGTGCTTCAACTTCAAGTCTTGATGTTCTGTTTTGTGCATAGAGTATTTAAAGATATCACGGACACCATATCGTAGTCCAGTACCAGCACGATACTCAAATGATCAAGCTGATGTTTAAATAAAATACTGGAGTTTTCAAAAAGTTTATGCTTACAGCATTTGGTGGATTCTATGAGTATTTCTGTTAATTAAAGGGACTGAATAGTCTTGATTACATGAAGCTGACAAATGCACTGAAAACAAACCTTTGCTATAAATGATAACTACATTTTGCAGATTATAAAGTAGAAGGGCAGTGGTCTGTCATGTAGCTTTAATGCAGTTTGGGAAATCCTAAACCAATAATTTCAGCTGAGGATAGTAGGGTTTAATGTCAACAAGGAAATGACAGTGCTTAGATAGTAGATGACAACAGAACAGAATGTTTTGTGACTCATCGATGCAAAATCCATTGCTTACTAAACAATAACTGCTAACCATGATGATAGTAAACCAGAACTTCAAAAATTAAGATTTACGTATGTGCTATGATAATATTTGATTTAATGGCTACATCATTTATTTTGAAAATCTCTTTCACTTTCAGACCTTTTAAATGTGTGTACGGCACCCAGATCTTGGCTATGCGCACGGTTTAGAAATGAGTGCCCTTCTACACCTCTTGAAGAGACTAAGTCGTAGAGTTGCAATTCATTGTGAAAACTTAGACTTTTTTTTTTGTACAGCTTCCCTTTTGTTGCTGGAGCAGCTTTGTATATAGAAATCTGGGAGATGAGGTTTGTGTCTACAACACAATGGAAATAAAACAAAATACAAAACTATTCCTTCACTTGAAATTTAAATAGCACAAGGGAAAAGTTACTTACTCAATGGCACTGGCCCTACTGTGCCTGTGATTCACTCCTGTTGCCTAAACTAACCAGCTATCATTCCTCATGAGTCATGGGTAAACCTAACCCTCTGAACACAACCCAGTCAGAGTCACTGTAGGGTAAGCCATAAACTAGTAGAATTTACGTAGAATCGTTTCATAGTAGAATAGAATAGAATAGAATAGCCTTTATTGTCATTGTACAGAGTACAACGAAATTGGAGTGCCACTCCCTTGGTGCAAGTTTCAATAATAAATATAAATGTAAAATATAAAAAGTACAAAAAAACAATCGTAAGTACTCAAACAATAGTATGTACAATATATACAGGATAGCAGCATTAATATAATGACAGTATGAATAGCAGCATAATATAATGACAGTGATGGTATGGAATAGGTTCAATTGTTTTTGTGCTTATTTACTACGGTGGTAGCTCTGGGAAAGAAGCTATCTGAAACATCACACTATAAAAGACTCATAGTCTTGATTTAGTCCAAACCTCAGTGACCTCATAGCTGGTTGTGGCCATGCAGCCAACTAGTTTTGTTTCTAAAAATAACCAGAGAGTAGATGAAAACTGAGTCTTAGTTTGACACTGATTGGATGAAAGTTGTTGCACTGTGGATCATCGTATTAGGAGACACATTTTGATACAAGGTCTGGCTCAGTTGGTGTGCAGGTGACCATATGGCCAGAGAGCAGTAGGCCAAAGTATGTAAAAGAGATCAAAAGTAGCAAAGAAGAAGATGGAAAAAAAATATTGATAGATGAGGAATGCTGGGAGGCTTGGGAAAACTGGAAAAATAAGGAAACTGAAGAATACTTTAAACAGTTGTGGTCAGAGGTTTACATGAACTCATGGTGGGCATGAATGTCGTGGTGATTTGGGGCTTTTAATGATTTCTTTGAACTGTTCTTTCTCCAGAGTGGAATGATTGTACAGCAAACATCTTTAATGACATTAACTTCAAGCTCATGCACTCAATTCTTGTTTTTTTATTTTGATTTTTTTCTATTCCATTCCCAAATGTATTGCAGAAAAGAAAAATAGATGCATATTAATCAGTCACATGACTACATATATTATTCTGAATAATAAATACTATTCAGGTCCAAAAATTAAATTTAGTTCAAAGTCAACCTCAAAAGAAATAAAACAAAATGTAAAAATAAATAAATAAAGGTGACATTTTTGTTTTTGGATACTGACAGTGCTTTCAGATTGGGGGTTTTTTTGGACAAATTATTCACAATAACTTACAACATGAATCATTCAAACATAAAAAAGGTACCTAACTCAAGGGATGAACCAGTGTTCTGTCTACAATAATAGATAAGATAAGATAAGATAAGATAAGATAGAACTTTATTAATCCCTCGGGTGGGTTCCTCTGGGAAATTCGACTTCCAAAAAGCACAGCAACGACCGAAGTTACAGTTACAAGTTACAGTTAATAGGCAAATCAGCAATGAACCAATTTTAAATGTCTTTAAGCACTTTGTCTCAAAGGCATAATTTTAGGTGAATCTACAAAAAATGCCAAAGATAACACAGTCTGACAGGCATAAAAATGCATTTTTGCATGAAAAAGGTGGCTCTAAAAGTGCTATTAGACCAAAATTTGGCATGGTGTGCAGTGTAACCTTAAAGGATGACAAATGGAGGACAAAAGAAAAAGTGTCAGGCATAAAAAAAAAACCTACATACAGCAAATGAACAGCATCTAAAAGTCATGTCCTTAAGAAACAGGAAAAATCCAACAAAGGACTGATATAGGTCCTGAGAGATGCATTTAGCCCTTCAGTCGATTCATCTACTGTTCACTAAAAACTCATCAAAAATGGTCTCAGTGGAAGGGTTGCTGTCAGGAAGCCAAGAAGACTGAGGTATGCCAAACTAAACAAGAACTGGACTGGAAATCACTGGCAACAAGTGTGATGGAGCGATGACTCCAAATTTGTGGTACAAATCACTGTAAATATGCGAAGAGGAGTTCAGATGAGAGGTGCTATGGAGGCTCTGCCATGGTTTGGGGCTGTGCTGGTGATCTTGATGGATATCCAACGCAACAGGCTAAAACCTGAATGGAGAAAAATACAGTGATTTGCTTCATTTTCACTTGTTTTCAAAGAGTAGTTGCTAGTGACTTTCAGCAACTTTCAGAATCTACTTGCTAACATTTTTCCCCACTGTGATGAGCGGTTGCCAGGGGGTCACCAACCAGTCTCTCGGTTGGTGACCCCTGTGTGACTGCATGATTTCACAGTGACTTCTTCCAACCTCCAGAAACCTGGAGGTTGGTCTAATCGGTGTGGGGTAAACCTCTTCCTGTTAAAAGGGAGTTTTTCCTTCCCACTGTTGCCAAAGGGGGTCATATGATTGTTGGGTTTTTCTATCTATCATTGTAGGATGTACTGTACCATATAAAGCACCTTGAGACAACTGTTGTTGTGATTTGGCACTTTATAAATAAAATTGAATTGAATTGAATAATTTTGTGGGCACTGTCTTGGTTTTTAAAAGTTGCCCTTATTGTAGAATATATGTTTTTCCACTTTAGACCAATGTAGCTTTGAGAACTTTAATTCTGATAAGTAGTATAAGTCTGTCCAAAATTTCTTATCTTGGCATTTCCATGTTTATTGTAGACCTAACGCAGCCATTGGTGACATATTTTTGTGAAGATCATATTAGTTTTGTTTCTCTGAAAATCTAATAGTATTTAGAGATATATACATTACAGCTTTTCCATTTACTGTTTCACATTTTCTGATCAAAAATCCTCTGATGGTGTTCTGTTTTGTTTGGAATAAACACAAAATCACAGTGGGTGATTATCTGAGCATTACTGAACAGAGACAGAAAAGTGTTCTTCAGAAGAATAACAAAAACCCAGAAAAGCCAATGAAAAACACATTAGTCTTTGAATCATAAGAAAGAACGAAGCCTTAACAATACATACCTATAAAAAAAGAACAAAAAGCATCTGCACTAATACATTTATCAAAGCTCTTTATGTTTTAATGAAACCTTCAAATGTTACAGTGAGATAACGGCACCCTAAAAGCCTATTCTGCAAATCAGAAAGATCAACATAAAGTGAGCGCTTTCACTTTATTCATGCTTGCAAGGACAATTTGATATTTAAGTGGAAGATATATTCTGTATCATTAACTGCAGAACCTAAGTATAGCGTACTGAAGGGGTGGTGCTGTCACCACTACTGTCTTTTAAGAAAGGTTAGACATTTTACACACACAAAAGCATGATTAAAATAACTATTTTAATCCCCTTATTGTTTTTCTGATGAGGTTGTGCTGCAAAGAAATGGCAAATGAATAACATTCTTAAATACTGTTCTGTTATAAATCTGTCTATCCCAGCTGTCATAGGTTTATTTCACACACTGTACCTCACCTTTCACCCTAACAATAACCTGGACTATTTTGCTTTTCCTTACCTATCTATCAATCTATGTATCTGCCTAGCTAGCTAGCTAGCAGTTAATACACTCACTAAACATGAACCACTACATTTTTAGCTCAGACCTTAAAAATGCCGTGTTCCTGTTTTGTTTTTTTTCTGCTCTCAGCTTTGTATGATGTCAGTGAGGGCGTGGTGGTCTCAGTCTGTGTTGCCCTTCCCTATGAAGCAGGATGTCATCTTATCCAAGTAACTTCAGGGTTTATTCTGGGTTTTCTACTACAATGGTGGCTCACTGCTGGAGTATATCTTAACTTGTGTTTTGAACCTAGTTTGTTCTGGAGCAGTTTACATTCCAGATTAGAGATCAGCAGGTATGAAATTACCAGTACTTTACTTACCAGTCAGTTCTCCAGGAAACAGCCTCACCATTCTTGGAAGAATGACCGAATCATCATTTTACCATCATCATATAATGTCTCTGATTAGAGTTAGTTAGAGAGTTAGAGATAATTTTGGACAGAAAAAGACTTATTTGAGTCCTAAAATGTCTCTTTTTCGTTAGTCAGATCCTGTGATCACAGAACCTTTCATGTGAATGTGCAGGTGAAACTCTGGATTAATTTAGTGAGTTGATAACCAGCTGTATGACTGCTTATCCCTGCCAGTGTTAGGGGTAAGTGAATCCAGATAACAGAACAATACCCTGGATATGTTGAACTCGCTTCATAGCATAAGCCTCTGGTTGGCTCCCTGTGAACTCACTGTCTGTTATGATTGAGTTTGTCTTCTCCTATCCACTTTTTGGATTTTGTACCTTGGCTGGAATATTCAATAAAAGGTTTCTTTTTAGTTAGCTCTGCCTATGAGTCTGTACTCGGGTTCACTTATCACATCGTCTGAGTAAATGCCAAAGCTTCAAGTTCAAGAATTAAAAATATGGATTGCTTTTCTTCTAAAGAGAAGCTGTGCTCTGATATGAGAGGTGTTGTACAACCTAGAGAAATCAACAGTCCAGCACAACAAACATCTACTCACTCACATTCACACCTACGTCCAATTTATAATCACTGTTTAGCCTGTTAGAGCAAGTTGAAGTACCCAGAGAAAACCCACACAGCAGCACTTTTTTGTTTTCAAATTCAAATTCAAATTTTATTTGTCACGTACACAGTCATACACAGTACGATATGTAGTGAAATGCTTGGACAACTGCTCGTGACCTAAAGAGAACAAAAAAGGAAAAGGCTATGAATAAGATAGGAAATAAATATGAAAAATTAAAAAGGGTAAATTTAACTAGGAAGGAATAAAATATAAATTAAGGTTAAAAATGAAATAACTGTACAACACAAATTAGAATGAAGGGTAAATTTAACTGGGAAGAATAAGATAAAGATAAATATATAAATTAAAGTTGAAAATAAAATAACTGTACAACAAAATACACAATACACAATATAGAACTATATAAGAATGTATGAAGAAATCTAAATATAAATAAATATATACACAATAACAGCAGCTGTGCAAGTATTAACCGGAAATGAAGAATATAGTGACCAGTGTTGTGCAAAACCAAAGTCCAGAAAGTCCAGTGTGTGTGTAAGAACCATATGTGTGGGTCAGTACTGTGTGGTGGTGTGATTGAGAGACCGTATCGCCTGCGGGAAGAAGCTCCTCCTCAGTCTCTCTGTGTTGGTCTTCAGGGAGCGGAATCGCTTTCCTGACCTCAACAGAGAGAACAGTCTGTTGTTGGGATGGCTGAGGTCCTTCACGATCTTCCTGGCCTTGGTCCAGCACCGCCTGCTGTAGATTGAGTGCAGGTCAGGGAGCTCGGAGCGGATGGTGCGCTCAGCTGACCGCACAACCCTCTGTAGAGCTCGTCTGTCCTGCATGGTGCTGTTCCCGAACCAGGTTAAGATGTTTCCCGCCAGGATGCTCTCTATGGTGCACGAGTAAAAGTTCCTAAGCACCTTTGAGGGCAGTTGGAAGTCTCTCAAGCGTCTGAGGTGGTAGAGACGCTGTCGGGCCTTTTTCACCACGGTGTTGATGTGACAGGACCATTGTTTTTAACTTCATTTTACGAAAGTTTTAAATTACTTTTCCAACATTTTACAATATCCCTCCAGTAATGCACTTGGTTACTGGTAGGCAGCTTGAATGACTTAGGGAAAGTCAAAAACAGTAATAAAAATGAGACGAGAACTGAAAAAATCCAAAGGTTTTACAGTTCTCAGGGGCCCTATTACTCTAGTATGCGGAAAAAACATGATCCATTCTGTCTTAACATGATCTCTGGGTAGGTCAATCCATAACTGACAATGTTCCATTGTATGCATTTCTATACAGGTATACTTTTACTGCACTAGCAGTGTGATTGGGATCACTGTCATACTAAGAAAGAAGCCATTGTCTGTCACTTGATTTTGAGATGGTAATCTAAATGGATTAATGAATGTGATGGTGCTTTCCAGCGTTTATACTTCCTTCAGTTTTGACAAGATCCCCAACACCACTGACTAAGATACAACCAAAGCCATGACAGCGCCTTCACCGTGTCCATCCCAACCTCTTCCACACATGACAACAATGATTTGAAACAATAATTCAAATTTGGGTTTAGTATATTTTTCTGCATCAAGACTTCTTTGTTCTTCTTCGTTTTCCTATTTCTTAAGGACATGACTTTCAGATATAAGTCATGTGATGTAGATAGTTTTCTCCTAGGCCTGTCTCTTTTTTTGTCCTCTACTTGTCCAATTTTCTCATTTTTTTAAGGACAAACTGCAGACCACAAAGAGCTATACCATGTTTCAGCTAATAGCTCTTTGGGAATCACCTTGTTGATGCTAAAATACTATTTTATGGCTGTCAAATTGCTTTTTTGTTGACATGTTCTTTATAGATTTAACAAAGAAATCATCCTTTGTGTTAGGCTACTACTAACCAAGTGCCTAACCATTCAAATTGATTTTGTGGTGAACCTTGGCAAACTATTGCTCAAGACCACTTTACAACATTAGAAGAAAGTCTGGTTCTGTGGAAACAAAATATATAGAAATGAGAAATGACTCAAGACTTTAGCACAGCATTGTAAACTTTAGTCATGTTTATGAGCATCCACAACTTTAACAGTATATAGTTATATAAAATAAGGAAAAGAATAACTGGGTCTAAATAGTTAATAATTTATTATCTCAGAAAAAGTGGATATTGAGCTATAAGAGAAGACAGCTGGTGTTGGTGCTGAATAATTTAAAGTCTAGTGAGGATTGGGCGAGCCACATCGTCACAGGTGAACAAAAACTCTTCCTCGGGGTTGCTCCCAGTCACTGAGCTGACTCACACACTCGCCTGGGGAAAGTGGCCATGTACAGCATGTGAACCGGGATGGAATTTGGCTCCAATTTCCTCTCACATCCTTCCTGTTCTGTACTTTCTCTGTGAAAAAAAAAAAGTAATAACTGACAAAATGCTAAAGCTAAACTGGATTGCTGGCTGTCTGCAACACTAAACCCATTTCCTCCTCAGTGCTGCTTTGACTGAGGGATGTTTGTTTGACATTGCCCCTCTGCAATGACTCTTATTCAAATAAATTTCCATACTGGAAGTTGTGGTGGAAGCTTTTTTTTTTTTTTTTTGGCTGCTTTCCCGCTTGTACAAGACCAAGGTCACACTCTGATATGCTTCCATGGAGAATGATATTTTCTGTGATTGATTAAACTGCCTCAGTTTAATTCCCCCAGACAGACAGCACAGCTTCTTTCTGGCGATGGACACGACAGAGCTTAACAAATGCCTTAAAGAAACTTCTAAAGCTTTCAAATCCAGTTTTCCACGGCATTATACCAGCTGGTTATCTATCCCCTGGTAAATAGTTAATTAAAGATTTTTTGAGGAACATATTTAAGGTTCAATTACATCCCTTTAACTCCCATTTAAAGCAGCTCCGTTTAGATCAAGGAAGCCATTTTGTGGCCTCGGTTCAAACACATTTCAGCAGTTGCGACGTCACGCTGACCTGAAATTAGCAACCATGCAGCTAGCAGCTGGTATTGCTTATTATTATTTTTTTATTATGGTCTGAATTTGGCATTTCACAAAACAAAATGTTAATATGAAGGGATGGTGTTTATTGCTATTGCCAAGCTCGGTTTGATGCAGTTTTATGTGTTTACTGGGATATTTTTAACCGTGGATCCACAGTGTAGAAAGCTTATAAATGTTCGTGTTGGGTGTGTGTGTGTGTGTGTGTGTGTACACACATGTCTGCGCATGGCATATTTGTCCTAATTATGACCAAAGGCACAGTGGTGAAAACACAAACAAGATGATTTCCTCACACATAGGAAATGAGAGGAGTGATATTTGATTACTGAGTGTATCCCCAGATTACTTTTTGACATTCGTCTCAGTGCACTCTAAGTAAATGGCATACTTTATCGTACCTTTAGAGGTACAATGGCTTGTCACTAGCATACCCTCCAAGATATTTCTGTTGTACACTTCACATATACATTATGGAAACCAATGTGGTACACATTTCGTCTGAGGAATATTACAGGTGTCAAGTGAACACTGAAAAAAAGGCCATGTTGGATTTACTTCATTCAATAGTGGACATTGGTTGCACACAACTTTTTTGCTTTGGCAGACACTTAAAACAACTGAGTTAAATCAACACAACTTATTCATATTCAATAAACCTGTGCATTTTGTGTTGATAAAAAGCGATTGAAACATGTTTAGATGAAGTAAGGTGAGCTTTTGGAATATTTTATTAATCCTTCACAATTTTGTCATTTTATTTCAACACTATTCAATAACTTTTACCCCAATACTACTAGGTCACTTAAATACTACATTTTGTCTTCATATTACATAATATTCAACAAAGTCTAGAGTCTGGTTAACCCTTTAAGACCTACCATAGAACCAAGTCCGCCAGAGCTTATATTATATTTTTACATGGTGTGGTGCCATTTTTGGCAGCATTTCAAGTTGCTACACATCAATACAACCATTACAGCCTAAATTTTAATAATATGTATGCATTAAGTGCATAGTAACTACATAAATTGCAAAAAAGGTGCAATAAACTACAAAAAAACTGAAAATTGTTTTTTTTTTTTTAACATATTTGTAGTTAGAGAAATTTAAGAGGCTTATCCCTCAAAACTGTGAATACAAAAAAGTTGCACAAAATAGTTTCCCACCACAGGAAATTTATTTTGAGTGTCTTCATAGTTTTATTTTTGAAATACACCAATTTTTATATACTGCAGGAAAAACGAAAATAAATATTATACTGCAAATTTGCAAAAAAGCAGCATATACATCAAAATAAACTATTTCCAGCAGTGCAATATGAGTCCTACGCATCTCAGAAATGACACAAAGTCATAAAGTCAAACATAACTTTTAAAAACACCAGTATAGGCTCATAAGGCCCTGATGGTAAAAAACTACATTTCTGCGAAAATGACGTCACTTCCGGTTTCGGGCAGGTCATGGCGGACATGCGATAGTTCGCGCTGACGTTTATTCCAACGTAGGAAGTGTTTTGAACAGCTGATCGGATCAGCAAAGCGTGTTTCTGGAATATTGTGTTTTTGTTGCTGCAAGTGCTTTTTATGCAGTTTTTGCAAAGCTATATGTGGAAGGAAACCGTGACAAGCTGATGGCATAAGAAGTACAACTTCTCCGGTTTCAGATGCAAAAAAAAATTATTGCGCTAGCTCACGTTGTTGCAGTGCTACCGGGATTTAAAAATAGTTACTCAAAACAGAGCGTGCCCGCTCGGACCGGTTTTAAGGGTTAACATAAGAACTGCATGGATCTACAACAACTACCATCCTCCCTGTCTCTATCCGAGATGCAGGGGGCTGGGGCAAAACCCAGAAGTGATAGGTACACCCTGAACAGCTCACCAGTCTATCATATTAGAGACAAACAACCATTTGCACTCACATTCACAGGTAATTTAGGATCACAAATTAACCTAACTCTAACAACTGCATGACTTTCAACTGCACTGTAAACCCCAACAGTCTACCTGACTTATAAAGTTTGTGGATATAACAATTAAAATTCCTCACAAAGTTGAAACAACTTAAAACTTTTCTGTTCGGTTAACGATTCAAACAGTTATAATTGTACATGGCTTAGAAGTTAAGAGTAAATACTGCTTTCTTAATTATGATTTTTGAGTAAATGTTTTTTTCGAGCTCCGCATGTGTACGTCATGACGTCTTCTCTCTAACCTGAACGACGTTGTCAGAAAATTATGTTCAATATGGCTGCCCTTCTCGAGCGACTGGAGAACACATTTGGAGAAACTTGTAAGTAAAACGGAACCTTCGTTATGTTTATTTTTTCTGTAAAAAAGCAAGTATATTAATATGTTGCAGCCAATAACTTGTTTTCGAATGCGCTGTTGTGTTAAAAAGCACAGACCCAGGTGGTGAATAGTTGTTCGCTGTTGTTCGCGCTCTTTTTCAAACATAGATTATGTCGTCAGTTTTAACCGATTAAAACACAGTTTTACTAAGAATCACACATAAAGAAAGGGTCTTAGTGATATTTTAACGACCCCTTGCCAACGCAAGAAAGTTGGCGTTTTTACAACAGCAGCCTCATTCTTCAGCAGGGTTTTTTTCTTCTTCTTCTCATTAGCATCATTCAAAAGTGACTTAGCTAGCAGTGGCAACTTCTATCTAAAACAATTGAAATATAGCAAGGTGTTGTATATTTAGTGTGCTAATAAGGTTTTCAATATTTTTATTTTTTCTTCCAAGGCTGAAGACCAAAGACAAAAAGACAGAAGAAAAAAAAAATTCAGACTGCAATTAATTTCAGGTGGAGACAGTAAACACAGGTGAGTTGAAAGATCTATTGAAGAGTCCTTTCTTCATGGCCATTAAAACATTTTTAGGTTAAAAGACCTGTGTCATGAATCGCTGTGCGGCAGGCAGGAGTTGGACCCAAAATGCAGGACTCAGACTCAGGGGATGAACTCAAAATCACAGCTTTAATTGCTGGTCACAGAAAACGAGCATACAAAACTAAACTGGGAAAATATAAACTCACAGCTTGCAGCGAGGCACACGAGGAAACACACAGCTTGAGGGACGACGCAGCACTGACTCAGAGAAACACAGGGTTTAAATACACTGGGAAGTAACGAGGGGAATGAGACACAGAAGGAGAGCACAGCTGGGAGAAATCAGAAGTGACGAGACAAGGGAGCAAAGTAGGATACACTCACATGAGACACAGACCTTCAAAGTAAAACAGGAATTAGCACAGATGCAAACTAGACTAGGGGAGCCAGAGCCACTAAGACACAGAGGGCGGCTACTAAATACTCAGAGAACTAAACAGAATACAAGAAAACCAAACTAAGACACTACACTAAAGAATACGCTGGGACAACAAAGAGAACTAAGAACATAATACAAAAAACTCAGAGGCACAAGAAACTCAAAACACTGGGTCACTGACCCAGGACCGTGACAACCTGTCTTTTTTTAAATCATGCCCTGGCTTTGTCACACTGAATCATGTTGAAAAGATCTACTTTCATGGCTCCCCCCATTACCATTTCCTTGTACTTCTTTCTACCAGTCTATTTTATTTTGTGACATTAACATCTTAAATGTACCCCTAATTATTAATAGCTGTGTTAGTATTTATAATGCTTTTTTTTTATCATGTGCAGATCTACCAAGGGTCAGTGGCACAGTTCACCTTTTGTGGTAAGTTATAACACTTCATATGTGGTCACATAAGTAAGTTGTTTCATCAGTTGTTCAGTTCTTATAAAATGTTGTATAATTGTACCAAATCACTGAGGATACATCCAATGTGTAAATCACAATCAACAATTTTACTGTGATATTCGCTCGTGTTTAGAGAATCTCCATTATCTTTGTTACTGAGTTTCCATTTTTGTAGGGCCAAATTTGTATTAAAAATTAATATTTTCATATGATGTGAAATGACTCAATCATTTCTAATTTTTAGAAGAAACCATTCATTAAGTCCCTTAAGGTGAAGATTTCATATATTGATAATGATAAAATTAACACAAATTAAAAGTTTCACTGATAAACACACAATTTTTCCTTGCTTTGAACCCCATGTTCTATATAGATTACAGCTCTGATCTGGAGAACACTATTTTAAAATACTGTGTAGGGTTTTTGTCAAATGATTAAGAAACAGACTCTCTGTCACAAGAGACAGAAAGGTTGTATCTTAAAAGAAAAGTCTCCAAAATTTAGTAGAGTCTGATGTCATGCAGTTTCATAAACATGTAGTCTCCCCAAAGAATGACACCTGAAAACTTTGCGTTAAATGAACTTTTCTTTTCCCTTTTTAGGAGGCGCCTGATATCAACGTGAAACGCACTGCAGTACTTCGTGCCCTTCCTGTATACCTGTGGGAGGAGGACCCAGAATTATTTTAGACATGTAATGTAAGTGTATTTTTGCATTACTTAAATTCTGCCAGTAAGATAAAATGCTATGGATTTTTTTAAATACAATTTAATACCCTAGCAGCTACCAAATTGTACAAACAAAATACCCTCTCTTTAGAAAACCCTCACACACAAACACACACAGGTCAGGAGCAGGGCACAGGCGTATCACAGCACTATGGCTATGCTGCAGGTGGCCCAAAAACCAGGCTGAAGTCAAGATTTAGTTTCTTTTTGAGATAAAGTCATGAAATAAAAAAATACTTTTTTTTTAGAAAAATAACAAAAATACAAATTATGTAATGCAAGAAGCTAACACGTTAATGTACATTTTTCAAAAAAAAGTAGAGTACCCTAACTCGTTACAAAGTAACCCACTACACTGCTGAATGTTTTGCTAGATTACAGGTCATGCTTGTCACATTCTCTCAAACCAACCTTACTTATTTAATTGGGGCGATCGTGGCTCAAGAGTTGGGAGTTCGGAGCCCTGGCTCCGACAGTCTCGGTCGTTGTGTCCTTGGGCAAGACACTTCACCCGTTGCCTACTGGTGGTGGTCAGAGGGCCCGCTGGTGCCAGTGTCCGGCAGCCTCGCCTCTGTCAGTTTACCCCAGGGTGGCTGTGGCTACAATGTAGCTGCCATCACCAGTGTGTGAATGTGTGGATGACTGAATGTGTAAAGCGCTATACAAATACAGGCCATTTACCATTGATACTGTGTCTATTCCAGGCGGACGCATTGGATGAGTCGACCCTCAGTGACACTCCAGTTGCCCTTCTCACTGTGGTTACCGACAGCGCTTCCCAGTCCAGTCCATTTTACTTCCTCAAGCATGGCTGTTGTGGTGAAAGGCGATTAGGTGATGCGAGATAGTCCCAGATTTGCAGATGCATTTGCTTTATTGTTTGGCTTGATCTATGCTCTGCATTTAGACTACCCCAGGAAGCTGGTTCACACATTTGCCTTTGTCCAAAATATCTTCATGGGGCTTGATGACGGCAAACCCCTGAAACCCCTGCCTACATGCTCTTAAGGAATATAAGGCAATGTTTGTTAGGACACGCACTCTGTTACTGAGCACTTTGTTTGAAGCACTTTAAGTTTACTACAGGCTTTGGGTGGATTTAACTCCATCAGTTTACCTAATTTTCCTATACTTGACTGCCTTATCTGGTTATTTGGAAGCTGATCATCTTTGTACCCATTTTAAAAAAATGTTTTTCATTTCTATTTAAAAAAAAAGTGATTAGTATTTGACTTTTTGTTTTGCATTTTTGTGTATTTTGAGAAAGATGCAATTAGGACTGATGTCGTCCTTTGTGATTTTATAAAAAGATAAATGTTCTACACAGAATTTATAATGCTCACTTTATGGTGCCGATGTCCATGTTAGTTGTTTTATAAAAACATTTGTGATGTTTTTAAATTTTCATGAAAAAATGTTAAATAAACAAAATGTAAAGTAACTGAATTTCCGTACTTTTTTTTGTTAGTAGTCTACACTCAAACATTGAAACATAAATATCTTTTAATTAATAATCAGATAATTTGAGTTTAGGTTGTAATATAATTGCATTGTGTTGCATCAAAATAATAAACTACAAGAAACACAAAAATATTGAAATTAAAGTATACAGTCTTTGAGTAAAGCTCAATTAATAAAATATAAAATATAATTTTAAATTTTTAGGTTAACAATAAATACAAATTTTGAGTACCCCATACTTAGAAGATATGAGTTTTTGTACTTAAATCTTTTGAGGTAATCAGTTTCCACAAAAGTTTTAAGTTCAGTCAACTTGTTCGGGTTTACAGTGTGTGAGAGGAAACCAGAAGACCCAGAGAGAACCCACTGCAAACTAGCCAGATTGTAGATTTGAACCCAGGACCTTCTTGCTGTGAGGCAACAGCACTAACCATGCCACCAATTCAGCCCTGACACAAGTAGGAAAGCTGTGATTTCAACGCTTGATGCAGAATGTTCGGTACATCTCTGTCAAACCACAATAAATAGCGATAGCATACACTGAAAAAAAGGGATTGGCCAGCTCTTGGATTTACGTAAGCATCTTGCGTGTATTTAACACAAGTGCCTCATGCTTTAAAGTTAAGTGTAACTACATAGTGTAGAAACTACATGATATGCAGAGAGGCTAGATTAAATTGTTCATATCATGTTCAAGTGAAGTAAGTCAATAGTATAGCAATGTTAAATCCCGCGACACTGCACGGGTTTCAGACTCGCGCTCTTTAGATCGTGGTTTCAGGAAGGCATCCATCTCAGTCAAGTCGAGCAGCCACCTCTACTTTTTTTGGTATACCAAAAAAAGTAAATTGGGTTGTTGTTACATTAAAAAAGTCTAACTTGTAATTTGAACACAATAATTTCATGTTTCTATGATACAATCTAGTAAGAGTGGTTAGTTGCTGAACTCATGAAATTCACAAGATCGCACAAGATTTCAAACTGCAGGAAAATCACTGGAGTTATAAGAGGCAGACAACTACACACGCACCACGTGCATGCTATTGCTATTTATCGTGTATTATTACAAAAACAAAACAATTCTGCATCAAATACAGGAAATCATAGCTTTCCTACATTTCCTAGATTGTTGGCATGGTGGTTAGTGCTGTTGCTTCACAGTAAGAAGGTCCTGTGTTCAAATCCACATTCTGGCTAGTTTGCAGGTTTCTCTCTGGGTATTCTGGTTTCCTCCCGCAGTTAAAAGTCATGCAGTTGTTAGAGTTAGGGTTAACTGGTGATTCTAAATTACCTGTGAATGTAAATGGTTGTTTGTTTCTTTGTGATAGACTGGTCAGCTGTCCAGGGTGTACCCTGCCTTGTAACCTATCACTTCAGGGTTATTTCCCAGCCCTCCTGCAACCAGGATAAAGATAGGAGGATGGTAGTTGATGAAGACCCATTCAATCTTTATGGTAACCAGGATCTAGACTTTGTTGAACATTATGTAATATGAAGACAGCATGTAGTATTTAAGTGACCAAATAGTATTGGGGTAAAAGTTATTGAATAGTGTTAAAATAAAATGACAAAATTGTGAAGGATTAAAATATTCCAAGAGCTTAACTTACTTCATCTGAACATGTTTCAATCGCGTTTTATGAACACAAAATGCACAGGTTTACTGAATATGAAAAAGTTGTGTTGATTTAACTCAGTTGTTTAAGTTTCTGCCAAAGCAAAACATTTGTGTGCAACCAATGTCCACTATTGAATCAAGTAAATCCAACATGGCCTTTTTTTCAGTGTACATGTGGTGTGTGTATAGTTGTCTGCCTCTTATAATTCCAGTGATTTTCCTGCAGTTTGAAATCTCGTGCAATCTTATTAATTTCATGAGTCCAGCAACTAACCACCCTTACTAGGTTGTATCCTGTCATCTCAACAAGAACAAATTAAGTTGTTGAATTTCATACAGATCCTACATGATTTAATTACACTCTAAAAAATATTCATGGTGTTTGTAGGTAGAACTTAACAAAAAAGCATTTTTCTACTTAAAAAAGTAAGTTGTCTACATGTACACGTTTCAGTGAGTTGACTAATCAATGTTAAAAGTCAGTGCAACACAGAAATTAATAAACACCTCCTTAACTTAAATGTTTGAGTATATTGAACAAAATACTTTTATCATCAATCAACAACAGAAAATATTAAGTTTGTGTAACATGTAAAAGTGAGTTTGAACATCTTTCGTGTTTGAACTGCCCATAACTGGACCATAACGAAAAAATAATTACAACTACCATAAAAAAAGAAGAAATGGAAAAAAACAGAGGTTGGCACCACTACCTGGTAAGTTCCTTGTTTTGTAGTCTTTAATAAATATGTACTAGTTACAGGAATTTACTGCTTAAGTTTAGTCTGACAATGGCAGCTACATGATGTGAATTGACACTCTGTGTTATGCTAGTTGTTACTCTATAAAAGTATAAAAGTATAAAAGAGCGTTTGTATTTTTTCCTGTTGTTAATGAAGTCTGTCAATTAAATCTGTCACTCCGGTCGTTACTTTGGTTAGCCATAGGTGTGTATGAGACCATGCATACAGCAGAGGGTAACCCCGTAGCATATGTTCGTATCATCACAGGCGTAGCAGTTGTCTGCATTCTTATCACTTTGTGGGAGTAGAGGTGTGTTTCCCCTAGACTGTGTTCGGTGAGTTAACTAAGTATTGAATTTCAAAATAGATTAATTACAAGTTATATTTGTACACTTTAAATTTGATGGTTTTAATCATAGTTTAGCATAGTAAAGTTGCTAAAGTTAAAGTTGTTAGCTAGCTTTCTTTTAGCTAGCAAACGTTCCTCGCAAATACAGAGTACATTGTCAATTTTTCCACTTATACTTAAAATTTGTCACTTGTCAGGGTGCATTTGGTTAGCTGACAGACCTTGCAGACAGCAGAGCATGTTCAATTTGAACCTGTATATGTTCAAATTAACCAGTCAGCAGCTGCCTGCATTTTTATCATGGTGTCAGAGTAAATTTGTTTCGACGGTCTTGGGTGAGGTAACTAATTACTGACAGAGTGAAATGTGGTGAATTTATGCCAGAGTATTTATGTGAGTAAAAGTATTTCTATCAAATGTATTGATATTTTAAGCGCAAATGTGAAATATGCCTGAGGTTAAAGTTAGTTGACCTAGCAAGAAAAAACTAAATTGTGTGTGTGCACATAAGACTTGCTTTCGTTACCTTCTGTAATTGTAAGCATAATGTGAAGTGTGGGATTGTGGCATGTCTACAGTGGTCTTCAAATAATTAAAAAGAAAATTCTCTCACACATTTGGATATGACACACTTTTTCCAATTTTAAACTACAGTCTGTAGATTTATTTATTTATTTTTTGAATTTTGGATTCATCTTTTCAGTGTTTCATTGTAGTATTTTAGAGAAGGTTTTATACTTAAAATAACTTGTTAACTCAAAAGCCTCGATAAGCCTTTGTAGTCTTTTATAGTCCTTAGAACTCAACAAAAACTGTTTGAAATAGTCTCCAAATCTAGGTTACATTTACTTTCACTCACCTTATCCTACTGCTAGCAAAGGGTGCATTGAAAGCAGGGCAGTATGTAACAGATTAAATTCAAGTTATAAAAATTAAATTGTTTATTTGTTAAAAACAAAAATTAAATCAATAATTAGCAAAACGCTAGTCCTATGAATGTAATATGTTTGACTTTTGGCCTAGTAAACTTTTTTTATTCTCCAGAGTTCAGTGGAAACAAGAAGAGAGGTCGCAATCCGTTGCCTGATGGTGTATCTGAAAGAGAAAGAAGAGGATCTCTTCAGAGAACAGCTGGTAGGTAAATCTCACATTGTTTTGTGTTATATTTTTAAATAGCACATAAAATACCGACATGTTTCTTTTTAACCTACTTGCCAGGATGGTGAAGAACAGTTCTCAGAAGAAGTGGTAAAGATCGTAGTCACCAGACGTGCAGCAGTGCCACTTCCAGCCGTCGCTAAAATTGTGATTGAAGGAACAGCTGTCCTGGAAGACCTTGATGTGCCCAGAGCGTGTGCCTTAATGATGGGACTTATATACGCTCTCAATCTGAGCTACCCCAAACAAGTAAAGAACACTCTAGAGGTATTCCAGAAGGTGTTTCTGGAACTTGATGGGCTTAAAGCCAGCCCACAGGTAATGTCTCTTAAGTACAAACTTCTGTTATAAAACAAATGTAATTTAGGCTGCAATATTCAGATGTGCTGATGCTTGTGTTTTTTATGCAGTCTTAGACAAGTGTAGTTTTGAGAGTTCATAATACGTATAACCTTACCTTTGGATTGTTGCGTTGTTAAATATTAACATGTTTTGTAATTTTCTTGATTCTGTGATATTTACCAAGTTGCTAGGTTAAAGTTAATGTTTAATAATACCGGTAAGCAGATTTGCAAAAAACAAATTGCCTTACTTTGCAATGTTTGTTTTCTGAGGTATTTTAGAAGGGTGTGATTTAAAATTATTGTTATTTGGAAGACTTGAGATATATATATATATATATATATATATATATATATATCAGTGCGCCCCAGGGCAGCTGTGGCTACAATGTAGCTTGCCATTGCCAGTGTGTGAATGTGTGTGTGAATGGGTGAATGACTGAATGTAGTGTAAAGCGCTTTGGGGTCCTTAGGGACTAGTAAAGCGCTATACAAATGCAGGCCATTTACCATTTACCATATATATGCGCCGCTTTATTTTTAATATACCTTTACAAATCTTTATAGTGGTTCTCAAAGTCGGTCATCAGGCCCCACTGCTCTGCTTGTTTCTATTAATAACTAAACACTGTTGATTGGCTGGTGTGTTCAGTTAATCAGAAGTTGTAGACACCATTGTGGAGTAAGAAAAACGAAGTAAATTGGTATGTTTTAGCTTCTGATTCAACACCACCTTGTCCAGGTAATAAACATGCTACATTTTCTTTTGTTACTGAGGTTGTTTGTGGAGGAATTGTACTGAAATACATTATTGTTTTTGCCCACTCATTTATAATTAAAGGGCTGCTGTAATGTTTGATTTATGTTGTATGACACAGAAGTGTATTACTTCGAAAATGTTATGCAATAAACTGTTTCATCAGTTGGGATAATTTAAATGGCTATGTTTGCATGGATAATTGTGAGTAGGATATATGTAAAAAAGTAAGTTAGATTAACTCAACTAATGTAATTTGTCAACTCAATATTACCAGAAATTTTAAATTAATATTAGGTTGCTTAAACTTAATTATGCTTTTACAGGTCAAAGTAAATCATGTTGGTTTGTTGAACTAGTTGAGTTAGCCAAACCTAAAAATTACTTGCTGGATTTACTTAATAATATGCAAAATTTGTAACTTAAAAAGTTGAGTGGAAATTGTTACCTCAATTTTTTTTAAGTTGAGCCAACAAAACATTTTTTAGAGTGTACGTTCAAGATAGAAACATGAAATTTTTGTGTTCAAATTACAAGGTAGACTTTTGTAATGTAACAACCACCAAATTTACTTTTTTTGGTATACCGAAAAAAGTAGAGATGGCTGCTCGGCGTGCAAGACTGAAATCCCATGCGGTGTCGCGAGATTTAACATTGCTATATTATTGACTTACTTCCCTCAAACATGATATGGACAATTTAATCTACCCTCTCTGCATATCATGTAGTTTCTACACTATATAGTTACACTTAACTTTAAAGCATGAAGCAACTGTGTTAAATACATGCAAGATACTTACATAAATCCAAGAGATGGCCAATCCTTTTTTTTCAGTGAAGAGAGTGATGCTCTGTTGTAACACCATGAAGGGGCATTTTAACCTCGTCCTGCAACATCAGCAGAAATGGAATAGATGTCATATCAAGTACTTTATTCGTTTTGTAAACAATTGAGATAATTTCATTGTAGATCTTAACGTTAAAACACATTAGACAAATTACACACATTAGAATCAATCCAAGAGCACAAACCTCCGCCAAGACAGCTCACTCTCTGGCCATTATTTACTTTTAAGGGAGTAGTTGTCAGGGGTTGCAGTGTGGATGAGGGAAAGAGGACCCAAACGCTGGACTCACAGGTAGGTGAAGGTTGGTGTTTATTGTAGACGGAGTGAACAAACAGAACAGAAGCAGGAAATGGCTGGCTGAATGATTGAAAGACTGAATGACTGACTAACTGACGGACCTGAACATAGGACAACCTAACAGCAACAATGACACGACAGAGAACTGGTAAAACTGAGGAACTTAAATACACAGAGTGGATGATGACGATAATTGGACACAGGCGAATACACAGCTGAACATAATGAAACAGGAAATGGTACAAGTGGAAAAAACAGAACATGAACTGAAAACGCTGGGTCAATGACCCAGGAATCCTAACAGTACCCCACCCTTTCAAAGGCCGGCACCCGACGGCTGAAAGAAAAGAAAACCAGACCAGGGCGGGTGGAGGGGGTCTAGGACGGAGGGACGGAGTCCAAGCAAAGCCAGCAGCTGAGTCGAGACAGTTCTGGTGGGCGGCCGCGTGGCCAGCGGCTGAGGCGACTGAGCAGGTCCGGAGGCCGACCGCGCCGGCATGAGGTTCAGTCAGCGGCCTGGAAGGTGGCCGTCGACACCGAATCCGACGTGGACGAGGAGAAGGTGGCGGAGCAGCAGCTGCAGGTGACGGCGTGGGAGCAGCTGCAGGGCCAGCGGATGTGGGGGCGACTGGAGCGACTGGACAGGGTGCGGCTGGACTGACTGGACAGGAGGAGGCTGGACTGACTGGACAGGAGGAAACTGAGCTACAGGGGACGACTGGACTGTATTGAATTGGGGTGTCAGTATTGGGGTGATGACAGCAACTTTGAAGGGTGTAGGAACAGTTCCAGTTGTAAGTGAAGAGTAGATGATAGCAGATATGAGGGGAAGCAGAGAGGGTAGACAGGTGTTGACCAAAACTGTAGGAATGGAGTTATGTGGCTGTAGTAATAATGGTTTTACAGTTTTATATAAGGGTCAAAATGATGACTGGTTCCAGGTAAAACTGGTCATTTTTTTTTTCATTTGATACCACATGCACCAAATTTCAGTATTTGATGAATGAGTGCATTTTAAGAAAGGTAAAAAAAAAAAGATGATGGGATTTTATCCGAACAGCGTTAAGCAATTTTTAAAATGGTTTGAACTTTACCAGGTTGCTTAACTGAATCTAAATTCCTTAATGCACTGAGGTGCTAATATGTAATTAACTAATTTGTCTTATCAAGCATTTAAACAGGTGTACCTCTTATTTGACCTTCATAATGGTACATATAATCAGATCCAGTGATTAGCTCTAGAGGGTACAGTCATACCTGGAGTATATCTATTGAATTTTGTTCTGCATCTCTGTTTCTGCAAAGCTCAGAATTCCACCTAGACTACATATCAAATCAAAGCAACACATTTCTATTTGCTGAGCTGACTTCTGACACACTTCCAACAGTGACCTGGGGAGCAGCTTCAGGCCCAGAATGTTAACACAGTCAACACGTTAAGTGTGTAAGTTCTTCAATTTTTTTAGGATTTAAATATGGCCTCCCAACTTTTAAGACTATTTACCCACACTTTAATCACACCTTAATCAAGCTTTAGTTACTGTGCTATGTTGCTATAGTAAAAACCATTCAATTACCAGCAGTCAGTATTTTGTGTGGGTGTTCAGCAGGAATGTACAGATGGCAGACAAACAAAACCAAACTAAGAACAGCTTTCTTGGCATTGAGTCTAAAAGAGCTGCTGCTGGAGAGATGAAAACCAACCTTCTAAAAGAGATTCCCTCATCTAGTACTTTGAAGTGTTGGTGAGCAGATAGTGGGAAAGGAAAGGATGTCTAAGGTGTTGGGCCAAAACTTACAGTAGGCATTTATTTTGGCTTAATTTGGGTTTATTTGTCTCACAGGTTTTGTATTCCAAAACAGAAAAAGCATGAAGAAGCATAGCTACATGTGGTAGCACTATTTAAATCACTTTTTAAGAGAATGACACATATTGTGTCCACTGCATCAAATCTTGGCCTCCCCCTGTTTAATAGCTTGTAGGTCCTTCTCAGGGACCTCTGGGGATGCTCTGTTGTGTTTATGTATCAGTGTTGTCAGTTGCAGAGTGGGAGATTTTTGGATGAGGCGTGCTCCAGTGTATTCCACAAATATTTAAATGAATTGGTATCTCAGGAGTTCGGAGGCTGGTTTAAAGCTGCTCATTATTACCATCCTCAAGTTATTCCTGAGCAAATTTTGGAACACACTAGGGATGGAGGCCTACAATAATGTCTTCCTGGCCAGTATATTTCATTAAGGATATAGCTGATTTCATTAACGTCATACATATTCAACTCATATGAATTGTATAGTTTCTTACCTTATTATTTGAAACTTGTTTAATATGAGCAACCACCATTGTGACAGGATGAGTGACAGAAAATAAGGAAAAGCATAGTAGTTCCCCATAAAGTTTTCTGAAAGTCCTTCAGATTTATGAAGTGAGTATGATTAAATATGCCTAACCTTTCATGAGGACACAGCTGATGATGTTTATCTCATAGGTTTGTGCATACAAAGACTTTTAGTCATGAGAATATCAATGTGTTCATAATTGACACCAATGAATATGGAAATCATTATCTGTTAATAATCAAACTACAAGAAGAGAGCTGAAGTCAGGGCAAGGTCACCCAGTAATACATGAATACTTTATAACTCCAGGGGCTAGATGTAAAATGAATGTGTACACACACAAATCATGCATACCCCTTTTCCCATGCATAAACTGGTATTTTCAAAGGGAGAAAATGCTGACTTAAACTAAGCCTCCATCTTAACCTATCCCTAGCATCTTTCTCTGACACGCCAACACTTTATCCACGAATCTCCTCCGCTCCTCTCCTAATATCGGTCAACTGTTCAGCATCCTTTGTCCATTATATCCACCATCTATTCTCTGGATGTGTCCAAACATCTCTAACTTTGCCAGTTCTCTCTCCTGACTTTTTGCCATTACCCAAACTATACAGCTTTGGTGATGTGCAACCTGTAAGAATTAGTTAAAAGCCTTTCTGTTGTGTCTTTTTATTCTAACTACAGACTCCTGCCCTGCCTTCTCTCTCACTGCCTTCAAACATGACTTCCCCCTTTTCTTTTCCTTTCTCTTCAGACAGCAGCAGCACAGTTTCCACCAGCATGCTGTTGGAAAAAAGGGGGGAAAAAGTTATATGATGTGTGTCAGTTAGAATAATTGCTTACTTAATTTTTCTATACATGCAGGTGTTCACAAACCAGTGAATAACATATTGTCTCAGTACTTTTATACTGGATGGCTGATAGCACACTATCTATGTGTGTGACAGATTTGACAGGATTTGTATTTCTTCTAAATGTATATAACTGTGATTCTAAATAATTTGTTATTTGCTCAGTTTATTATTATAATTTTGTTTTACAGTGGTGTGTGATATAAATAGCTAAAGCTATTACTTTTAACCATGCAGGACTTTTTGCAGGTCAATTACCAAATTCTGCACTTTTTCCTTTAGTGTCTCAGTTTCACACTGAGTCAAACACTTCTTTGTGTGCAGAGATTTATAAATGAGATGAAAACAATGTAAATGCACATTTTTGTTTTGTGTTTTATGCAATTCATTGGACAGATTTCATTAAAAAGGTCCTTGTTCAGTCTTTATGTAAATTTTAGGTTAATAAAAACCCTCATGCAAAAAAATAAAAAATAAAAATAATAATAAAATATAGAAAATGTTTAGAAAAGGCCAAGGCTCCTTTGCCATCGAACTATGAAAATTGTAAACATAAAAACAAAATATTAAAATCACAAGCTTGTTATTTACAATATCACTGCAGTGGTAATGCTCATATTTAAACACTCTAGAACATGTCTGTGCATTCATTTGGATTATTATTGGCATGAGAGCGAGAAGGGCAGGTCAATACTGATGTTGTCAGTTCAATACAACAGCAGTGAAACATTAAAAAGCAATGATCCCATAATTTTTTAACACAGTTTCCCGTTGTTCATGATTGATTGCAAGGGTGCACATAAAATACAATAATTACACATCGATCTCCTTCCTCCCAAGTGTCCTTAGTCTTTTCTGCCTAGGCAAGTCAAATGCTGCAAAAACTACTTCAACCAAACCTCAATTTCCCTGGTCTCATTTCACCAGCTGCACATTTCTCTGTTTAAGCAAAATGTTGTCTTTGGTGTGATTTGGGACACAGATATCTGTCACGTCTCTGGGATCATGAGGCAGTTTAAGTGGAAACGGGTGCGTACACATAACAGGAGCCAAGAGCTGAAATCAAATGCTTCATCTGCAGCCTCCCTTGTCTCCTATAAAGCATTCAGACTTGTCACAACCCTTGAATGCAATGTTACTTTTGTAGGGAAATGAAAAAAACAAAAGTTTCTCAGTGGGTTGAGAAAAGAGATCCATTTCAGAATTGACAATCACACAATGTAATAGCTGCTTAATGGCTTTTCTGAGCCTGAGGGTTGAGTAATCTACTCACAGTCAAGTCAAGCTTCTTTTCAAGAAAAATAAAGGATTTAAAAAGTTTCAAATGGGTTTAAAACTGTTGCGCTATAATGGGCCTGGCAAAAAGTATTTGCTGCTAGCTGCCCGATACTACATTACCTATCTGCTGTTGAACATCCCCAGGCAGTATGGTTTAAATTGACTTTTCTCTTTAAGAAAAATAAAGGCTAAAAAGAAGCCTCAGAGCTAGTTCACATCAACAATTTTTTATTTTATTTTATTTTTTTTGTTTTCACTTGCTATACATCAACAATTTTTAACATGTGTTTAAATTAAGCTGTGACTTATTTAGTGCTATGTTCTCCACGTTCTGGATAACTACACTCAAACGCACACACACACACACACACACGCACACACACACACACACACACACACACACACACACACACACACAATATAGTGTTAGTTTCCATCCGACAGATATGGACATTTTTCGTTTAGGGAGCAGAGTATTTAAACGAATCATCCAAAAGTGATTTACTAAGCTTTGCAACAGGCAATGTACTGCTTTTTGCACTTTTTTAATGATGAAAAAAGCATATCTTATTTTGTGCCTGAAATAGGTATGATAGTTGGCAGCACAAGCATTAATTTATTTGAAATCCCGGGGGCTGATTTTCATAAGAACAAGCATGTAATTGGCATGGATAGATCACTTAAAGCTATGAGCATGGTTTTAAAAGTTTTGCTCTGTCTTGTAGTTCTTCACTGTGTCATCACCACGAATGTTCACTGCTTTTATATTGTAACAGAGCAGAACTGTTAACATGGAGAACCAGAGGGAGGTGTTACTATATACCAGTGGTTGTGGTGACTTTTACAAAAAGGCAAGCAGGGACAACACTTATGTAATCAATCAAATCATTGAGCACCGTGTAACATGGCAAATTGTCAATATCTAAAATCAATTGATTATCATCATTGTCAATGAAAAATTCTTTATTAATCCATTGAAAGTAAGTTACATATGCACATGTGGATAAAATCATATTAGACTTACAGCAGCTTGTATAAAGGGCCTGCTGAGGCACTCAGACTTGCACTTAGGTGCACTCACTTTGACTAACGGTGCTACAGTTGGTAACCTCCATGGCATGAAGTGGGAGTATGGGGTTATTCATAACTGATTTCAGCTTCAAGAGCATCCTTCTCACCACCACCTGCTGGACTCTCTCAAGTTCAAACCTGACCACAGGGCTGCCCTTCTTGTCTGCTCTGTTAATGTCTGCTGTGTGAACACCTTCTCCCCAGCTGCTCACAGCAAAAAAGCATTGGCCACCAATACATTGCAGACACTTACTGTCAAAGGTATCTATGGTTGAAGACCACTGCCACCTCAGTAACCTAGATGGTCATTTATGTTGGTTGGGTCCTTCTCCTACCTCCTCATGAAATGCACAACCATATCCTCGGGTTTTGCAATGTTAAGATGGAGATGACTGCATTTACTCCAATACATAAAGGAAGCAGCAGTCAGTGTGCTGGAAGTCTGCCTGACAGAAGGTAAAAAGAAACATGGCCAAAATTGTTCCTTGCGGTGCCCCTGTGCCACTCAGGTTTGCTGCTCTGAGGACCCACATAGTCCAAACACAACTGCTCTCATAGGAATGCAAGCAGAGCTTAGTCTGCCTAGTCTAAATTGTCAATATGTCTAGTCTCTCCAGACTTCAATCACCCAATCCAGTAAAAGAAACCAAATGTGTCAACAGCAGAATAAGCTATTTGGCATCAGCAAAGTTTTTCATGGGTTCAATCCACATCCACAACCAATTCCTTTTTTATTATAAATGTAGCACCACTTAAGGGGACATGAACAGGCTTTCCAACTCTAGCTAGAAGCATTTTTAGAACAAGGAAAGAATCGACCAAACACAAACACAAATTTCCTTTATTTTCCTTGACAATTTGCATATTAACGATCAAGGAACTGACCTCACAGCCCATTGTTCATTCATTGGGCTGGTTTCAGTTATTGTGTAATGTACTGTTTATAAGGTTGGGGAAACCTGCAGTCACTTGGATGAGTGATGAAACGTTTCTCCCATTGAAAATGTTAAGTCCAGATGAACAGAATCAACCTTTTGAGATTTGCTTACCTGGATGATTGAGCATGCATCAAGACACAAATTTTCTTAGTTTTGGTGCTAAGTTTACTTGTTCTACACATTTTACAGGTCAGATGTTATCTCAATGTAATATCACTGTGTTTCATGTTAATATCCTGAAAGCAGACTTTCTCTTGACGAACCCTCCACTTCATCTCAGCTGTGAGATTCAGCCATCTAGCATTGGAAGAGTGTATAGATAACCTTTAGCTTCAGCATTGATCTTAATTGCCGTGTTGTTTGCAGAGAAACACATTTGTGAAACCTACACAAACATTATGTTTTTCAGCACTTTAATAGCTTTCTCCCATTTGTTCTTTTAGTTTAGGAACTTCAAATTTACACCACTCTTAGCAGTTTACATTAGTCATTGTTAAAAATGAATTGTCTGTGTTTAGAAATTATATTACAGTTAGTAGATCACTCATGGAGCTTCTCACTCCCATTGGCACATTTCTTACAAACCTTATTAAATCTGGCCTGAAAATAATTGCTGAAAACTAATATGTGGTACTGCTTCCTTCAGAATGTAAAATAACTGATGGATAAAGTGGCACTGGGGAATTTGTACAGCTTAGAGTCATGGAAATTTCTATTTAATAGGAATGCATGGTTAAAACAAGTTTAAAGGAGTTTAAAACTGTTGGTGTAGGTCTAAGAGAATGGCTGCAAGTGTTTGCTGCTAACTATAGTGTCCCAACTCATCTGTCTGCTTTTCCAGGCAGAGCCATCTTCTGTTTACCAGGTGTGTACTGTACTAATACAAAGAAGAGGTTCCTATGACAATTTCCCTTAAAGTTTCAAAACAGAGGGGCGCCTGCCAGGCACCTTTTGGCACTCAACGAATCGTGTTTACATGGACCAATGCGATTTATAGCTCCTGCCAATGACTGTTTGACAGGTTTCCTGCACACAGTGATATATTCTGCCTCACTGGAGTGGTGCACAGTACGGTCGCCCACCTCTATCATCATGATCTACACGTTTCTCCAGATTTGCAAACTTTTTAAGGATCTGCAACGAGCACTGTCGTCCTGTAGGCTTCTTCTGTTCGAGTAAAGCTTGAGAAGTAGCTGGCGGAACATTTGAAAGGGAATGCTGACCCACTTAGCTCTCCAGTTAAGCATGAGAGGTCTGTGGGAACACAAACACATTCAGGCAAAAGCATGCAGACACACTGATGTGAACACATACACCTCAGAAAAGATAACACATTCCCCCCCGCTGGTAAACAAGAGCCTGGGAAACAATAAAAATAACTTTAATGTATTCACGGACGAGGCTTTGTGAGGCTTTTGCACAGCGAGAGCTCCGACTGCTTCCCTCCATAACAATGCTGCCTCTAAGTCACTGATACCTGAGGTTGAGTTTTTCTGTCTGTATGTTGTGTGTGTTCACATGCCTTGAGGTGGCTATGCTACGTGCATTGGTATCACGCGAAGCTGGATTCCATTGGTCCTGCCTCTGAGCCAATGACACCTTCTTGTTTTGCTTTTGCTTTGATGTGCTGTCTTATTCTTACAAGTTCTTCTTTCTTCTTTCGGTTGCTTCCGCTGCACAGGACGGCGACTGGATACTGTGTGGTCAGTGGCTTACATAAATCCCCAACCACATTCACTCAACCCCTGCCTGGTCTTTAAATAGACTTTTCATGAACTTCTTTTAAATACAGAGCAACAAATTCTTATTTACTCAAAAATGTATTTCTAACTGTGAAGCAAATTCTTGACTTTTATTGGTTATTTCTTGAGGGGGAAAAAGCAATAAAATTAGCTTTTCAACAGACTCCTTCAGTTTGGGCTCATCCCTTGTGATAACTATTGAAAGTATTGTTGATTTTATGCCCTTCTAATCTCCAGAAACTTCTTCTCTGCATATACTCATCTGAGTCTGTTTAGAATTTCCAGTGCAAATATTCAACTGTGGGAAAAGCACTGTAAAGCCTCAGGCTGAAATAAATAGTTTTAAACTACATGTGCATACATAAATTGAACTGTGCTGTGTACCTGTTAATAAATATCAGCACTTGACAAAAGTTCGAGTTATATAAAGAACAAGTTGGAGAATTACAAATACAGACAGTTGCCTTCCTTTTCTTTAACACGCAAGAAGCCAAATTCACACAACTAAAATCTGTGTTTAGATTTTCTTTTCAACTTCCTCAACATTATACTCAGAGGAAATTTGTTTATATGAATTGTATGGCAACTTTATAACAAGTCTGAATAAAATTTGTTTAAAAGCATTTGGGTTCATATGGAAAAACTGCATAATATGCAATTATATAACGTAACACTGATTAAATATGCAGTGTACCCAACTCCAAGGTTCTAATTCAGTTCTTCATTAGCTGCTCTTCAAGAGAAGCTTCAACAGTGAGAAATCCAATAAGTAAAAAACATCTATGCACTTTTGAAAAGCTACAGCAAAATACCCCAGCGATCTGTGCTCCATAGATATGGGATGTTTTTGGATTTTAACTGTTTCAAATAACACTGTTACATATACACTGCAAGCCATACTGCTTTCACACCAGTTATAGTTTAAAAAAAATTAATAGAATCTACTCAGTTTCTTTGGCACATAGCTCAGTTAGTAATTCAGTTGTATTCCTTTTTATGCTGGGATACAGTGGGGCAAAAAAGTATTTAGTCAGCCACCGATTGTGCAAGTTCCCCCACCTAAAATGATGACAGAGGTCAGTAATTTGCACCAGAGGTACACTTCAACTGTGAGAGACAGAATGTGAAAAAAAAATCCATGAATCCACATGGTAGGATTTGTAAAGAATTTATTCGTAAATCAGGGTGGAAAATAAGTATTTGGTCAATAACAAAAATACAACTCAATACTTTGTAACATAACCTTTGTTGGCAATAACAGAGGTCAAACGTTTACTATAGGTCTTTACCAGGTTTGCACACACAGTAGCTGGTATTTTGGCCCATTCCTCCATGCAGATCTTCTCGAGAGCAGTGATGCTTTGGGGCTGTCGCCGAGCAACACGGACTTTCAACTCCCGCCACAGATTTTCTATGGGGTTGAGGTCTGGGGACTGGCTAAGCCACTCCAGGACTTTCAAATGCTTCTTACGGAGCCACTCCTTTGTTGCCCGGGCGGTGTGTTTTGGATCATTGTCATGTTGGAAGACCCAGCCTCATTTCATCTTCAAAGTTCTCACTGATGGAAGGAGGTTTTGGCTCAAAATCTCACGATACATGGCCCCATTCATTCTGTCCTTAACATGCATCAGTCGTCCTGTCCCCTTGGCAGAAAAACAGCCCCATAGCATGATGTTTCCACCCCCATGCTTCATAGTAGGTATGGTGTTCTTGGGATGCAACTCAGTATTCTTCTTCCTCCAAACACGACGAGTTGAGTTTATACCAAAAAGTTCTACTTTGGTTTCATCTGACCACATGACATTCTCCCAATCCTCTGCTGTATCATCCATGTGCTCTCTGGCAAACTTCAGATGGGCCTGGACATGCACTGGCTTCAGCAGCGGAACACGTCTGGCACTGCGGGATTTGATTCCCTGCCGTTGTAGTGTGTTACTGATGGTGACCTTTGTTACTTTGGTCCCAGCTCTCTGCAGGTCATTCACCAGGTCCCCCCGTGTGGTTCTGGGATCTTTGCTCACCGTTCTCATGATCATTTTGACCCCACGGGATGAGATCTTGCGTGGAGCCCCAGATCGAGGGAGATTATCAGTGGTCTTGTATGTCTTCCATTTTCTGATGATTGCTCCCACAGTTGATTTTTTCACACCAAGCTGCTTGTCTATTGTAGATTCACTCTTCCCAGTCTGGTGCAGGTCTACAATACTTTTCCTGGTGTCCTTCGAAAGCTCTTTGGTCTTGGCCATGGCGGAGTTTGGAGTTTGACTGTTTGAGGCTGTGGACAGGTGTCTTTTATACAGATGATGAGTTCAAACAGGTGCCATTCATACAGGTAACGAGTGGGGGACAGAAAAGCTTCTTACAGAAGACGTTACAGGTCTGTGAGAGCCAGAGATTTTCCTTGTTTGAGGTGACCAAATACTTATTTTCTACCCTAATTTACGTATAAATTCTTTACAAATCCTACCATGTGAATTCATGGATTTTTTTTTCACATTCTGTCTCTCACAGTTGAAGTGTACCTCTGGTGCAAATTACTGACCTCTGTCATCATTTTAAGTGGGGGAACTTGCACAATCGGTGGCTGACTAAATACTTTTTTGCCCCACTGTATATGAACCGAAGATCCTTGGTTTTCAAGTTTAATAGATATTTTTACACAAACACACCAATATTTGAGGCACATGGTTATACAAATTAAATATTTCTAATTCAGGGAAGGTTAGATTTGCCTTAAAAAGAATGTCAGACCTGGGTCTGAAATAGATATAGTAACAATCATTATAGACTCTTCTTGGGTTGTGTTTTACACCATCCACAAGCTTTCCCATGGTGCTTCTTGAGTTCAGGAGTGGGCAATGGAGAATAGACATAAATGAGCAGACTTGAATGGTGTCACACTGTTACACAGAAGCAGTGCTAAAATCATCAGGGCTTTCTGTACTTGGAACAGAAGAGAGGAAAAGCTTAAAAACATTGTTCTTTCTCATGCAACAGAGATTTTAACAGTCGTCGAGTCTCTCCACTTTTTACAAAATTGCAGGTTGAAATGGTCATTTCCTCAAGAGCTAGGAGGTAGATGTCTGTAGCAATTAGACAATATGTAGACCTACTATTGGATAGTTTTAAGCTTTCTGAAAGTCAGTCACAATATTTTCTCTAACTGATGCAGACTAATCATTTCTTACATAAAGTTACTCACTTACATACAATCCCTTCACGCAGTAACTTGTGTATGTGCAGCATGTCCCCTAAACTGTTTGCATTGTTATTTTTAGTCTTTCATAATGACTTAGCAACTTATTGAGGGAAAACTGCTGAACAAATGGAGCACTCTACTACATTTGTGAACTAAATTAACATCTCAGCATTAATCACATGAAGTATTTAGAGCTACAAAGTAGAGCAATCTTGAAATAAATGAATGCATGTGTGTATGTTTAAAATAAAAAAAACTTTTTTGCTTAGTTGTACACTTAAAAAAACAGTGTTATGCTGTAGTTATAAAAACTGTAATTTTCAAGATTATGAATCCATTCTCTGACATCACTCAGCATTCAGAGCTTATATAGTTACACAATCTCACTAAAGCAGAACCTTCAGGGTTTGTCAGATCACTTTAATATGTTTCCCAATGAACAATTACCTCTGTAGAAAGGTGATGGTTGATAAGATATGGAAAAATATTAACAGTGGAAATGGCTTGTACCAGTGTTCCCATATCAGAATACCTAAATTTATAGCATTGATGGATTGCTGATAGTTACATGTGATTATTCCTGTCATAATCCTATTTCCTCTTAGACCAAACTGAATATGTGCTAGTGTTCTCCCACCTCTTCTGAAAGAAAACTTTGCTTGAAAAGCACTTCGATGGTAAGGTTTATTTCCCTTCATTTCACGGGTAAGTAACCACATACGGTAAATTATAGTCCTGATTCTGGCCACATTAGGGCAGACAGTAATTAAATCTTCATGCAGCTAATTTGGAAAAAAACTGTGACTAAAATTTTGAGAGTTTAAACTACAAATTAAAATCTTTCAACTCAATGCTGGCCGCATTAGCAGTAAACATTCTGCGACTTCTCACACAAGTGACTTGGAATTACTGGTTGATGGACGTGTCATCTCTCCTCTCATCTGGGTTCATATTATTCCTCTCCCTGCATGATACACCTACGCCTCTGCAAGTCGCCATCGTCTGCAGTCTGACTGGCTAATTAATGAAATGCTCAATCATCAAAGACTACACCCCGTGGAGAACAGCATTCCACTCTGAGCCTTTCATTGCAATTCCTCCTAAAGGTCTGTTGAAATAAGTAAAATAAAATTAAGGTAAAGTTTCAGCAGGAATTTCTAGGTCTGGATGAACAGTAATTACTTCTTCAGTATTTAGGAATAGTTATAATTTTGACCTTATGTGGATTAGAGATATTTCAAAATAAATTCAAATGCGTGCACCTAATTCTTGTTTTTTTCAAAAATCATCAGCCTTGTGACATGTGGTCACCAGCTGGTGATTCATCATTATCAAGATGTATGTTGTACAATCATTCCAATCCACTCTGGAAAAAGAACTCAAAAACTCATTAAAATCCATTTTAGTGACGTATTAAATTGATACGATTAGAAACCTGATAGAACAGCTTTGGGATGAAGTAGAGCAGAGAGTGTGAGGCAGTACTTCTCATCCAACATCAGTGTCTGACCTCACAAATGTGATTCTGGAAGAAAATCAAAAATGTCCATAAACAGAATCCTAAGTTTGTGAAAAACTGGGTTGAAGCTCTTATAGCTGTAAAGGGTGGACTAACATCCTTTTAAACCCTGTGGACTAAAAATGTTGCTCAAGCTCATATGCATGTGAAGGCAGACAAGCAAATGCTTTTGGTATTAAAGTGTATAGATGCTATTTCTGTTGCAATGTTTTTGAAATGTTAGGTTTGAATATACAAATGAGTCATCATCATATACCACATTGCATTCGTCTGGTCTTGCTCTTGACGAAGGCGGTCGCACTTTTCTCCTCCTCCTCCTCTCCCTTAGCGTCCCTGCTTAGCCTCTTATGTCCTTGTCTAGTCTCGTGTTTTCTTGTATTACTTTTCCCTGGAACACTCTCTCACAGTCTGTTCTCTAAAACCTAAAAGAGGAATTATGGATTTGATCAACTGGTCCCTAAATGCAATTGACACCCCTTTCTCAACGAGAAGTTTTGGCTTGGGTGAGCCTGAGTGCTGAAGATATCTACCTATTCGGAACCATGGTAATAGGGTTCTTGCTGTTCGGAGCTGGCTTGGCCCTGACTTATCAGAGAATTAAGGAAGCGGAACCAGCTGTTCAAACCCCCACAAAGCTGCCCGCTGGGATTGAAACGATGGGAGAGGCGTGAGTTTCTCAAAATGGGCTCATTGAGTGCAGCACGGATAAGATCTTGGAAAGGCTACGGCTGCTGTGAATACTCAGAATAAGATCTCTGACTGCAGACTGGATTACATCTCAGAAGGGCTAGCTTGGAATAATATCTGAGCGCAAATTGGATGACATCTCGGGGAGGCACACTGTCGTGAGTTCTCAGAATCGGCTCTTTGAGCACAAGAATGACAACATCACAGAACGCAAGTATGGTGAAGCTCGCGGCTCTCCAACGGGAGATTGAGAGACCAGTGTTGGACTGTAGAACTGCTTTGAAATTCATATGAGCTGTTCGCACTAAAGTAAAAACCACCATCACTTCATGCGGATACCCTTTTGGCGCCAGCTGCGGGGGCAAGGCTGGAGCCGAACAAAAACACCCTGATAACGACTGTGTTTACACTTTTCCTTCCCATTCCATGCAAGGCCACCTGGGTGGGCTGGAAGACTGTTTACTTAGCCTAGCAGGGCGAAGGACACTGTCTCAGCTGAACTCTGGACACGCACACACATACATATACACTGATATGCACACACTCATCCCCCCTCCCTTTCCAAACGCCTTCGATGCTTGTTCCCTCCTGGGAACACGGCGGGTCTGAGCCCGCGCTGGAATGGTAGCGCAGTGGCAGGATGGCTGCTGTGTTTGCTTCGGATTACTCCTCACCCCCCACCCGACCCTGTGGCTTGTCAAATGTTCCATAATGTTGTGCTGTGGACATTTATGTGCTTTTTTGTGCAGAGGAGTTTTTTTGTTTCCTGTTCTCATGCTGTCCTCCCAGGAGCCCAGCATGAGTAGAGGTCTCTTTTTTCCTCTTGTACTTTCCCATTGTAGTGTATATTTCAGTGTTTGTTTTCTGTAACGCTACCGATCTCCGACCTGTATGCTCATGTGATGTCTGTGTTGTGTGTGTAAGGTCGGGGGGCCCTATTTCACTGCAGGGCAACCTGCACGTGGCGAATAAAGCCTTAATTGATTGATTGATTGATTGATTGCATTAGGTATACCACTGCATAATGAATATTGGATAAAGACAGGATGATATCTGTGTGCTAAAAAATTCAATTCACTTCAGTTTTATATATTGTCAAAGCACAACAACAGTCACCTGAGGCGCATTATATTGTAAGGTAAATACCCTACAAAACAGATAAAAGGCCAACAATCGACCGCCTGTGAGCAACCACATGGCGAAAGTGGGAAGAAAAAAATTTTAACAGGAAGAAACCACCAGCAGAATCAAATTCAGGGCAGCCATCTCACATGACAAGTTGTGGGTAAGGAGAAGGAGACAGACTTGTTTGAAATGAAGCAAGAGTTTAAGGTTTTCACAGCCAGAGGATTATAGATAACTCTTTAAATTATGAAAATCTTGTCAACAGCCTTGGGAAAACTGATTTTTCCATCTTTTTAGTGGCAAAGTGTTCAGGAAATCAGGCTCTCAATTTTATATGAAAAAACCTTTCTGTAGAAAACTTCAGAATGTAGACAAATATAAAAGTGGAAATCTATAATAGTCCTGCTGAAGTTAGGATTTCCTCCTCAGAATAAGAAAAACAGATTTGAGAAAGCAGCCTTTGAAAATATGTGTTGTAAACATTCATAACAGGAAAACAAATTTTCATCAAGCATTAACATCAACATGAAGTTTCCCCAGTTAATTACTTAAGACATTTGTTCTTTTTGTACTGCCCCCCTTTTTTAAATTTCATTTTCAAATATGCAAACCAGTCATTATGTATCTAAATATGTGCAAATTTGCATGTCTTTTCCAGATCTGAACACTGGATAACGCCAGCACGGAAGTTTTTGTTTCAGTTCGTTGGTGAATTATATTCAATGTTTTTTTATTTGTTTGTTTTTTTACAGACAGGATTTTAAATATCTGTTTTTTTGACTCGATAAATCAGAAAATCCTGTCAACATCCTGAAAAAGTCAACTTAGCCATCGTTTTGGTAATAAAATGTTCTATAAATGAGACTGATAGGCAGACGGATACATGAACAAGCCCCTCTGTGAAAAGCCTTCAAAATATAGTTAGGAAACGGAAAAGTTGGAAGTATGTTAATGCTATTGAATTTAAAAGTTTTGCAAAAGGAAAAAAAAGTTCAGTAAGAGAAAAATAAATTGCAAAACTGCTTTTGAAGATTTGTATTCCAAAATTACTCAAAAACACGAGTTAAGGTTATACATTCTAATTAACAGACATCAACACTAAACTTCCCCATTTGATTTCTTATATTAGGAGTTATTTATTTATTTTTCTGTGTGCTGCAAGTTTTTCTGAAATATTATGTTTAAAAATGCAAATGGGGTATTATCTAATTAAACATGCTCTAATTTGCATACATGGCCAATATGCTTACCTGCTTATGCCTCATCTCTGTCGGCAAGTTGCCATCTTCGGCATTCTGGCTGGCTAATTAATGAAATGCTCAATCATCAAAGACTACACCCCACGGAGAAAAGTCAATGTTCAGGGACTTTAATTCACAATTCTTCCCAAAAGTCCATTGAAATAAATGTATTAAAATGAAGCGAAGGTAGCGTTGTTTCTAAGTCCAAAATCACATCAGGTGTGTTATAAATTTAGTACATTTAGTATATTTTAAGGAGAGAGTAGTAGGGAATAGAAGGGAATACACTATTGGGAAACAGGGACACAATTTGACTCTATTTAAAAGTACTTTTTTACCAAATTTATAGAAATAGAATATTCTATAAATCAATCTATAATCAATGCTATACGAACATAGCCCCTTTGGAAAAAGACAAATTCAATAAATAGAAAGTCATACAAACACTGGTCACAGGTTAAGGAAAAATGTATATTAAATCTAAATGGCCTGTATTTGTATAGCGCTTTACTAGTCCCTAAGGACCCCAAAGTGCTTTACAAATCCAAAAAATTAGACAAGCAATTGGTACATCAACAGCAGATCCAGGATATGTACTGTGTCCACCAAAAAACTGTTTAAACACCATGAAACAGTTTCAACCTATTAACAGCAAAGACCTGGAGGACATCTTAGGTCAACTGAACTCCTCCTCCTGCTGTTTAGATGTCCTGCCAACAAGTTTTTTCAAAAAGGTCTCAAAGACTTTAGAGTCAGACCTGTTACAGATTGTCAACTTTTCTTTATTATCAGGTGTGTTTCCAGAATCACTAAAAACTGCTGTAATCAAACCTATACTGAAAAAGGACAATCTTGACAAGACACAAATGAACAACTACAGGCCGATCTCAAATCTCCCGTTTTTAAGTAAGATCATTGAAAAAGCAGTTTCCCAACAGCTCAGTTACTTCTTAAAACAGAATAATTGCTACGATGCCTTCCAGTCAGGTTTTAGACAGAACCACAGCACTGAATCCGCTCTGACCAAAGTGTTCAATGACATATGTCTGAATACAGACAGTGGAAAAATGTCAGTCCTAGTTTTACTGGATCTCAGTGCAGCATTTGATACAGTTGACCACAACATATTACTCAAACGACTGGAGAACTGGACAGGTCTTTCAGGAACTGTACTAAACTGGTTCAAAACATACGTAGAAAACAGGAAATACTTTGTATCAATAGGTAACTTCACATCTGAGCAGACAAGTATCACATGTGGAGTTCCCCAAGGTTCCATCTTGGGACCCCTTCTGTTTAACATCTACATGCTCCCACTGGCACAGATTATAAACAACAACAAAATAAACTATCACAGCTATGCAGATGACACACAAATATATATCACAATGTCACCAGGAGACCGAGGCCCTGTACAGGCTCTTGGTAAATGCATTGAGGAAATCAATGACTGGTTGTGCCACAATTTTCTCCAGCTAAACAAAAACAAAACTGAGGTAATAGTCTTTGGCGCCAAAGAAAAACGATTACAGGTCACCAGAGAACTTCAATCTATACATCTAAAAACCACAAACCAGGCGAGAAATTTGGGTGTAGTGATGGATGCAGACCTAAACTTAGAAAAACACATTAAGACAATAACAAAGTCAGCTTACTATCACCTCAAGAATATATCAAGGATAAAAGATCTGATGTCTCAACAGGACCTGGAAAAACTAGTCCATGCATTCATCTTTAGTAGGCTTGATTACTGTAACAGCATCTTTACAGGTCTACCTAAAAAATCAGTCAGACAACTACAGCTCATTCAGAACTCTGCTGCTCGAGTCCTCACTAAGACCAAAAAAGTGGACCACATCAGTCCAGCTCTGAGGTCCTTACACTGGCTGCCTGTCCGTCAGAGGATAGACTTTAAAGTTCTGATGCTGGCCTATAAAGCTCTGAATGGTTTAGGACCAAAATACATCAATGACCTCCTGACCCAGTATGAACCATCCAGATCCCTCAGGTCATCTAGATCCGGTCTTTTATCAGTTCCCAGAGTCAGAACCAGACACGGAGAAGCTGCATTCAGCTTTTATGCTCCTTATATCTGGAACAAACTCCCAGAAAGCCTCAGATCAGCTGAAACACTCAGTTTATTTAAATCCAGGTTGAAGACTCACCTGTTCTCAGCTGCATTTGAATAAAGCACCAAATCCACACTTTAAGCTTAAATTTCAAAACTTACATTTAACTACTGATTTTATCTACTGTTCTGATTTTATCTGTTTTGATTTTATATACTGTTGTTTGTTTGTTAATTAGTTAGTTAGTTTATTTGCTTGTTTTATTCAATTTTAAATCATGCTTTTTATTTGTTCTTGTTTCTAATGTCTCTGTAAAGCACTTTGAATCACCTTGTTGTTGAATTGTGCTATACAAATAAACTTGCCTTGCCTTACACATCCAGTCATCCACCCATTCACACACTGGTGATGGCAAGCTACCTTGTAACCACAGCCACCCTGGGGTGCATTGACAGAGGCGAGGATGCCGGACACTGGCGCCACCGGGCCCTCTGACCACCACCAGTAGGCAACGGGTGAAGTGTCTTGTCCAAGGACACAATGACCGAGACTGACCAAGCCGGGGCTCGAACCAGCAACCTTCCAATTACAAGGCGAACTCCCAACTCTTGAGCCACGATCGCCCAGTAAATCTATGCTGTAGGTACATCGTAACATTATAATCACAACCCTTCTGAAACTGTATGACATTAAGGTAGCTTCTGCTTCAGGCTACATGCCAAATATTCTTGGGCAAGATACCAGACCCATGTTGTTCTCCGGTGTTTGATACAAAGTGTGTAAGCATAGGGGGAAAAAACTGCCTGAACTAATGTGTGTGAATGGGTGAATTCCATTGTATAAAGTGCTTTGAGTGCTCCAGTAGAAAAGCAAAGCTCTATTTAAGAATCAGTCCATTTACCATTTATATACAGTGGGGCAAAAAAGTATTTAGTCAGCCACCGATTGTGCAAGTTCCCCCACTTAAAATGATGACAGAGGTCAGTAATTTGCACCAGAGGTACACTTCAACTGTGAGAGACAGAATGTGAAAAAAAAATCCATGAATTCACATGGTAGGATTTGTAAAGAATTTATTCGTAAATTAGGGTGGAAAATAAGTATTTGGTCACCTCAAACAAGGAAAATCTCTGGCTCTCACAGACCTGTAACGTCTTCTGTAAGAAGCTTTTCTGTCCCCCACTCGTTACCTGTATGAATGGCACCTGTTTGAACTCATCATCTGTATAAAAGACACCTGTCCACAGCCTCAAACAGTCAGACTCCAAACTCCGCCATGGCCAAGACCAAAGAGCTGTCGAAGGACACCAGGAAAAGTATTGTAGACCTGCACCAGACTGGGAAGAGTGAATCTACAACAGGCAAGCAGCTTGGTGTGAAAAAAATCAACTGTGGGAGCAATCATCAGAAAATGGAAGACATACAAGACCACTGATAATCTCCCTCGATCTGGGGCTCCACGCAAGATCTCATCCCGTGGGGTCAAAATGATCATGAGAACGGTGAGCAAAGCTCCCAGAACCACACGGGGGGACCTGGTGAATGACCTGCAGAGAGCTGGGACCAAAGTAACAAAGGTCACCATCAGTAACACACTACAACGGCAGGGAATCAAATCCCGCAGTGCCAGACGTGTTCCGCTGCTGAAGCCAGTGCATGTCCAGGCCCGTCTGAAGTTTGCCAGAGAGCACATGGATGATACAGCAGAGGATTGGGAGAATGTCATGTGGTCAGATGAAACCAAAGTAGAACTTTTTGGTATAAACTCAACTCGTCGTGTTTGGAGGAAGAAGAATACTGAGTTGCATCCCAAGAACACCATACCTACTGTGAAGCATGGGGGTGGAAACATCATGCTATGGGGCTGTTTTTCTGCCAAGGGGACTGGACGACTGATCCGTGTTAAGGACAGAATGAATGGGGCCATGTATCGTGAGATTTTGAGCCAAAACCTCCTTCCATCAGTGAGAACTTTGAAGATGAAACGAGGCTGGGTCTTCCAACATGACAATGATCCAAAACACACCGCCCGGGCAACAAAGGAGTGGCTCCGTAAGAAGCATTTGAAAGTCCTGGAGTGGCCTAGCCAGTCCCCAGACCTCAACCCCATAGAAAATCTGTGGCGGGAGTTGAAAGTCCGTGTTGCTCGGCAACAGCCCCAAAACATCACTGCTCTCGAGAAGATCTGCATGGAGGAATGGGCCAAAATACCAGCTACTGTGTGTGCAAACCTGGTAAAGACCTATAGTAAACGTTTGACCTCTGTTATTGCCAACAAAGGTTATGTTACAAAGTATTGAGTTGTATTTTTGTTATTGACCAAATACTTATTTTCCACCCTGATTTACAAATAAATTCTTTACAAATCCTACCATGTGGATTCATGGATTTTTTTTTTTTCACATTCTGTCTCTCACAGTTGAAGTGTACCTCTGGTGCAAATTACTGACCTCTGTCATCATTTTAGGTGGGGGAACTTGCACAATCGGTGGCTGACTAAATACTTTTTTGCCCCACTGTATATTCCTAGTGGACGAAGTGCAAGATACAAATGTCTAATGTGTGTTTTTTGTACATTCATTTTTCTTAACAGAGAGTCTATGGAAGCAAAATGTCACACAACCTCAACGTTTACCTCTCTAGTGTTTCTGTGTGGTTGCATGTGCGAATACAACTCTCAACGTGGTCACATTTTGCAGTCCAATTGATCTGTTAATTAGCTTGACTGTGTTCTTGTTTCCAGGTGAATGTTTAGCTGGTTGTTTATTCAGCGCATTGAACACATGCCATGTCCAGGACTAATGAGGGTTCCTGTAAACACATCTCATTGTGTTTTTTATTGTTTTCTTTAGTTTTGTACCAAGGGATATTCCTCATCAGTGTTTAGCACATAAATCGTATCCAACATGTAACAATCCCCTGATGAAAACAGTCCCCAACAGTGAAGTTTACTTTAATAAATTATCTGCATTTACATTGTACTTCACAGTCTTTCTCACTTCCAAATTTACCAATAACAGTCGAGCTGCCACACAAGGTGCATGCCATCAGGAGCAACAGTAGGTTCAACCTGTGCGGTATACTCACCCTGGTAATCAACAATACTACAAGATGAAAAGCATCTTGTTTACAGAGAGGTCATGTCAGAACAAGTTACACAAGGAAAGCTCTACCCTGCGTGCAAAGAGAGTAATTTATGTAATAGCCAGTGCAGGTATGAAAAACAGGAAAGCCTCGAGGCTGGTGCATCAAGCAAGTGACAGTATGTGGATCATGAGACAAACTGTGTCAGCTAACACTCTGGGTATCAAACCTCTGAGACTAACAACAGTCCCCGAGCTATTACTCTGACACTGAACTGTTATCAAGTTATTTTGTGTTTACGTCAGAAATGTGGGTGCTACATGATTAATCATGAGACCTGCTAAGTCATCACAAGAGCAGGGGTGGGGAAACATCCTAAAAGAGCGCTTTATTCTGCAAAAATCCAGAGCTGCACTCAAAGCTGCCTCTTTTGGACTTCCGCAGTCCTGAAGGAAGGCTATTCAGCGTCACATTTAGTGTTTGCTATCGGCTAATCAAAGAATTTGGCCCTTATTGTCAGTGAGTCACTGATTACTTTTACACCTGACAGAAAAGATGTAAATAGGCTCAGATATGTTTAGACATGCCCCTATAATGATATCTTAGCAAGGCCACAAGGCACATATCACTGCAGCAAACCGTGCCCTTTTATTTCTTCGAGGGTTTGCAACCCTTTAAGTTAAAAGAAGGCACAAGCGAGGAGCTGTTCCCCTCAGTGTTTGGCTCATCTTCATCACAATCTTTACACAGCCGGAATTAAACGTAGCCAAGAATGGGGATTTGATTTTTTTTTCCTCACACAGGCATCAAAAAATAAATTCTATTGGAATAATCATTATTGAGTCCTTTTCGGGTATGTTTATATGTTTGTGCTTCCCTCTCCGAGGCAAAATCAAGGCGCATATTTTATGATGCCACATGTTCTCTTCAAATACATATCTGATCCGGCTCGCATGTTTTTTTATGCGCATTCGTGTTATCAATCACGTAAGGACACACGCTGCATATATGTTTCTTTGTAGAGATCAAAGGATAAACTAAATCGGCTCAATGACCTTAAAGATCGGTGCTCCTGTTCTAATCAGTTGGCAAACGTCTTTGAAGAGGATTTTTTTTCCAAAAGTGCAAAGAGCTTCAAAGATTATGCAACAGACAGGATTTCATCTCAGGTCCTCCACTTGGGAAACCAACGATTTAGCTGTCAGCAAAAGAGTAAATGAATCCTTCCTGGCCAAGGGAGATATTTATGCTTACAGGGTATCAGGCAGAGCCACTTCTCCCTTTCTCTATAAGAATTAAAACCCTGGGGGGGGGGGGGTCTAAATGTGATCCTGAAAGGTCACAGATCACCTGTTTTACACCTGGACAAAGAGCCCACCCACTAAGAGAGGTTCCGTATGACCAGTTATGACCTGGTATGTCAAACATGATCCCAAATGTCCCCGCTGAGGAGACCGCAAAGGAAGATTTTTTCAAAGAGGCTTGAGGCATCTATGTTTTTGTTTACCTGAATCTGATTTTTTAAACACAAGTCTCATTTATACTGATTCATATATATACAAAATGATTACTTTGAGCCCTCTGTAACAGCCATGGCAGGACTCTATGCGTTTTCCCATTAAAGCTGGCGTGCTTCTACGATTGTTTGTCTATAAAAACTTTTTTGTACACACTGTTTTAACATATTTGAATAATATCAAAATTTAGCAATAAATCCGGAATTAAAAGCAGACATTTAACAGACAGTCAGCAGACAGTTTAGCAGACAATTAAATATTTTGTGATAATTTACATTTTTATCCTTAAGTGGCCTTAAGTGAGTTTAGTCTTTCAGATCACTGTTTACCACATAATGCTGGATGTGGAGTGTCCATAACTGTTTACTCTGGAGGAGGCTATAATAGTTGGAAAGAAGTCAGGTATGAGTCAGTGAGTCAGCCCGATTACAGTGATACTGAGGGGAGTTTCCAGAATTTGAGGATTTGAGAACGAGGATTTCCAGAACTTTTTGCTATTTTTGTCATTGTTAGCTGCTGTTAGCTGCTGTTAGCTGACGTTACTGAAACTTTCATTGAAGTGGATCTAATGCTGTGCATCTCAGACATTTAGCAAATAAAATCTCATATGATATGAGAATGCAAACAAACTGTTTATCAGAGGAAAGTGAGTTTCAGAACGCTCGAGCCTAATGTTAGCTTTCAGAATGTTAGCTTATAACCAGCTGTTGCTGTTAGAGCTGGTTCTTGTCGGCTATTCGACAAAAGGGTCGTGGGTTTGAAAATCAGTAATTGGCTGTAGGTGTGAATGTGAAAGGTTGTGTCATCCCTTGCAACTTACTGGGGAACTTTCCAGGGTGTACCCTGCCTCTAACCCAATGACAACTGGCACAGGTTCCAGCACCCCTGCAACACCGAACTAGAGCATGGTTGGATGTACTGAGGACTTTGGACAGAAAGTGCAGTACCCACCGCAATGCATTAGTTGCAAAGTTGGGCTGACAGTAAATATTTTTTTTTAAAAAGTGATTTGTTTCCACGAACATAAAGATTTTCATGACTATTTCACCTTTTGCCACAAGACAAGACTTGACCCTGAGAGGTTGAGAATCACCTGTCTAATGCCTTAGCCCACCCACTGACAGGTGTTCCAAATGACCAGTCATGACCTCCAGGTAGATAAACATGACTCCAAATGTAGTTAACCACAGGGGACCACAAAGTGGGGCTTTATTATACAATATGTGACCGACCGCTATCAGCAGGCTGGTAAAGGAAGAAGGTAAGAAGAAATGGCCACTTCAGTACCTGCTCATGGCCATGATTTACCGCATAGGGCTCCACTCTATAAAAACCATATGTTTTCTGTTTTTCCTCGCCTGGAATCCCTGTGAGGAGAAGTGCAAGCGGCAAAGTGAAAATCTATATCAACATAGCCATAGGTAAAAAAAAAAAAGCAAGTCACAAGGCTGGTAGAAAACAAACCCACATTTGTTCATATATCAGCCACACAGCTATAGATGGGTTTTTTTTTTTTTTTTTTTTTTTAATAACCAGGAACTGTAGGTATTGAGGCAGTGAAGCGAGAATCAAGGGAATCCATCAACATGCAGTAGCCACAAGTAACAAGAACCAGGATGAGCGAAGTTTCTCAGTTGCAACACTAGCACAGTATACTCAATATGGGATTTGTATCCACAGTGGAAGAATACCTACAGCCACCTCGCTGTGCTCAAGTAACCTGCAGAGATGTAATATTAGATCACTGTGTAGCATAGTGTATCATCCTCCATCATGCTCACGATATATCAGATTTGATGTCCTTTCTCCTTAATTGCCGCATCTCTCTTACCCATCTGTAGCTGCTGGTGCTCTCCTGAGACCTGGCTGTGCTCGTTACAGACATATGTTGGGGAAAACAGCTTCTGAGGTAATGCATGGTATGTTAAAGATGTGTTTCTGACAGCCACAACTGGCAGTTGGGCTTTGAATATTACTGAGCAATCTGCTGTCTTACTCAAATTTTGAAATAAAAAAAAAAAAGACTGTATGTTCAACAAGCCATGATTACTAAACTGCAGTGTCTGTGTTTTTTCCAACAAGCATCCTCAAAGGATTGTATGTGATAAATTGGTTCTTTTTCCAACTGGGTGATTCCTGGGATGGGCCATAAGCTTTTTAAAGTCTGTTTCCTGTTCTGTACTACAAGGAGAATATATGAATATTGTTATCAGTATGCACAAAGTTTACAGAAATTTAACCACTAAAGCCAGCTGAATTATGTTATTATGGATATGAGCATGCACGATGGTGTCCAGGACGCACTCACCCATGTTTACCTGCCTTGTAAGTGACAGTTATGGGAAGGTTTGCTTTTCATTTTGCTTCCTATGGAAGTGTGACAAGATCTGTTGATAATTACATGGATTTTATATGAACATCTTTACATAAGGGAAGCCTGTGATTAAAGATAGGAGGTCCAGGAGTACAGGTACAATAAGTACAGAAAAGCAAACAAGTTGTCATTCCTTTGGTGGCGTGTCATTATAATATGCATCTTTCCAATGAAGTCTACATGTTTCCACTTGCCCAGCGCCACTATGTTTCCAAAAACAACATAACAACGGGTTTTACTGAGCAGTGACTTGAACCTATCTAGCCTAACACTGTAAAAATATAGACTTTTATATAAAAGAAGACATAAACCAGCCATTTACTCTGGAATCTGCATTTTGAACCCTCAGAATTAGCATTCTGACCAATAATATTTTAAATCTGAGGACATAAGTTACCAATATTTGAATGAAAAGGAGTGGTGCTGAATCATCCACCCTATATTAGCTAGTTAGCTACTCTTGCTGAATTTACAAACTGGACGGGTGTGCGAAACACTGGTTTTTAACCCATTGAAACTGAAGCACAACCTTCTTGAAAGGCCTGTAGGTCATAGCAATGTTGTTCCAAAAGACAACAGCAGCACAAACAAGTCGAGGGGTCTAATTTAGTGGTTTAAATTAGTAGAGATGTAAGCCTAGCACACAGCTAGAAACTGACAGGACACCTGTCAATCAAAGTGTCCACTCTTTTAAGTCCTTCCAAGCAGATTCACACATCATAGAGGGGAGACTAGTCACAGGTGCCAAAAACACTTTCAGTGCTGTTTAGTTGGACATTTTAACATTGGTCACGTACTGGCATTTACATTTTCAAACTAGCCTCAAATGGACATTAAAGACGGCCTATTATTACCTATTGTCACCGCCAGAAACCGACCAAATACCAGCTACTTTATGGGGTACTCACTAGTACAGGGTGGGATCACATTTACTTTCAGAACAGCCTAATGGAAACATTCCTCAGAGATTTTTTTCCATATTGGCATGATAGCATCACACAGTTGCTGCAGATCTGTTGGCTGTACACCCATGGTGTGAATTCCCCGTTCCACCGTATAATTCCTCTTTATTGGGCTACTCTCTGTAGAATTGACAGAAACTCCTAGTGGGTCAGCAGTTTCTGAAACACTCAGATGGTCTTTCTGGCACCAATAGCCCCTGTTAAAGGTCAATTAAATCACCTTTCTTCGCCACTCTGATGCTCAGTTTGAACTTCAGCAGGTCATCTTGACCATGTCTATGTGCTCGAGTTCAATGAGTTGTTAACTCACTAGTTCACTAGCATAGCTAATAAATCGTGTTATTGTGTAAGTAGTTTTTATGATTTTCAGTGGCAGGCATAATATTGGCTAAATATTTAGAAGTCGAACAGGATCTCACTGTAGGTAAGAGAAATGTCTTTTTCTTTTTTTTCCAGCTCTTGCCTGTGGAACTGGAGGTCAGGCTTGTGAGCTGTTTGTTTGGTCTTCTGACCCCATTTGTTAGTGGTCCTCTGGTAAATCAGGCAGAAACACATTTTTCAGAAATGAACACTAAATTTAAGACCAGTATGCGGCAAAGAATTTTACACGGGTCACAAAGTAACACTGCCATTTGTTTCCACTTGACATCTTTGGCTTCTCTGTTTTAAATGCAGCAACTGAGTTTGCAAACTGGAATCCATAACACAAAGAGCCATCTGTAATCCTCTGCTAACATCCACATTTAATTTCTTGTCATATGAATAACTGGGGTGACTCGAATTGACACGGCAATCACTCCAACAGTGGATTTATAAACCCACAGTAATTAATGAGGTGCAGGGATTTTATGTTTTATTAAAACATTAAATATGTCCAATGTAACAAACTCAGTTCATGCAGATTGTGTTTACCCTAGCTGAGCTCACTCATACAGTTAAGTATGTCGTTTATCAAGTTTTGATTTACACAATGAAAGTACATTTTATCTGGTAATTAGAACATCCAGAGTTAATGCTGATATATGCAGATAAAGCTAGAGAGGAAGGACATAAGGAAGTCAAAGGCAAGACAAAAAAAGGCTTCCATCCTAATAAATCAGTTTCATGCACTTTTTGTTTCTTTGTCACGCTAAATAAACAACACAACTGTGAGCTTTAAAATAAAATCAGGAGTGTAACTGCCTTTACGAAAATTCTCTCATGAGACTGCTGGGTATCCATTATTTCTCCCTGTAGTCTGACTGCTCAAGCAAAGCTGTTAGAATTTTAATCTCGGGTGATGTCTAAGCAGCCCTTGTCAGCAAGACATTGGCATAATGGTTTGAATAAACGCCTTCCTTTTCCTATGAGCTGACGATAATTGGAGTAAAAAGAAATGACATGGCAGCCAATCTATACAAACTTCACAACCACAGTAGTTAGAACAGAAACTGGCAAGATGTTTCTGTCAAAATAACCACTGTATCATAAGCCAAAATCACAAAAAGGGGCTGCAAAAAAGACTCTTCCATCTATCTCAGTTAAGAAATTGTGATACATTTGTTCCGTTAAATGATACTAACAAAACACTTTCACCACTGATAGAATCCGTCTACTTAAACACTAGGGAGGATGTACAATTACTGAATGACTGATTGATGGATTTTTCTTTTTGCCAACTTAGCACCAGAGCTCAAGGAGTAGATTGGTTGCTTGCTTTGTTGGTTGGGTTGGCCATCATATTAGTCTAATATGAAATACCAACATGCATCGACTGATTAAATGCTATGCATTTGTGAACAATTCCCTGGTGATTATATATATTAACAATCATAGCTCAATTATCACTTAGGCTGTTGCATTAACAAAGCAATTTTGATATATTTGCTCTGATGAAGATAACTCCGATTATATGTCAAAAATTAGTGCACAGTACCATACTTTCACTTGGTGTTCTCGTTATACTTTTGTAGTCAATGTATGTTATCTGTGTTTTACTTTTTCTTATGGACAGATATGTTAATTACATTATGAACCTAGCCTATTAGAGCATTGTCGTGGTTTTCGGTAGGCAAAGAGACGACACCTTGTAGAGCAACTTCAACCTTTATATCTCACTTCCGGTACCCAACACACTTTCACCATAAAACCGGATATACTTAAACAGATAACACCACATCCTCCTTTCGCAGAAAACAACAACTTATTGAAACATTTACTGCATATGGGAAACTGTACTTTCGTTACTTCTTAGAACCTATTGCAGAAACATAGCTACTCTATATTTAACTCGAGATGCTTTGCTTTATTTAATCTCACAAGTTCAATCTTTGTGGTTTTATGACAACTCTGCCAGCTCTAGTTCTGACAAGACCTGGGACTTCTGTCTTGGGAGTCAGAGTTGTAGACGTCGATAGGTTGGAAGCTGGCAGGGTATTTTCTCTGGGACTGACGGGGGTAGATGGGGTCTGTAACTTTGGTGTGGACTCTGGTAATGGCTGGAGGTGACGTCTATTTCTCCTGGTGGCTCCTGAAGGAGTCTCAACCATATAGGAGCGGGGTGTGGAGTGAGAGGAGATGACAGTCCCTTCACGCCTAGTGTCTGTAATCCACACTGGTTGCCCCGGTGCGAGTGGAGGAAGTTCAGTCGCCCGATGTCTCCTGTTGTACGCATCACTGTCCCTCGCCCTTCTCTCTCTCGCTTTTGCCAACACTGTATTCTTATTGGGCAGGCTGGGATTGAGCAGGGAAGGAAGCTGGGGAACTGGCGTGCGCAGTCTCCGTCCCATCAGTAGTTGCGCCGGGCTATATCCGTTAGCCAATGGTGTTGCTCTGTAAGCTAGAAGTGCAAGATATGGGTCTTTTGCCTTCTTTAGCAGGTTTTTCACAGTTTGGACATGACGCTCAGCCTCGCCATTGCTCTGTGCAAATCTAGGACTGCTTGTTACATGTCTGAACCCATAAGTTGCTGCAAAGTCTTTGAACTGTTGTCCTGAAAACTGAGGTCCGTTGTCAGTGTAGAAAAGCTCTGGAATTCCATGTCTGGACAAGACAGATTTTAGGTGTACTATAACATCTTCCGATCTGGTGGGGGTAAGTTTGGCTACTTCCACAAATTTCGAGTAGTAGTCTACCAAAAGCACATAGTTGCTGTCATTGAGTGTAAAAAGGTCTGCACCAACTTTTTGCCATGGCCTCTCCGGGAGTTGGCTTGGCATTAAAGGTTGTACTGGGTTAGAACGCTCTTTGATGCAAATGGTGCAGTTTTTCACAAGTTTGTTTATTTGCCCACTCAGACCAGGCCACCACACTGCCTCTCTGGCTCTCTCTCTGCATCTAGACATTCCCTGGTGTCCCTCATGTAGGGCACTTAGGACAGAGTGGCGTATAGCAGTGGGGATTACTAGTCTGGTGCCTTTCAGTAGCAGATTGTCATGTACAGTTAAGGTCTCTCTGTGTGGCCAATATGCTTTAATTGGGCCTATGAGATGGCTGTATTCTGGCCATCTGCTCTGACAAAAAGTCATGACCTCTGAACATATGCTGTCGGTTTTTAGCTGTTCTGTTACCTGTGTGATGTATGTCGAGGTAGCAGGCATGCATTTGACAATTTCATCCACATAAATATTTGTGTCTTCCAGAAATTCAGCTGTAGCTTTTGAATCAGGGTCTTGGTTAACGGGTGCACGTGACAGTGCATCTGCTGTGAGGAGTGCTTTGCCTGGAGTGTGTGAGATGGTGTAACTGTACCTCATGAGCCTTAGGCGGAACCGTTGGATTCTGGGTGGAAGCTCGGTTAGGGCTTGCTGGCCTAACAGGCTGATGAGTGGCTTGTGGTCAGTCTCTAAGGAGAAGTGTCTCCCGATGAGAAAATCTTTGAATCTTTCACAACCCCATGTTAATCCAAGCGCCTCCTTCTCCACCTGTGCATACCTCTGTTCTGTTTCCGTTAAAGAACGAGACGCATATGCAACAGGTCTCCATTGCTCTCCCTCTTTTTGAAATAGGACTGCTCCCAGTCCATAGGAGGAAGCATCTGCAGACAGTTTTAACTCTTTGTTTGGGTCATAGAGTGCAAGAATGGGAGTTGAGTTGAGTCAGATCGCCTTTCAGCTGCTTGAATGCTTTTTGCTGTGCGCAGCTCCAAACCCACTGATTTTTCTTCGAGAGCAGGTCTCTTAGGGGCTTATCTTTTTCAGCAAGTCCTGGGATAAATTTGCCTAATTGGTTTACCATCCCAAGAAAGCTGCGCATTTCACTGACGTTTGATGGCTCTTTCATTTCTGAGATTGCTCTAATTTTGTCTGGGTCTGGCTGTACTCCTTCCGCAGACAAGATGTGTCCAAGAAACTTCACTTCCTGTTTGCTCAGGTCACATTTCTCCAGGTTTAGTGTGACACCGGCCTCTTGTAGTTTATTGAGCACTGTGTGCAGTCTGGCGTTGTGCTCCTGCTGATCCTGTCCCCAGATGAGAATATCATCCATGTGACAGACCACGCCTGGCAGCCCATTAAGGATTACTGACATTCTACGCTGAAAATGTTCTGGGGCAGACGCTATTCCAAAAGGAAGTCTGTTGAAGTAGAAGCGCCCAAAGGGTGTAATGAATGTCGTGTAGTGTGCTGACTCTGGTGACAATGGGACCTGCCAGAAGCCTCTGTTTGCATCCAACTTGCTGAAGACTTTAGCTCCCGCCAGAGAACCTAGAGCCTGTTCAACCGAAGGCAGGATGTACTTTTCTCTGCACACTGCTTTGTTGAGGTGGGTGAGGTCAACACAAATACGTACTGAGTCGTTTTTTGCTGGCACTGGGACCATACCTGCACACCATTCCGTTGGTTCTTCTACTCTGCTGATTACTCCCATGGACTCCATTCTTTCCAGTTCCTGTTTCACCTTTCCTAACAAAGGGATGGGGACCCGTCTTGGTGTGGCCAGGGAAAAAGGCACAGCCTCAGGCTTCAACTTAATTGAATAAGGTTGTTGCATTAAGCCTAAACCCTGACACAGTTTCGGGTATTTTTCGTGCAGCACATTCATGTCAATACTGTCGGCTCTACACACTAGGTTCAGCTTGACACTTGCCGGCCTGCTTAACAGTGCTACGTGCAAATCTTTGATAATGTACACATTTTCCTGTATTCCCTGTTCACCTTTGCAAAGTGTTTCTCTGCTCATACCCAACACGTCAAGTGGGGAACCACTCGGACCAAACAACGGTCTATCTGGTTTGCATAACCCTGTCTCGTTCTGGTTTATGCTGTAAAACGTCTGGGCAGGGATAACAGATACGTCAGCTCCTGTGTCTATCTTAAATCTGACCTTGTGGTTTCTGATAGTGAGATCTGCATACCAAGGATCTGAGCCTACGTCTACAGAACCAAGAAACACGGGTGTAACATCGCTTTCTTCGGCTTCTATCACATGCACAGATTTAACAGATTTACACACTTTACTGAAATGACCTCTTTTACCACATGAGTGACAAGATACATCTTTCGCTCGGCATTGATCTTTACCATGTGCAGGGGTTTTCCCACACCCTGTAGCATGATCTCCCATTAGATGTTTTGTCCTTTGATGTGTATTTGCGATCTCTACGGGGTTTGAACATTGAATGCCTTTGTTCCTTGTGCTTAGCTGACACAGCGTCTATTTCCATTTTATTTTCCCCTCTGATGCTGCTTCTTGATGGCTTCCGACTGCCTGGCTTGGTTAACCGCTTTCTCTAACGTCAAATCTTTGTCCATTTGAAGTCTCTCCGCTAGGCTGATGTCCTTCAGACCCACGACGAGGCGATCTCTTATTAATTCATCGTGCAGCGCACCATAACTGCAGTTTTCAGCTAAAGCGTAAAGTGCAGTGACAAACGAGTCTACAGTCTCATTAGCTTGCTGTGTTCTCTGATTAAAGCGGGCTCTCTCGTAGATAATGATTTTCCTGGGAACAAAGTACATCTCCAAAGTGTCTCTTACTGCTTGATACTGCTGTCTCTGTATGTCAGATAACGCTTGTCCTCGGAGGATATCATCTGCTTCATCCCCCATGCAGTAGATGAGAGTGTTCACCTGGTTAGCCTCGGAGCTAAGGTGTAGGTTGCTTGCGAGTCGAAACCTTTCAAACCTCCGTATCCATTTTTCCCAAGCTGTGGCTTCGAGAAATCGAACAGCTCGGGGGGCTGGATGGTGAAAGTGGCATTCGGGGGTAGGTTAGCGTTAGCATTGTAGCCGCCGTTAGCTCGCTGGTGGGGCGGTGGCGTGCGAGGCCGCGTAACTGTTGCGCTAGCTCCCGCTTCTTCGTCCGACATCTTTCGTCTCGAGAAAACTCTTTACCACTCCCAAAGTCGCTTGCTGTCACTCCCCGATGATAAGGCACTTACAACTATCCCACTTCTGACACCATGTCGTGGTTTTCGGTAGCCAAAGAGACGACACCTTGTAGAGCAACTTCAACCTTTATATCTCACTTCCGGTACCCAACACACTTTCACCATAAAACCGGATATACTTAAACAGATAACACCACAAGCATCACATGTAATGCTATATACATCTTAAAACAACGAGAAATGTGATGTTTATCATTATTATTAGACTTGAATCACCCAAAAAGTTAATTCTGTTCATCTTGATCCGTCATTGTTTGCCAGTGGTGCTAGTTTCAGTCATTATGCAAATGTACTATTTATAAGGTGTGGGAAACCTGCAGTCAGCTGAAAACATTACACTCACATGAACAGAATTCCTTATCTGGACAATTTAACATGCATCATGTGAAATACTTCAAGCAGTGCCTCTAAGTATTGTCTGACAGATAACAGCTCTCTACATTTGCTCACTAGCTACTCTGCTACATAGAAAATGACAACAACAAAACAACAATAGATGAGTGAGAATGTGGATGAGGGGAATTTGAAAAAGCTTATTTTTACTAGCCAGTGGAATCATAGCATTGCTGCTGAGAGTATGCTACCTGACACTGCCACTAGCATGTAGACTTTTTGGCTAACAGCTATTCCCACAAGCTACAGTACTAGGAAAAATAACTAAGCCAGGTACAGTATGTAATGTAATAATGTCTTAAAGATTAAAGGCCACTGTCACTTGGGGACTGGAAAAGAAACATGAAAACAGAAGTCTGTTGTTTAGGTTCCAAGGAAGTGTACTGAAATAGAAGCCAGAGAAGTCTGTCTTCATCATGTCTGCTTAAATTTAAAGCTGCACTCAACAAATGGGGAGGTGAAACCACTCAACATTTTGGCAGAGTAAGTAAAAGCAGAGTTGAATAGGTTTTGCTTGTTTTATTGGCTTAGATGCTGTATCACTTTAGCTAATAAAATCTATGGCACCTGGTTGACAATGCAAATAACATTTTTGGCCAGCAAACAATATGAGCTCAGGAGCTGGCATGCTAAACAATAAAGCCGATGTTTGCAAGCATAAACAACTGGTTTATGCGGAAAGTCTTGCTTTAGCTGGCGGTGAGCCGGGTGGAAATGGCAAAATCTGCCCATGTGCCACGGTAAGTTTTAGTCCCCTATTTGAGTTATCTCCATGGTTTGAGGTAAGTGCACCTCTTTAATGTTTCGGTTTTGTAATGATGAGTTAATTTACAGACAAGCTGAGTGCTGTTTAGTGTGGATTATATGCCTTCTGTGGTACATGGCTGTGGAAGGTGTTTTGTCCCTACAAGAGTCCGCTTTGCATCTTTATTAACCTGAGTTAATCCACCCAAGCTTTTATTTTAAGGACCATATGGAGATGTTTATCCCTCCTCACTACTGTGTAATCGACAAAACTCATTGACTAAGATAGATAATGCACGGCAAATAGTGATGTCAAGCGTAAGTGCTATAGTCACTTTTACTTGTTAAGATAACTCAACTCTTTATTGTCATTGCACAGTCATACATAGTACAGTGGTACAATGAAATTGGAAAACTGTCCTACGTCGGCACTACATATAACACAACACGACACGATATGACACATCACAACGCAACAAACAACACAACACAGTATATTAACTTAATATAAAAAAGAAGAATAAGTGTATGTGTATTGCACACTGTTATTATTGCACATTAATTATTATTGCACCTTGTTATAAATATAAATATTATTATTGTTATTGTTTTAAACATTGTTACCTCCCCCCTAAAAAAGTCCAGGGAGGTAGCCAGTCAGGTCAACTATTTACATTGATCAGGGCTATTGCCCTGTTGTAAAAGCTGCCCTTGAGTCTATTTGTTCGGGACCTCAGCAGCCTGAACCTCCTGCCAGACGGCAGCAGCTTAAACACCCGGTGTCCTGGGTGTGTGCAGTACCGTAGGATGCTGCGTGCCCTCTTGAGACAGCGAGTGCTGTACAGGTCCTTCAGGGAGGGAAGAGGATGTCCAATGATTTTTTTGGGCCATATTGATGACCCTCTGTGGTGCAGCTGGAGAACCACACATCGATGCAATATGTCAGCACACTTTCAATGGAGCAGCGGTAGAAGACGGTCAGCAGCTCCTTCTTCAGGTCCATTTTTCTGAGGATTCTCAGAAAGTGGAGACGCTGTTGGGCCTTCTTTAAGACTGCAGAGGTGTTAGAGCTCCATTGGAGGTCTGTCTCTATGTGCACACCCAGAAACTTGAAACTGGAGACCCTTTCCACACACTCCCCATTGATGCTGACAGGCTGCAGCTCGGACTTCCTCCTTCTGCAGTCAACTACCAGTTCTTTTGTCTTGGTGGTATTGAGGTCCAGGTTGTTATCTACACACCAATCTGACAGCCTCTGAACTTCAGCTCTGTATGCAGTCTCATCTCCCCCTGAGATGAGCCCCGCCACGGTGGTATCATCTGCAAACTTGATGACTGTGTTGCCCTCTGACCACCACCAGTAGGCAAACACGGGGTTAGTATCTTGCCCAAGGATATTTGGCATGCAGCCAGGAGGCAGCCTGGGATCGAACCACCGACCTTCTGATTAGTGGCTGACCTGCTCTGCCACCTGAGCTACAGCCACCTACAGTAGGGGACTCAGTACACAGCCTTGTGGAGAGCCGGTGTTGAGGCTGAGGGCTGAGGAAAGATGAGGCCCCACTCTTAACTCTCTGTACACGGTCTGAGAGGAAGTCTCTGATCCAGCGGCAGGTGGTGGAAGGAAGTCCAATTTCCAGCAGTTTAACTAATAGTCTGTCCGGGAGTATCGTATTGAAAGCAGAGCTAAAGTCAACAAAGAGCAGCCTGCCGTAACGGCCCTGCACTTCCAGGTGAGAGATGGTGGTGTGGAGCGTTGTAGCAATGGCATCTTCAGTTGATCTGTTAGCTCTGTATGCGAACTGGAGCGGGTCGAGTGTGGGTGGCAAGCAGGACATGATGTGACGTCGGACCAGTTTCTCGAAGCACTTCATTATAACAGGCGTTACATCCACAAGCATAAAGGACTTGTAAACACAATAATATATTAAGAAATGAACAATGTCAAAAGTGATTACTTGATCACTGATTGAAACATATCGGATTAAATAAGCAGCTGATTGAAATGATTTTAATTTTAATATCTTAACTTAAACAACTTGTTAATGAATACATAATATTACTGTCATCATTTCAAATCCATCTTTGTTATACACTCATTTGCTATTTTGAGCATCAATCAGACTTTCTCACACAATGTTGAACACTTTCATCTGTTAAAAAAACAACAAAGGTCTTAACTACTGTGGAAATATGGCTCTCTGATATTTAAATCCACCTATTTTCTATCCGCTTTCCAGATATTTGGTATAGATGTCCATGCAAAGATGCTCTGACCTTCCTCTCACCAGCCGCTTCCTCTAGGCTCAGACATGGGTGTTCTCGGTCTGCCATAAGGTGTCCTCTTGGTTTGACAAGCCTGAAATCTCCTCGCCCGTGTGCAGAAGGCATCCTTGTCGGATGCCCGATCCACCCCAACTGGTTTCGTTTGATATGAAGGAGCAGCAGCAATGCTCTGAGATCCTCCTTGCCCCAACTCTAATGCGGGTGTTAAAATGTCTGAAAGTGGGTCCAAGTGACAATTTCATCATCTTTCCCAACCCTCCTGTCCGTGTGAATCCCAATTTTTTGTGACCATGCTGACTCGTCTGCAGAGACACTCCACTACAATGCACCATGCCAGCACCCTTCAGGCAGACTTCAAAGAGAGGTGAAAAGAGGAACAGGAATGACTACTCGTCCATGGTGTCTGCAGCTGCCTGTGTCTATGTCTACAAGCGAACATGTTCACCTGCCTAAGGGTGAGCCCAGACATGCTTCAGAGAAAGTCCATTTTTGTCGCTTGTATCTCTGATTGTATTCCGTCAGTCGTTATTCACATCTCGCGGATATAAATTTCAGTCACCCAAGATACTGATTGCTTTAGCTTAATGCTCAAATGTCTAACACACTGTAGACACTACACTAATCTTTCTGTCAATCTCCCAGTCTTCTGCTGAAATTACTTGAACTACTTCATTTGAAGCAGCAACTCTTCCCCAACCTGGAGTTGGGCACTGTAATGCTTTTCAAATCATGGCCTTGGACTTTGGGTTGCTACTTCTCATTCCATCCACCCTGGACTCTGATCTCCAACTTGCACTGAGGTAGTTTGTAGTCAACGAGACCACAACCTCCACAAGAAAGACTACTAAAGTCAATATCTTTTTCCCCTTTCTGCCCACTGACGCATCAGACAGACATTGACATTTTACATTTTATATCAGTTCCTGTCTAATGTAGAAGACAAATGCAACTGTGGTTGTGAATTTGGTGATAGTTGCTACTTCATTCAGTCCACTTGCAACATTGCAGTTCTTGCTGTTTCAAAGGAAACTAGGAAATAATGGAGGAAATTCTGTTATTGACGATTTTGTGTTTTTCATCCACCATCCATCACCTTGAGTTAAGGAGATTAGCGAGAACTCAAGTTCAGGATACACAAATGTTTTGGCTGCCCGCTCAGGACACTTCTATTTTTCTACCTCAGCAACCCTCGCCTGTAGTATTCCAGAAGTAATTACAAAGATTGCTATCTTTCTACTGGAGTGCTTGTTGTGTTGTGAAGTTTATGTGGGCATATGCTTAGGACACTTGGAGTTGTTGCTTCATTCTTTATTTACCCTCATTATGTCCAGCCTCCCATCTGTGCTCATGAAATTTTAAGATCATAGTCAGTTATGTTATGCTATGATACTTACAGACGCAGGGGATCTGTTTTCATGCAGACATTTTGATGACTTCCAGAGCTGTTAGGAGCAGAATAAATGGGAAAGATTAAGCTGGACAAGGAATAAACATTCATTATGAAAGCACATTTTTTTAGGTGTGAAAGAATTAAGTTGAAGTCCATGATGCTCAGTATGAGGCTTTGAAAATTCTGTATAATATAAAATACATTTTGTAAAATATGTGTATATTATGCTTTTATATTTCGGGGGGGGGGGGGGGGGGGGGGGGTAGCAGCATCTCTGAATATGTCTGCTGGGAAATAATAGTGTTTTGGATGGGAGCCTTCCCTCTGTGCTCTGCTGCATGTTTCATATTGGCAATATTTCTTAAAGCTCTTAAACCCCAGGCATATCCAAGCACTCATTTGAACCTCTCAAACATTCTCTCTTTCAGTGTCCCCCCCCCCTTATTTTTCTTTGTCATTCTCTCCTTTGCTTACTTTTCTAATCAGAACCAAATAATTTTACACCCCGCCATCGCCCAATTTTTCTTTAAAAAAAAAAACACTTTCAGCTAAGTGGGAGAAAAAAAAACAAACTTAACATAACGAGAGAAGAATTGTCAACGTTTCCACTGTAGTTTTCCTTTTCTGACGTGGCAGTGAGGAAAAAATAATTAGGCTTTTGTTGACAAGAGTCGAAGTGGTGGAATTGTACTGGCCCTGGATCAAAACGATCCATTCATTAATTTAATTGGCTGCTATGAAATGGCGTGGGTGTTTCGGTGACTGCGTGAACAGTGATACTTGTGGCATATGGGAAATTAGATATAGCCTTTCTTTGTGACTGCAGAATAGGAAGAGGGGGGAACCCTTATCAGCATTTGGAGATCTATGAAGGTTTTTCCCCTTTTCTCCTCTCCTCCACCATATAGAATGTGCCTGCTGAAATCTGTGGGAGAATGACTCTGAATGAACCCTGGCTATTATAGGGCCTCGATCTGCATTAGTGTGCAAGCTAGCAAACCATGCTAATGCGCTCTCGTTGCTGCACTCTCTTCCCTCTTTTACTCACTGTGGAGACACACACACACACACACACACACACATACACACAAAAGCCCCCTGTGTTTGCCAGAGCACAGAGGGGGCTCACATCTCACTTTACCAGAGTGGGGGCATATCAGGAGGCAATTCCAGACTGTGTCTCGGAGGGTAGACAATAGTCACATCTGATCAAAGTGGAGGAGATGCATGACACTGGAACTGAATTTGAGTTCATGTGCTGTCTACAACGTCATGTACATAAAGGGAGAATGAGGGGAGGTAGAGTTACAGAGGAAAATGACAGAAAGAAGAGAGATGAAGAGAAGAGTGTTCAAGAAGCAGAAATATCCAAAAGGAGGAGAAAAAAAACAAGGCAGAAAGAGCTGTAAAATCTGCAGCGGCGCAGCGACAGGCAAGCAAAGGGAGCGGCGTACATAAATGCATGCCTGTTGAGTGACACACATGCCGTCAGAGTCAAAGAAGAATCCTGTCTATCCTGTTGCGTGAGAGATAGCGTCTCAAGATAGCTGATAAGAGCTCTCTACAAGCGACCGACCATGTCCTCTTTCAGATATTTCTCCCTCGCATGCTCAGGACATGCAGTTTCTAATATTTACCATTCTAAACCTCTGTGGGTCCATTATAACCCTCTATTACCCCCTTGCGATGTAACGTATCCGCTACTTTCTCCATATTGTTTTCTGCTTGGCCCCCGTCCTCTTGTGTCTGTACAAAAGGGATCAAATGTACAACAGGCGCCGCTCTGGGATTTCTTGAAAAAAGAGATTCGGTGACTTTTTACATGCTCAGTGGCGATGAATAGATTTGAAAAAGAGACTAAGCCTTGTTAAATGTATAAGGCTTCTAGTCTCAAGCTGTGACTGGAAAATAAATAGCTTTGGAACTGAAGGGGGAAGAAAATGGGTAAAATGTTGTTGAAGTGGTAAACCCCAAGAATCGTGTTTTCTTCCTTTTTGGCAATTGTTGTTCGTTTCTGTGGTGTTTCTGCACCATACTCCCAGTCGTCGCTTATAATTCAAATAGTGTGTCCAGTGCTCAGTCACTGGCTTTGTTTTCGGGGATTTTTTTTTTTTTTTTTGGGTTTTTTGACTGTTCTGCTTAAAGAGGGTATATAAAATATTGAGACACTGGTTTGTGATGTCCCATTTTGAAACCCTGACTAGCATTCTCACCACCTACATGTTGTTTTTATTTGGAGCCAGAAGTGCCCATCCCACATAAAGAAGAGGATGGAGTGTGAAATTATGCTAGTATACTTGTTTAGCAAGATTTAGCCACACCTTTTATCCTGCTGGTACAATTAAATGCACAGCAAGCCATCTTACATGTTGTATAATTGCATTACAAATATCCAAACAGCCCAACACCACAAACATGATCAGAAAGTCCACTCCTGTGACTCGAATCACCTGAGAGAAAGTCTAGCAGACAGCTAGGGCACTACAGCCACCTGTTTCAGCATTTATATATATATATACATTACTAGTCAGAAGTTTGGACACACCTTCCTGTTTAATAGTTTTTCTTTATTTTTACTACTTTCTACATTGTAGATTCATACTGAAGACATCAAATAGATGAAGCAAGATATATGGAATTATATAACAAAGAAAAAATTGCTAAATAGCTCTAAATATGTGTTATATTTTAGCTTCCTGAAAGTAGCCACCCTTTGCATTGTTGACTGCGCTGCAAACTGTTGGCCTTCTCTCGATGAGCATCATGATGCAGTCACCTGAAATGGTTTTCACTTCACAGGTGGGCCTTGTCAGGGTTCATTTGTCGATTTTCTTGCCTTCTTTAATGGGATTGGGACCATCAGTTGTATTGTGCAGAAGTCAGGCTGGTACACAGCTGACAGCCGTGACAGTGCAAATGCAAATTCCTTGCTGAAAGTTTTTTTTAACTGTTCATAAAATTGAAATAGCTGAAATTAGAAGATTTAGTGAAATTACAGACATTATTAATTATGTTCAAGGCAAATAATAATACATTACCTCTTAAGTTACAAAGCTTGTTTGTATTTTGTTCATGAAGTGGGGACAGTAGAAGAAAGTTTTATTTTAAGCATTAGTCTGCCGGGACAACAAATCACAACAGCAGTCGCCTCAAGGCACAGTAGATACAATATTGTATTGTACAATAGTCCTTCTATTATTATACAATAATAGATACAGAGAAAAACCCAACAATCATATGACCCCCTACGAGCAAGCACTTTGGCGACAGTAGGAAGGAAAAACTCCCTTTTAACAGGAAGAAACCTCCGGCAGAAGCAGGCTCAGGGAGGGGTGGGGCCATCTGCTGCGACCGGTTGGGGTGAGAGAAGGAAGACAGGATAAAGACATGAATATGTACAAAAGTAACAAATCTAGCTCCTCTAGATGCAGATGTGCACACAAAGCAGAACAGGCCAGCTCTGGCAGTCTTGACTGGTCCCATTCGGTTTCTAACAAATGGTCAGCAGCCAGCTGGAGCTTAAGCAATCATAACACAGAAGAACACATGAACACCACCACCCTGAGGTGTGGAGCAGTGAAAAGAAATTATAACCTGGGTCATAAAACTGTCTTGCAAATCCAAACTGGGAGCTGGTTCCAAAGAAGAGGGGCTTTTTTTTGGTTCTGCCTTACTTCTGCCTTCTGTGTTTAGAATTATTCACCACATGTAAATCATTGTGGAAAATACGCTTTACTGTGGGAGAGTGGTTAGTGTTTTGCAAAAAGATTCAATAATATTTGCAAATTGTGTCTTTTTTTTTCTACCTGGATCACCTGTTGAGAAAGAAAAAAGAGAAAACAAGCAGAAGAAAGAAAAAAAAGAGCAACATAATAAACAAAATCACGATGATCTATGGGAATGTAACAGTAAATACTAAATAATAAACAAGGAAGAGCAACAGAGGGGCAGCCGCGCCACTATCCCAGAAAGAGCTGAGGAGAGTCCCAGATGAGGGGTCACTCAGCCGCCGCGGAGCAGAAGCCAGGGGGAGTTGCAGTGACGTGCCCGTGAGCTCCGCCGACAGCCAGCTGTGCCAGAGTGAACGAGCCCCAGGCCGAGAGGCCGAGGGCACCTCACCCCCGAAGTGGCCCGAGCGAGCCCCAGGCTTCAGGCCCCGACAAGCAGCCACCAAGGAGTACCCGGACGCCCATCCCCAGACACAAAGAACCACCAACGCACCGATGTCTGAGGGCGTCTGCCACTGGCAGGGGAAGTGGTGGGGGGAGATAGGCCTCCAAACCTTGGAGGGCCTGAGATGTCCCTAGCGAGTTGGCGTCTGATACCCGACCTGACATATAGACACAGAAATACAGGCACACACAGATACATCCATTCCCACCCTCATGCTCTCATATGCAATTACTCAACACTCACCCAACGTGGAGACAGACATAAAGAGACACTGTACACACAATCACACTCCCCAAGCGTACTCTAAGCCCCAGGTCTAGGTACCCTTGCCCCTGGAGGGGGAAACTGCACCCAGACCCAGGTGGTGTTACCCTTTTCCCTGGGGTGGAGAGAAGCAGACTGCCCCGACTCGGCAGCAGCAGGGAGGCCCCACATTCCACACCCCAATCGGATGGCCAACTCCTCCTCCCAGCCCCCCGCTCCAGCAGGCCGCAGAGAACGGGGGTGTGAGAAGACTCCAAACCTCACTCCGCCCGCTCATAAGTAGTGTTGATGCATGTGTGTTCTAAGGTGCATTTAAAACCCAGGAGGGCATGGAGCTACCTGCCATAGAGCAGCAGGTAAGCGCATAGCTCCTCCAGATAGCCCTCAATGTCTACATGTATTTAAAATTGAGAGGTGGGCAACGACGCCAGGGGTGAGGTGTACACCCTGATGGTAATTTGGATTCCGTGTAGCGTGCCCACCCCCAAGATCCTATATGTATGTGTAATGACCCTGCATGTGTGGGTGATTGTGGTGGAGCGGGAAGAGGGAGGCAGCTGGAGATGGGGAGGGAAGGAAGGGCACGGCAAGTGACCCCTCCCTGGGGCCAGCTCCCCCGCTGACCCCAGTAGGCACCCCCATACTCTGCAACCCGCCAGGGAAAGGGGGCCCAGGCCCGTCTGGACCGGGGCCTAGTGCAGCAGCGCTACCCGGCCCCACAGAGCCCGGGACAGCCCACCCGACCCCACCACAGAGAAAACTGCACCCACCCCGTCATCCACTCATCTTCCAGACTACACAAGACAATAGACGCCCAGGCTGAGATCTTCCTCCACCTCTCCTATATCTCCCCTCCAACAGAATGAGTTCCTGAAGAGAGGAGACTTCCTGCAAGATGTAACAGCCTCCCCCACCAGTTGAAGAGCCCCCCCAGGTGGCTCGATGAGCTGGCGGAACCCTGCGCCAGGGCCGGGCCCCCATACACCCACCTGCCCACAACCCCGGCAACACACCAACCGGGACCTAAGCCCCCAAGGCCCAGCCAGGGCCCCAGGGCAGAGACGGAGCACCCCCAGAACCTCACGCCCATCCCGGACCCACCCACGGGCAGCCAGGCTATCAGGTCAGTAACCCACGTCCGTCAGCACAGACCTTCCCCTAGCCCCGCTGCACGCAGCCACGAGGAAACCGTCACCTAAGAGCCAACAGAGCCCTTAATAGGCCATAACCGCAATCCCCTGGTTGAGCTCTCCAAGGAAGATGCTCCTGGGGAATCCCCCGACACCCCAAGCCTGTCCCTACCCCCACACCAATGACATCAGCGAAGGTGAGACCAAACTATGCCCCCCCACCCCCAATAGGTGATGGAGCTGATCAACGGAGCCCAGAGCAATTGATCTGATGTGGTGGCAGAGGCTGCATCAAGACTAATGTAATCTAATAGATAATTTCTATATTGGTTAGAATTAGGATTATTTTTATTTTTCCAGTTCATGAGGACTGTTTTCTTGGCTATGCATAGGGCAGTGAAAACCATATGGGCGATATTCTTTTCTGAAGTGACATTATCTAAGCTGCCCAACAAACACACTAAAGGGGAAGTTGGAATGTTACAATTCAGACACTTCGATAAATCTTCACATATCTCGCGCCAAAACATCTGAACTGGTGGACAGGACCAAAGAGCATGGATATAACTGTCCAGTGTATTGGTTTGGCAGTATGAGCAGTTGTTGGTAGACGTAAAGCCCATCTTGTTGGCGCTTTGCTGGTGAAGCTGTTGAGGATTTATTCAAAACTGAAGGCACACTGAACCAGCGTGGCCACCACAGTATCCTGTAGTGACATACCATCCCGTCTTGTTTGCGTTTAGTTGGACCAGACAATGACCCCAAACACACCTCCAAGCTGTGTAAGGGCTATTTGACCTTGAAACAGGAAAAAAAAGAAAAGAATTTGAAGCAGAAAAAGATTTAAACTGTTAAAAATTTCTATGAAAACGATTTATATTTCAAATTAAATAATTAGAATTTCAGTTTCAAATCACTTTCATAATGGATATAAAACAACAACGCATTAATCTCTATGTAGTTTTGCACGCACACATGGCAACTCAGCCAACAGCCTCAATCAGTCAACTGTATTCTTGCAGCCTGGCACAGAAACACACATGCTGTCCCCACCTGGGTTAGAATACAATAAGACGCAAGTGGTTTTTAAGAAAAATAAATGAATGCTCTGAAGTAAATGTCTCTCTGAAAGTGAATGTAACCTTTACCAGGTGCTGCAAATCTTAGAAAAAAAATCTGTTGATGCATCTCGGTAGAAAGTGGTAAATCTGAGTGACAAATAGAGTTTTATAATACAAAATGTAGCCTGGGGATTGGGAAAGAAAGGGACAAAACAGGAAATAGTGAAGAAGAGGGAGAGAAAAAAAAGGAAAAGGGAATGAAATGTAAACATGAAAAGAAGGTCAAGGGGCTTTTAAGTAAATAAAGTGAGCCAATGTGAATCAAGCAAACAACAAAACTCTATAAAAAACAGTTCTTTCTTTGTGTCTCCTAGGGCTATGGTGACCCAGTGCAGGCTGATGTCATGTTTGGTGCAGTATACAGATGTCCCCTTGCTGAAGACATGCTGAAGTAGATGCAGATCAGGAAGCAGCTGTGTCTCAGGCCACTGACTAGACAATAGCATTAAGAGAAGCCGAGGGAGATCATTCTGTCCCATGATGGTCTGACTGTGTGCATTTATTCTGTTTATCTTTCGCCAGCAGGAGTTTATTTTGAGGACTGCTTATGCGATAAGGTGGGGGAAAAAACACCGTGACAAAAGCCCAAAGAAAGAAAATGCAAAGAAAATGGAGGAGTTATTGTCCTGTTGCAGTATATTTGCTTGTGGACCTATTGCCTATTTCATAGCTTGTGCCCTTGGCCTTTCGTCTATGAAAGTTTCGATTAATATGTGAAACTGCTTCTGAAAAAGTCACTTTACCTTTAGTTGCCAAGCAACCGTCAATCTCTAGGGGTGAAAAAAAGAAGCCTGCAGAGAGGTACCAAAAACTGCAGTTCCTCGAGTGGCCACCAGAGGCTGGTTCCAAAAGGGAGTAGGCTAAATGTCATGCTCAACTCAACAGCTGCACAGCTACAGGCTGTAAACAAAAGATGGACATGGCCCATTGATTTGCCCAATGGGATACCCCAAGTTGGGAATTATCATTGCATCTTTTTGATTTGCAGCCAAACATTATCACACTGATAAACTGAGGAACACCTATCAACCATACAGTAAAGTAGTGAAGTTATTCTCCTTTTGCCCTAAATGCGTACAATTTAAGAAAAAAATGGATTCCAAAGACAAGGCCTTTTTGTCTGAATGGCAACCAGAGAAGAGCACTTCCATTCTTGCTTTACTTTTTAGACCTGTAAATATAAGAAAAAACCTTTGGGCCTCTATGGATGGTTTCTTTCTTTATAAGTAGGCCAATAGCTGCAGCCAGTAGCTGGTAGCCCTCTAGAACTTCTTCAGGTTGCTAAGTCCATCTATACAGTCTATGCTCCATGAAAAAAAAAAAAATCAGTTTTTGCCTCAACTTTGCACTTTTCAAACCCCATCCATCTATTTTCTTCCACTTGTCCACTACAAGGTCGCAGGGGCCTGGTGACAGTCAATCAGACATCGAACACAAAAAGCTAGACAATGATTCATACCTATAGGCTATTTAGAACTACCAGTAACCCTAACCCATGTCTTTGGACTACACACAGAAAACTTCAAACTACACAGACTGGTTCCTGAGCCTGGTTCTGCTGGAAGTTTCTTCCTGTTAAAAAGGAGCTTTTCCTTCCCACTGTTGCCAAGTGCTTGGTCATAAGAGGCAGTTGTTGGGGGTATAGTAGGATCTTTATCATATAATATTAACTGTGTTGAGGCTACTGTTGTGATTTAAATATGTGAATAACATAAAATTGAACTGGATTGAAACCCTCAACCTACTTGCTGTGAAGAGACAGTGCTAACCATAAAGCTACCGTGCCACACATTTAGAGTTCTTCCAACTCTAAAATAAGTATTGTGACTCATGCTGCTGCTGATAATAAAACATCACACGGTACGAAATGTTTTAATTCTGACAGAATTGAGAGCATCATTATCATAATTTCCTGCAGCAGTAAAGGCTTATAAAACAGTTTTTCTTCATTGTGTTTGCTATTTATTCATCACAGAATGCTCTACAGCTCTGATCACATCTGCCATAAAAATGAGGGCATTAGAACAGACACAGTTTACCCTTTTAAAACTAAGTTTTAACCTCAACTCCTTCCCATTCACAGCTTTTCACTTCATTACAGTGTTGGAAATTCATGTATTTTCAACACGGGCGGCCCCAGTTGGAAACAACGCCTGATCTGTGCAGGATAATACAGGACCATCACATAGACTAGCCAACACTACCCACTGTTCTCTTTGGATGAGAGAGAACGTCACATCAAACTGCATGCAGAAACTGGGCTGTTTAATGCTGCCTGGCTCCCCGACATCCATGCATACATTTGAGATCAAAATCCTTTAAAAACTCATTCACCAGTTATTCTTTTTTTTCTCCAACTGCAACAAAAGTCACTGTGTGAGACAGCAGTAAAACGCTGACAAGTGGAACTTTGCTTCAAGTCTAGTTTTAACTGAATGCGTGCTAAAATGAAGAGGTGACCTTAGTGTTGCAGTTGTGTTTGGCAAGGTAGCCATGTCTTCCAGCTAATGAGGTGACATTAAACTGACAAGAATCAGTGCTCGCTTTGACAGAATTACTTGTAGATCAGCAACAATTGGAACAAAAGAGGCCACAAAGACTTTTCTCGGTTCAGAAGATATTTCTGCAGTCATACTTCCAAAACTATGATGGGATTAGCCCAGAGCTGGTTGCTCAGGCTTTAAAAATCTAACAGCATGCCACATTTCCTTCTCTTTTATTTTCCTTCTTTCTCATAAGCCTGAAGCAAGTAGAGTTTTTAGTGTGAAATGGCACAATTAAAACTCATTCCCAAATGTCCCAAGACCAGAAGTAATAGAAACATGATACATGGGCGGAGCAATTTTATTTCTACAACAATACAAATCAAGCTTCTCTCTTTATGGTAGGCTTACCAGTGTGCAAATCACCTTTATATATCTAATATTTTTTAATATTTTTTAATCATCTGCTAAAAACTTGTATTAACTGACCCAAGGCTTCCCTTGGAGTTCGTGGCACTGCAAAGCTTAAAACCATATTACCCGTGTATCAATTATGGATTTCCATTTAGGATGGAGGCAGAGGCAAATCTGATAAATGAACTTTAAAAACATTTTTCTTTATGTCTAAAAGTGGAAAAGTCTGTTACAACGCAAATGTTGATTACGAAGAAAAAGTCTATTACAAAGACTAAATTCAACCTCATTTGAACTTTTCCTGAAACTGGGTTGCATTTGATTCAAAGGTTTAGTCCAGATTGGGTTGTCGAGAACAAAATGCGAAAGCAAAATGAGCCTCCAGAGGGTCAAAATTACTGTTCGTATGTGCCAGTGTAGCAGGGTGCTGCAGTGGTTGGCACTGCTGTCTCATAGCAGGAAGATTATGGGTGTCATCTAGATGGTTAATTAGGAAGAAGAGTTTACTTTCAATTTTGAACCAAATTTAGATGTAATTTCTAGACATCTTTACAACGACCTAAAGAGAAAGGTTTTTCCATTTTCAACCAAATCTCCAAGCACCTAGTAAAGTCATCTTTGTAAGTTTTTATCTGTCTTGGGTGAAACTTGTATGAAAAACATACAAGAGTGAAAACAGATATAAGATCCCTTGAAAAATTATATAAATGAAACTTGTATGTTTTGGATACTTACTAAAACAATACATGAAAGTAATGAGAAAGTGGCCACTTTCATGAGTAAATCATATAAGCCTTATATGACTCACTATATGAAGTAGGCCACATCTTATGCAAGTCTTTCATAAGTTTTTCTATTTCTTTTCCATATGGGTAATGATTTAGCTATAGCTTTCGCTAAAGGTCAAGTACAGTTTAGTGCAAAAGCCACTCTGAATGTGGCCACTTTGTTGGAGCTTCTGGTGAAACCAGCATTTATCCCAGCTAAAATTTTTATTTATGTTCACTGTTAATTATTCACATGTCAAGATAGATTTAAAAATTTTTTTACAGAATTGTCGTCAGAAAGACAGTTTCTGGGAAGCAAAAACCAACCATGCAATCAAACCATGCTCAAACATGATTGGTTAATAGCATTCTGACTTCAGCTGTACTACAAAATAAACCAGAAAACTAGTCCCAACCTAGAGATTCTATATATTCATAGGAAAAATCTGGAAGCAAATATTCATGCCTTGGCTATACATGGACACAGAAAGCTGGAAACCCAACGGTGGTGGGAGTGTGCTTCGGGGGAATCAAGTCAACTTCATTAGAAGAGCTTGGATAGTTGAAACTGATGCCATGAGGCCATAGCCACATTGCGTCTGCTGCTGTCATCACCACTGTGGGACTCACCACAATAACAAATAAAATGAAGGGGAAGCTTGTTGCAGCTGAAGCTTGTTATCTTCTAACATGTGGTTACAAATTTAACATGGTCCATTTCTGCCCAAACCACAATCATTTCCTAATCCTAATTCAATTCATAATCAGTGCACACAGGCCACAAAATCAAACCTCCTCCTTTAATCATGCTTGACATTAATATACCCTTGTATACATCCATATGGCAAATCTCATATCAGGCACACTGTGTAAGCTGATTTCTCCTGCCTGCTGTCGATGCTTCGTCTGCAAGGTGCTTTGGAACCTGCCTCCACCAAAGCTCCTCTTTTTCATGCTGCGTCTGACTTAATCAATGTCATGTCTGATGTCACTGATGCCTGCTCTGTTCTGTACCTCAAGGGTGGGTCTTGCTTCTGCTCTCTCTGCCTGAGGCTTCCCATGTATGCACATGAAAGGGCAAGGAGGTGTGCTCTTCCTGCCTTAGGCTTTCCACCTATGCCAGAACAGAGGCATACCACCAACTATAAACAGCTGTGGAAGGACTTTTTTTCTTTTTTAACTAAAGCAGTCTTGACTAAAGTAGTTTTGTTGCCTAAACTTAACCAAGCAGTGACTGAAAGTGGCCAAAAAGTGAAAAACATTGTCTTGTTCTTCAGCCTCTTCATGTAGACTTCAAAATAGGGCAATAAAGGACTCTTAACAAGGAGTGAGAATCTGCTAGTGTCAGAGCAAAAAAAACTAATTAACTGGAAAACCAATCATGGTCCAGTATGCAGCTTACAGAAGTGATATGTGGGAGCTTGAAATCAAATGCTCAGACATCTGTTATCCAGCAGTACCAGAGATAAAGTAAAATATTTCCAGAATGGGAATGGGAAAAATGGGAATTTTAAACTAGCCTATTTGACCGTTGAACACCATAAAAGACACTTCTGATTGTTAAAAGCATTTCTGATTCTTTTATTACTCATAAAACTCTCTGTATGGGTGTTTTAATGGCCGGTGACTATAAATATCAACAGTTATATGCATTCTAAAGACAATTTCACACATTGTTCCACCAGCTAGATTGGTAGTTTATTGTTTCTAGAACGGTGCAACAGAACAGAAACTCAAGCAGACACTTCAGGGTTAAGGAGCTTCTAATGCTGGGCTCAGACTCCAGGAGTTTTATTCCCTCTCCCAGCATTCGAGGGGGAGAACTATCTGGTGCAGAACTTTGCTCGGCCCAGATATTCTGCTATTTACAGAACCACTCTTAAACCTTCCAAACTGCTCACAGACTCAATGGGACCGTCCTAACTATATTTAACACGCTTCATATTTAGGATTCAAATTCAGGATGATGATGACTGATTAGGTCAGCACTTTTACAACAGCAATGAGAAAGCCTAGAAGGAGACAGATGTAAACGAGAGGATATCTGAAATGAAAACCCAGAAATATGTAACTGTTCATTACTGTTATGGGATGAAGGAAAGGTAGAACACAACTACAGATACAAAGTTATTGCAAAGATCAGTTAACGAGAGTTAAAGTCTCCTCATGTTTTCCTCACTGTAAACTATTGGCAGCATTACACCAACTTGTTGAGCCAATCTATATTTTTGCTGCACACCAAATCACATGAGCTGGTGTGTGGCATCCTTTAGCAGGATAATTATTATTTAACTGATACAATTACTGATGCTGTTTTGAGTCTCCTTGGAAATAAAGAGAAACTAAGATGAGCAAAGTTGGGTTGTTGACAGTATAGTATCATGGCATTCAATATAAAAAGCAAACTTTCATTGCATTGTAATGAAAGCAATGAACAACAAGCCTCCAACCCAGACAATAACCACAACCTAAACATGTAACACAACTGTCCCGAACGGTTAGACAGATTGTTGCTCCATCTTTTGCATTTTACGGATTTTTCCCGTTACTGTGTTGCTTCGATTATATTGGCCCGTGAGGTGTGAAGTAATTGGACTTTTGACAATATCAGAAATCTGTCTTCATTTCTTTAAATGAAAGTGCAGCTCTGCTAACAAAAGCGCCTGCTATGTGTGGGCACCTGCAACTGTCGGATGTGGGCCATTCATCAATGATTCATGGCCGCTGCTTCAGGAGCATATGTCATTTCTCTTTTTTTCATCTCCAAAATAAAATAAATAAATAAATATCAAATAAAAAATGGAGAGACATTATTACTCTGGGGAGCAGTCGAGCAGAAACGTGCCTGAAGGTGATGTGTCTCTTCCGGAGAAAACATTATCACCTTGCCACATTTCTATCACAGTGAACATGAAGCTCCATTAAAACATATTAGTCATGCACTTGTGTGTATTTGTTTATGTGTGTTTAATGCGTGTAATAGTTTAGGAAAACATTCCTAAGTTAATTTCGGAGTTAATTATCTAGTATTGGCACTCGGTGGAGAGATATCTGACTTTGGAGAATGATATTATTATTTCTGGCACCGAGGGAGTGATGCATCATTTCCCACTACAACAGATGAAACAGCAAATGGGAAGATTATGAATTCAATCTGGAGGCAGAACAAACACACACATACATGCGCTCACGGGCTCATTGTGCATCTTATTCCCAGTGTCTCAGACCAAACTTGATGTTATGAGATGTACTCATGAGCAACTACTCCATCAGCCGGAGTGCAGACGTGTTTTTTGTCACTTCCAGACAGTGGACACACACACACGTATCTGTGCATTCGGTTTACTCCACATCTAACAACAGAGAGTCAAACAAAGGAGCACTCAATAAAACCTTGCATGTCAGACGGTGATATTAAAATATTCAGCTTGTGTTAAGTCAAGCCTGTTTAGTGTGAATGAGTCCCTTAGTCAAGCTCTTAAAGTCAATACTGGCTAGGGCTGCTACGCTAAGAGAGACAGACAAAAAGGAAGGAAAAACACTTTCAGCTCAAACAAGCAAAATAGCCACAAAGAGCCTCTGTGCCATGTTCATAAAACCATAAACGCATTCATTAAAATAAATAAATAAACGGAGGTAAAACAGAGACAGCCTGATGTCAGCGTTTCTTTGAAACTCATGAGCAGAAATGTGCCCTGGATTCCAATGAGGGAGGTTTCACAGCTCAGAGGGAAAGTTTAGCTGCGGGGAGGAACGCACCCGGCTCACTCTGTTCGGGTGGAAGAGCTCAAGACACAAGAACACCGCAGGGCGGAGAGCATCAACACTCATGAGCCCCACTTCCTTAAAGGTTTCTCTCCACCTACTGTCAAATGGATACCGGTAGACATCAAAGCTGGAGGGAAACACCACGCCCCCCACTTCATTTAAAGCATGGACACTTCACACCTGACAAACTCTATCTTCTCTAGTTATTTCAGCCCGTCTCTCCTGGTTTGATATTATCAGTGTCAAGCAGAGTGCCCCCTCCTCCCCCCAGCCCTGTGATTACATCACATACTGTATGTAAAAAATAGCACACACCCCTTCAGAGCGTGAAAACTGAAGCCTTAAACATGCATACTTTTTAATGTCCTGTTTTCTCCTGTTGGTTTGTTGTTTAGACGTCTATGGGAAAGAGGCCATCAGCTCCCTAGACTCATACCCACTCTTTATATTTTTGTGATTTTAAGTTTAAGGGCTCAGTTGCTAGTGTGACATATTATTAAATATAAGATGATGTTTAATTTGGAAATTGTGAGCATGTAGCGAGTCTTTGTTTTAGAAAGAGACCTGCTACGTACTTCTCTGGTTTCAAAAAGCTAAGATGGCAATGCTGAAAATGCTTTAAGTTCAGTCAATTGCTGGCCACCAACTGATAGGTAGATGAGTATGTATGATTTCAGCTGTCCAAGATTTTCTTTGGATGACTAAAAACCTGCAGATATAGATGAGAGATGAGATAGCCTTTATTTGTCAGTTGCAGTTGCCCACAACTGAGATGACAGACCTTGCCGACTGTACATACAATACACAAACATCACATTGGGGAGACAGGTCAGGCTAGGTAGCAAAGGAACAAAACAGTGAAATGTGTAACACAAAAGGATAATCCAGGAATGCACTTATTACATCACACCATAACACAATAAAACGCAAGCAACATAGGAGAATATTCCAGTGTGTACAGCTGGATCTGGGACCACTGCAATCTTTGATCGTGCCTCCAGCTGATCCGCTGTCCACATCGGATCTGAGGTAAGCATCGGAGGAGGCGTTGGATTTGGGGAAGGGATGGGGATGGTAAGGGCATATTAGTATCAGTGTGCATGTGTGCGTGTGTGTATCCCGTGTTCAGCTGAGAGAAAGTGTCACCACGCCCGGTTAAGCGAAGGTCAACAGTCTCCAGTGGACCCATGTGGCCTTGAAGGGGGGACAAAGAGTTCTGACAACAGTCCTGTTATCATGAAAGAATTTTCGTTGTTCCAGTCAGCTTCGACCTTGGCAGGACTTCAGCTGGCACCAGTGGGATAGCTGCATGAGTGAAGATAATGAATGTTTGGGTTTAGTGCGAACAACTGCATCCAATTTTGACAGTTGGTCTAATGTTCGTCACTGGTCACCAATTCTCTCAATCCTCATTCTTCTTCTCCAAGATCTTATCCATATTGCAGAGCCATGAGCGTCTCCAAGATTGTATCCATATTGCGTTCAATAAACAAAGTCTGAGTACTCACAACCCTGCCCATCATCTATCATGTCGGCCAGCCTTGTGGGATTTTGAACAGCTGTAGCTGCCTCTTGTTCTTCAATAAGCCAGGTCTGAGCCAGCTCCAATCAGCCAGAACTCTGTTATCATGTTTCCGAATTGGTAGATGTCGTTCAATGTCCTCCATCGAGAGTGTCGCCAGACACAAGACGTAACCGACCATCGAGTAGCCGGCAGCAAGTGTCTCAGCAGGACAATCGGGCTCTCCCAAGCCCAGGAGGGTGTCAATTTCGTAGGTAGATATAGGTTATTGTGTGCTTTTTAAAAAAAAAAATTATTTAATTAAATCCAATTCCAATTAAATTTTCTTTTTTTTTTTCCTTTCTTTTTTTTTTCTTCCTTTTATTGTTTATTTTATTTTCACTTACTGAATACGGGACAGACTTGACTGGGGGAAAGAAGGGGAGAAAGAAAGAGGGAAAGAGAAACAGCTGAGAAGAGGGACGGGGGAGAAGGGCAAAAAACAAAAACCAACAGAATGAGCAGAAAAAAAAAAAGAAATAAAAAATGCATATATCAATCACCTGGATCACCTGCTGAGAAAGAAAAAAGAAAACAAGCAGAAGAGAACAAGAGTAATAGAATAAACAGCATCACAATGATATATGGGAATATGACAGTAAATACTAAATATTAAACATTATTGTGCAGCACATAAGATCAACAGAACACAGTGTGCTTTGAGGTAGGAGCCAAAAAGGGTGTAGTTTGTGGGTGTGATCACCCATGTGTACACCTGTGAGCATGGACGCGCTTGTTTTTTTAAAAGGTTCCTTCATGTAATGATCTGCTAGAGGGTGTGGGGGGGCCACAGCCCCATCCTCCAGGACATGAAGCAGGTATGGAGGAGATCAAAACTACAGACATCCAGAGGCCCCCAGAACACAAGAGACCAAGGAAGACCAACAGAGGGGCAGCCGCGCCACTGTCCCAGAAAGAGCTGAGGAGAGTCCCAGATGAGGGCTCACTCAGCAGCCGCGGAGCAGAAGCCAGGGGGAGTTGCAGTGACGCGCCCGTGAGCTCCGCCGGCAGCCAGCCGTGCCTGAGTGACTGAGCCCCAGGCCGAGAGGCCGGGGGCACCCCACCTCCGAAGTGGCCCGAGCGAGCCCCAGGCTCCAGGCCCCGATAAGCGGCCGCCAAGGAGTGAGCCGGTGTGTACCTGGACGCCCATCCCCGGACACAAAGAACCACCAACACACCGATGTCTGAGGGAGTCCGCCACTGGCAGGGGAAGTGGTGGTAGGGGGAGATAGGCCTCCAAACCTTGGAGGGCCTAAGATGTCCCCAGAGAGGTGGCGCCTGACACCCAACCTGACATATAGACACAGAAATACAGGCACACACATATACAAACATCCATTCCCACCCTCATGCTCTCATATGCACTTACTCAACACTCAACCAACGTGGAGACAGACATAAAGAGACGCTGTACACACGATCACACTCCCCAAGCGTACTCTACAAACCGGGTCTAGGTACCCTTGCCCCTGGAGGGGGGAACTGCACCCAGACCCAGGTGGTGTTACCCTTTTCCCTGCGGTGGGGGGAGGCAGACTGCCCCGACTCCGCAGCAGCAGGGAGGCCCCACACTCCAGACCGCAGTCGGATGGCCAACTACTCCTAGCACCCCCGCTCCAGCAGGTCGCAGAGAATGGGGGTGAGAGAAGACTCCAAACCTCCCTCCACCCGCTCATTGTAGTGTTGATGCATGTGTGTTCTAAGGTGCATTTAAAACCCAGGAGGGCATGGAGCTACCTGCCAGAGAGCAGCAGGTAAGCGCATGGTCCCTCCTGCTAGCCCTCACTGTCTACGTGTATTTAACCTTGAGAGGTGGGCAACGACGCCAGGGGTGGGGTGTACACCCTGATGGTCTTTTGGATTCCGTGTATCGTGCCCACCCCCAAGATCCTATATGTATGTGTAATGAGAGTGTGAGTAATGTGAATGTCTAAGTTGTGGGATAAAATTGAGGCAGAGGCAGCCAGAAGGGGACAGAGGGGGGGGGGGGGGGGGGGGGGGGGTAGCCTCCTCTGCACCCTGGTGACATACCCCTACTCCAAGGTCCTGCATGTGTGGGTGGTTGTGGTGGAGCGGGAAGAGGGAGGCAGCTGGAGATGGGGAGGGAAGGAAGGGAGGGGCAAGTGATCCCTCCCTGGGGCCAGCTCCCCCGCTGACCCCAGTAGGCACCCCCATACTCCGCGACCCGCCAGGGAAAGGGGGCCCAGGCCCATCCAGACCGGGGCCCAGTGCAGCAGCGCCTCCCGGCCCCACAGAGCCCGGGACAGTCCACCCAACCCCACCACAGAGCAAACTGCACCCACCGCACCATCCACTTCAATTTTCAATATATTGAAAGGCCCTTAATATTGAGAGGTAAAGACCCTACAATAATACAGAAAAATCTCCTAAGAGCGAGGACTTTGGCGACAGAGGGAATGAAAAACTCCATTTTAACAGGAAGAAACTGCCGGGCACAGGGAGGGTTATTTATATATTAATTGTCAGGTTTGTATATATTGTGTCTTAAATTTATTATTATTATTATTATTATTATTATTATTATTATTATTATTATTATTATTATTATTGTTATTAAGAAGAAGAAGAATAGTTATTATTATTATTAGTTATAGTTCTTTTCCTAGTTTAATGCTGAGATGTACACAAGAGATCCACTGTGCAAATGGCAAACAAATCCAATAAGCTTGGACAGAGAAACCCCCGGAAGAAAAGGAAAACAGACATATACAGTGAGAGCTAATGGTTTCTAATGGTCTGCGCTTATCCAACTTAATGTGTCTCTCAAGCTATTTATAGCATACCCATGCACTCTTTCCTAAAACACATCAGTGGCCACACTTTCAACATGTAAATTAATCAGAACGTTTTTTTGTATAGTATTTTTTTTCTCTCTTATTTTCTTTTCTAAATGTACCTGCATATTGTTCACATGTTGAAATAAATTACCAAAATTACCAATCAAATCACCTTGAAAAATACAGCCTAAAGTTTGCAGTATTTTTTCTCCAGAAGAGCTAAGTAATATAAAAGCTGCAGTGGGGAAAAACTAGTTAACCAGAGTGATGAGAAATGTTGCTATACTACATTTTGCAAAGCTTTCTTTTTAATTTTTTGTTTTATGTGATTTTGACATTTACTGTGTTATTTGAAATTAATTCTGCTCCTTAAAAGCTCGCGCTAACAACATTTTAAATAGCTACATTTAAATTTGAATTTATTATATACACTTAAAGGAATGAAATAAAAACTGAACCCTAGTATAAACTGTCTTGTTTCTACTGGAAAGGAGCCAGATGCAGCATATATTCTGAGTCACAACTGATGTCCACATCCCCAGCAAGACTTCATGATCACAAAGAACACCCAAAGTGGCTCTTTATCAGTCTTTGACTATCACATATCATATTTATTTATTTCAATACTGTATATCAATGGAAGAAAGAGCCTGTTTCCAGAACAGAAAGCTATTATATACCTTTAATTACTTTGCTTTATTGTAATTCTGCTCTGCTGGAGGCTAATTTGCTGCAAAGCAGAGATGTGGCATAGATTAGAGAGCACAATAAACATGCCCCTTGAATTAATTAACTTATTAAGTTGTTGTTAACAACAGCCGTGACTAGTGTTGGCTAATTGTGGCAATAAAAAGTTATTTGGAACATTATAACTAATAAAAGTAAAACATAAAAGTATGACACACCTTTGCAGTTAGGTTCAAGGTTCAAGGTTCAAGGTTCTTTATTTGTCACATGCATAGTTATACAAGTATAACACACAGTGAAATGTAGCCTGACACGCTCCTCGACATGTGCAAAAAAATTGGGGGGGGGGGGGGTAGAGGAAAAACATTATATATATATGTACACAGGTTGAACATGACTGGATGTAGAGGAGACATGCAGTCTCCTCTACAATTACATTGTATTTTGTATATATACATATCCATCCATTCGCTTCCGCTTATCCTTTTCAGGGTCGCGGGGGGCGCTGGAGCCTATCCCAGCTGTCATAGGGCGAAAGGCGGGGTACACCCTGGACAGGTCGCCAGTCTGTCGCAGGGCTAACACACAGGGACAGACAACCATTCACACTGACATTCACACCTAGTGACAATTTGGATTAATCAATTAACCTATCCCCACAAGCTGCATGTCTTTGGACGGTGGGAGGAAGCCGGAGTACCCGGAGAGAACCCACGCAAACACGGGGAGAACATGCAAACTCCACACAGAAATTTAACTAATAACCTCTGCAATTTTAGATAAACCGCAAATACCGTCTGCAATTTTTGGGGTAGGAAAACGTGTCTTGGAATGGTGAAATACCCCTGAGTGGAGGTTTGAAAGTAGCCAGTCAGAGAGAATTTTTCATCTCTCCTCTATCTCTGGCACATGCAGGCCTGTATCATAACCAGTTTATTGAGTGTAGCTATAGTGTTTCACCGAGTGTTCTTGTGCTTTTTGTTTTGTTCTTATTTAGGGTTCAAATGATAAAAATAAGCATTATAGGCATTTTTTGACAATAGCCATCGTTTTTTCATAATTTGCCCATTCTCTAGGAACGTAACCCCTGTGGATTTTGGGGGTCAACTGTATAAATAAACATTATGTGTTAAACAAGTCTTGCACTAGTGATTGAGTTCATAAACACATCAGGAAAAGGTCAGAAAAAGGTTCATTGAGGTCATAGAATAAGGACTCATTCACACAGCCGTAGAGACTGGTCGGTGATCTAGGGCAAAATGTTATTCTCCAACTGGTTATGAGTGGTTGCTGGCAGTTGCTGTGAAATTGACTGTTAAAGCCCCATTCCAAGAGGCCTGTTGGCGAAAAGCATAACTTTTGCTTTGAAGGTAAACATACTCTTTTTCGGCTTGTGTCACACATAAACAGTTTAACTACTGCTTGTTGAGGAGTGTAGGTATACAGACATCTTCATACAAACTAATGGGGACCACTGTAACATGCTATTAAAGCAGTTGATATGAGTTTTTTTTGTGCAGCACTGTAAACCTCTCTGCAACTATAGCGATAGCCAGCAACTATTTGCCAACCAGTTGCAGAATAAAGACTTTTCATGAGTGGCCAGTGATTGCTAGGTGGTCGTGATAAGTCCCTATAGACCTGCAGCTATTCACAGCAACCACTTGCAACTTTTTGGAGAATACGCAGTTTACTCACAGAGAGATTCTTTCCTATAAACGTCTACAGAATCTGACTTCGTTCAGAGTTGCCCCCTGCTGGTCATTAGAAAAAAATGCGGGTTTAAGGCACTTCTACAAGTGTGTCTTGTATGTGCTACACATCAGGAAAATGTACAGCACATAAAACAAAGAAACTAAATAACACATTTCTTGAATATCAGAAACAATGCTGACATTATAGCAAAAAAAGTAATAAAGTACAGTAACACATTAGGAAGAAACAGTAGTCAGACATCAGAACAAATGTTGCTATATTCAACTGTCAAATGCAATGACATTCAAAAGGTTTATAATTTAATTGAACATCATGACAAACTCAATGTGTGTTCGAGTTAGGGCATTAAGACCAAGATATACACCAGCTTTTATGCAACTGAAGAAAGTTCCTCACTCATAAGTAACATGTCTTTAGTTTGTATGTATGACTGAGTAAATGGCAGCATGCACCTGGACGATAAATATAGTGCACAGAGCAACAAAAGAAATAAATAACATTTAAAAAAGAAACGAGCATTTGGTAATTCCCACCAAGACCTATCTTCCCCATTTCCCTCATCTTTCCTCCCCTTCATCCTTTACCTGTGATTACCATACCAAAGAAATCCCTTTTCTCAGCTCTGTCCACATCGAGTCACATCTCCTTGTTATTAAAATGAAGACTCCCTCTGCAGCAGTCACCATATATGAGACTAAAGACTACTGTTTCTGATCATCGAGCTGGGAGGCTGCATTTTGTCTTTTTTAAAAGGAGGTTATTATATAAAAAATGTCTTTTGCCTGCATGTTGTTTGTCCTCTCTTTAGACTTTGAATTTAAAGAAATCCACCTGGGAGATCAGCAATGCCCACCATTGCCTTTGATTGTCTGTACATGCTCGCATGTGTGTGAGCGTCTGGGTGCATGTGTGTCTGTGCACGAGTGGGCGAGTGTGTGCATCTTTTTAAGATTTGTGTCTCCGCGTCTGTGTGCGCGCTTCTGTTGTTCGGTGGGTGGTGTTAGCATGCGCTAACGTGCATTCGAGCTTTTGTGTGTGCGTGAATGCGTGCGTGTGGGTGGGATGATCTTTGTTGCAGACCGGGTTTCTAGCGGAACTGGAAAGAATAAATCAAGCAATTCAAAAAAAAAGAAGAAAAAAAAAGGTGCCAAACAATTGAAGTGAAAAGGCTTTTCCTCGATTTTTTTTTTTTCAGCAGGAAGTTTCAAAAGCGCACAACCAGCTCATCTTGAAATAATGTACTTCCTTTTGTGGGAATATAAAGCCACTGGACCATCGCCTTTCATTTAGCACACTAATTAAGACTTCTCAGAAAGAGCACCTCCAACAACTGTGCTGTTATGACAGTAGTTCCTCGATAGCTCTTAAAGTGAAAGAAGCTCCCCTAGGCCAGCAAACTTACTTTAAAAAAAAAAAAGAGAGATAAGGTATATGCACTTGATTTCTGAGGTGTCTCTTTCCTTGTAGGACAATCTGGTTGACATTTCCAAACACACGTAATGCAATTTGGAATAACATAAAGCCCCATTTAGACTGGATTAGTTTTTCCTGAGAAAGTGCTGTAATTTAATTTGTTTGCATTATGGCTGTCAATCTACGAGGCCATTCATTATACATAAAGTTTAAAGTTTGAAATTAAAACCTTTTACTTTACTCAGTTTTGTGTGGGGGGCTTGTGTATGTTACTCCTCCCCTGACGCCTAGCAGAGGGGGTCGTAACAATGCTGGCTCTGATTTTCCTCGCATTATTGCTAGAAGCAGAAATGTTTTATTTTATTTACACAAGTTGCCAAAAGGCATGAAGCACCGTTACATCAGAGCTGATCCAGAAGAGATGTTTCACTTCAACCCTATCGGGCAGTGCAGCAGGGGGCACTTGTCCCAGATGACTTTTTTATATAAAAAGCTTTGATAGAAGCTGAGTCACTAGAAAAGGTCAAAGAGATCTAAACACATAGTTAAAAGTATTTATTAACAAGAACTGACGAACAGAAAGGTAGCTCATTCTTACTTGGCAGGTTTGGTAACACAGTGGGCAAACAGGCAAGAAACAAAAAAGTTTCAAAGTCCAAGTCCAATTTACTGCAAGCACAGAGGATCCGACAGAGCTGCAAGCAGCAGGTAATCACACTGGAGAGTTCCTGGAGATGGAGAAAAGACAAGGTGAGCATGAAAATAAGACATGAGGGTTAAGGTGAGCCTGAAAGATCTGGCGAGGGTGGAGAAGAAATGCTGGTCCTAAATACTGCAGGCATTATGAGAAGGTGGGAGACAGATGCATAATCAGCCCTACCGCAACAGCTGAGAGGCATGCATTGCAAGATCCCCGCCTGTCATGGAAACCTGCATCAGAGTATGTATAGAAGAAAGCAGTAGAGGGCACAACAGAGATTGGGGAAAAGCATGGGGAGGGCCCGGATTTGCTGTTATTTATTTAAATTTGAACAAATATAGATGCTAGCACTTGGGTAATGTACACTGATCCCAACAAATGATATATTACAATAGAAGGTGTTTTGATATCATATAATAGTATTAAAAATCTAACATTCTGCTCTTTATGAGATGATATATTTCCTAGTAGTATTAGTGGCACCTGCTAGCGGGCTACAAATTCTACTATTAATGCTGCTTTTGGAAATTGCTAGTGCTAACAGGTGCTGTTACTAAGAATCATCTGTTGTTCATTCTTTGCTTATTATTTAAAGACTATTGAGGTGAAGGATATGATACTAGATGTCTGAGTTTGTAAGTATTTAGACACATTTTTTGACACAGTAGTCAAAACTGGATGCTCCTCAGCACTCCTTTCAAGCCTTCCCATTAGTTATCTGTTTCAAACTACAAATATTTAAATCACATATGGCCAAACTGTTGATTGTTATGACAGGTATTTATATCAGAATCAGAATCAGAAAGGGGTTTATTGCCAAATGTTGAGCAGGTTTACAACATTAGGAAATTGCTGCGGTGCTTCAGTGCAAACATAGTGTCATAAATAGCACTTAAATAGACATGAAAAAATAAAAGTAGGGATAAGAATTAAAAGTGCTACGTAGAAAGATATGTGCATGAGCTATACATGAGATATATACATGAGAATAAGAATTAAGAGTGCTACGTTGAAAGATATATACATGAGTGCAGATGGTGATCAGTGCCAATCATGGAATGATGCAGTGAACACAGCGTAGGGTCATGTGTTAGTAGCGGGAACAGTCATATGGTTATTGTTCATGTGTCCAACAGCAGAGGGGAAGAAACTGTTCTTATGGCGAGAGGTTCTGGTGCGAATGGACCGGAGCCTCCTGCCTGAGGGGAGCAGGTCAAACAGACTGTGTCCAGGGTGAGAAGGGTCAGCTGAGATCCGGGCTGCACGCCGCAGTGTCCTGGAGGTGTACAGGTCCTGCAGAGATGGGAGTCTGCAGCCAATCACCTTCTCAGCAGAGCGCACAACACGCTGCAGTCTCTGTTTGTCCCTGATAGTGGCTCCAGCGTACCACACGGTGATGGAGGAGGTGAGGATGGACTCGATGATTGCAGTGTAGAATTGCATCATCGTCCGTGTTGGCAGGTTGAATTTCTTCAGCTGCCTCAGGAAGTACATCCTCTGCTGGGCTTTCTTAATGACGGAGGTGATGGTGGGCTCCCACTTCAGGTCCTGGGTGATGGTGGTGCCCAGGAAGCGGAATGAGTCCACAGAGGTGATGGGGGTGTCAGTCAGGATGATGGGGGGGAGTGGGGCTGTGTGCTTCCTGAAGTCCACAATAATCTCCACTGTCTTCTGGGCATTCAGCACCAGGTTGTTGTGGCTGCACCAGGACACCAGACGTTCAACCTCCCTCCTGTAGGCAGACTCATCCCCGTCCGAGATGAGTCCAATAACGGTGGTGTCATCTGCAAACGTGATTAGCTTGACAGACTGGTGGGTGGAGGTGCAGCAGTTGGTGTACAGGGAGAAGAGCAGAGGAGAAAGAACACAGCCCTGAGGGGAGCCGGTGCTGATGGTCCGGGAGTCCGAGACATTCTTTCCCAGCCTCACATGCTGCTTCCTGTCCGTCAGGAAGTCAGTGATCCACCGGCAGATGGGGTCAGGCACATTCATCTGGGAAAGCTTGTCTCGGAGATGGTCTGGAAGGATGGTGTTGAAGGCAGAGCTGAAGTCCACAAACAGGATCCTGGCGTAGGTTCCTGGGGAGTCCAGATGCTGCAGGATGAAGTGTAGGGCCATGTTGATGGCGTCGTCTACAGACCTGTTGGCTCTATATGCAAACTGCAGGGGGTCCAGGAGGGGGGCCGTGAGGGTCCTGAGATGGGAGAGAACTAGGCGCTCAAAAGACTTCATGACCACAGATGTCAGAGCCACGGGTCTGTAGTCATTTAGTCCAGTGATCCTAGGTTTCTTGGGGACAGGGATTATGGTGGAGGACTTGAAGCAGGCAGGCACATGACATGCCTGCAGTGAGGAGTTGAAAATGCCAGAAAACACTGGGGCCAGCTCGTTTGCACAGTGTCTGAGGGTGGCAGGAGACACGCCGTCTGGGCCGGGAGCTTTCCGAGCATTCAGGTTCTTAAACTGCTTCCTCACATCTGCTTCATGAATATGAAGAGTTGTGGTGGGAGGAGGTGGTGTGAAATCCTCTTTTGTGTGGGGTGAGGAGGGGGGTGTTGTATGTGAACAGTTTGAAGGTGGTGATGGCTCTATGGAGGGGGGAGAGGTGGGGGAATTAGTGTCCAAAGTGCCTCTATTGTTGGGGCCGTTGGAGGTGTGAAGGCTGCCTGATGGCTCGTCAAAACGGCAGTAGAAGTCGTTAAGGGTGTTGGCTAAGAGCAAGTCATCAGTGGAGTGGGGGGTTTTAGGCTTGTAGTTTGTGATATTCCTAAAACCTTTCCACACAGAGGCCGAGTCATTCTCTGAGATCTGCTGCTGCATCTTCTCAGAGTGCTGATGTTTAGCAATGTCCACTTCTTTAGTGAACCTGTACTTGGCCTCTCTGTAGCAGTCCCTGTCTCCGCTTCTGAACGCCTTTCTCTTTTCCAGCCACAGCTTTTTGAGTTTAGGAGTAAACCAGGGTTTGTCATTGTTATAACTCACCCTGGTGCGTGATGGCACAATGCTGTCCTCACAGAAGTGGATATAGGAGGTGACAGTGTCCGTAAACTCGTCCAAGCTGTTAGAAGCAGCCTTCAATGTGTCCCAGTCTGTGGTCTCCAAACACGTGCGAAGCTCCTCCACAGCCTCGTTGCTCCACAGTTTTTTAGTCCTCACGACAGGTTTGGAGAGCTTCAGCCTCTGTCTGTACGCGGGGATTAGGTGGATCATGACGTGGTCAGAAAGTCAGAGTGAAGCGCGGGGCACCGCGCGATAGGCCCCGCTGATCGTGCTGTAACAGTGGTCCAATGTCCTCTCCTCTCTGGTTGGGCATTTAATATACTGCTTATATTTCGGAAGCTCATGGCTCAGATTGGCTTTGTTAAAGTCCCCAAGAGCAATGATGAGAGAGTCCGGGAATGTCCGCTCCGTGTGGAGAATCTGCTCCGCGAGTGCGCACTGAGCTGCCTGCGCATCTGCGTCTGGCGGGATGTAAACAGCGGCCAGGATGAATGAAGCAAACTCCCGCGGAGAATAAAACGGTTTGCAGTGGATAAAAAGATATTCCAGAGAGGAAGAGCAGTGCTGAGCAATCACTGTCACATCTGTGCACCAGCCACTATTGATGTAGAAGCAGAGACCTCCACCTTTGGACTTACCGGAGAGAGCGGCCTGCCGGTCCGCGCGCAGCAGATGGAAGCCCTCCAGCTTGAGCGCGCAGTCTGGGATGTTCTCACTGAGCCACGACTCCGTAAAACATAAGACACAGGAGGAGGCAAAGTCTCTGTTCATGCTTCTCATCAGGGCCAGTTCGTCTATCTTATTCCCGAGTGAGCGTACATTGGAAAGGAAGATCCCAGGAAGAGCAGTTCGCAGTCCGCGTCTCCTCAAACGCACGAGTGCGCCGGCTCGCTTCCCTCTCTTTCGGCGTCTCGCTTTCCTGATCAGAGTCAGAAGTAAATCTGCCGCAGATGCGACAAATATTGGAAATAAATCCACAGGCGTTGTAGTCCTGTAGTTAAGGAGCTCTTCTCTGGTGTACGAGTATCCAGAGGAGTGCCCAGACACAGAAGAAATGCACAAAAACAAAACAAAAGTATGAACTGAAGTGTCTAACATTTTTCTCTGCCAGAGCTCCACTTGGATGTTTGCATAAATCTTGCAGAGAATCCCTTTTAGCTCCACTTCTACAGAATTAAAGCACAGAAAAGTACAGCTAGTACGCATTTAACACATGGATGTCTTAATAACTTAACTTTAAGTACCCAGATAATGTTGACCAGTCCTTTGTTAGTTTAGGATTACTTGTTAGCCTTCCAGATGTTAGCATGTATTACATTGGAAGTGATGTAGTACATTTTCACTGTGAGTCAAACCTGTGGAACTAACCTGGTACACAGAGGTTTCTGGAATAATGTACAGTATTTTTTGTAGTTTTGCATCTGTACACTTACATACTGGGCTTTAAATCTCACAACCAAGATTTCATTGAAATGCAGATTTCCAGCTTCAGCTTTGTCTGTGAAGGTTCTCAGTCATCCAGGTCATCATAGTCTAAGGAGCGTGGGAAAAAAAAGGGTCTGGGCTTCTTTAAGTTGCTTGAACATTTTTAAATATTATCACAGTTTTTTTCATGCTTGGATGGAAATCCTTTGTAGTTGGTGACTGCCTGAAGTCTAGTAGCCATGGACATTACCACATGCTGTGTTTTCTTCCTTGTGAGGCTTTGAGAGGCCTTCACTGTAGCTGCCTTGAATTGCTGCTTGTTTATGGGTCTTTTTGCCTTCAGTTTTGTCTTCACTTAATGAAAAAGCACGAGCTGATTCTTTCTCTTCCTTATTCCACTTTCTGTCATTCAGGTATAACTTTATCTTGGATTCAACTGTCCAAAAATTGGTGTACATGGTGTGAAGGGGTGACCAACAAAGAAATTTGCAATAATCCCCTTTAATCTAGTCTCATGGTCTTCTAAACCTTTTGGTGTTGTTGACCTGGCCAATCCATTTCTTCTTTTTAGAAATGTACCAGACTATTGATTTGGCTTGGAATCAACGGAAGCTTCACCTTTTAATTTGTCATGGGATAACAAGGGAACAGGTTTCAATGGGCCATGACATTTCTTTTGATTCATTTGTCCAATTATTTTGAACCTTTGAACATTGAGGACTACAAATGGTTGATGACTGTGATTCCTAAACAGTTAATACAAAACATTTTTAAACTACGATTTAAAATTTGGCCAAAAAAAACCAAACAGATAAAGACAACTGGAAGGCAGTAAAATAATGTGTTAAAATAACAGAGTTCCTTGAGAAGCAGTATTTGCTCTGGAATTCTAGCTGCTGTTGTGGATGGGCCTACTGAATTAAACTGCACATGCTCATATTAAAAATTAATATAACAGCACTTAATTTAACAAATGCAACCACAGTGACCTTTTGGGCTTTAGTGCACATAACTCCAATGTGAAAGTCAATAGAGTATTAATTGAAAAGGTTGTCAAAGGGTAGAGGATCCATGATGACTTTGCAGCAAACAGATTCATTTAGAACCTCTCTGACCCTTTCTTACACTGTAACACGTCTGCAGTCATTAATCTCGCCTGTCTCTCTATTCTTTTTCTGGCTGTGCAAGAGCCCTCAAAGTTTTCCATGCTTCTGGAAACTTTCCATCACCTAATTTCAGCAGTAACTTGCACTCCTACTCGATCCCTAAATCAACTCATCAGAATACCTTATATTCTACACCTTCCCAGTGGCCATAGCATTTTGCCCTTTTCCTGCTATGGTGTTTCAGCCTTCTTGTTCTGTTTCTCTTCCACTATTTTGCTGAACTCTGGTCTGTCTTTGGACCTTTCCGACCTTCCTCATGTTTGGCCCTGAGTGAAGCATTTCAATCCAACAATTATTCTCTGGGCCTTTGACAAGCAATCCTAGAATATATATAAAGCTCAGTGCAGTTAATACACATGGACACAAACAAAGGCAGGTTCTGTCAAGTGTTCAGAATAAAAGCTTTCCAGCTTCTTTGTACGCGTCACATTACTTATTACAAATACTCAGTGTTGGGTAAGTTACTTTAAAATAGTAACTTAGTTACATTACTAGTTACTTCTCTCAAAAGTAACTCAGTTACTTCAAGTTACTCGTTACTTTCAAAGTAACTAGTTACTAGGGAAAGTAACTTTGGTTTTACTCAGAATTCTCTTGTTAATGTGTTTCTTCCATAACTTTGCCAGTCTTCTAGCTTGCTTACTTGCCACAAGTGCACTGTGCCACCCACCAATAGAAAGGAAAAGATAATGTGCATATTTCCACAAGAGAAATCCCACGCCTGGACCGTCATTGACTGCTGCCGTGATTCTAGCCTACGTCACAGCGTCATGTGCGCCTTTTACATCCAACACAAAAACTGCAGTCGTGGTGCTTTTGATTGTACTCAGAACTCAGAAATTCTGCCTTCTGAATAGGAAGATGTAGGCAACACCAGACTGCAGATGAGCTGCATACAGAGCTGGACTGGGACAAAAAAATCGTCCCGGGCATTTTGACTAGAGACCAGCCCACCATTATAGGAAAAATCATAAAGCCTTTGAATGAAAATAAACACTGTTGTGACAGTGATGTACACTGTTTTGATGGTATATATGCATCAATCTATCAATCGTTTGTTGTAAGATTCAGATAATTATTTTTTTAAAAGCCAGACATTTTAAATGAGAATAAGAAAGAAAAGTATTTCTTTGTGCCCCCCTTTCTCTGTTAATGCCCTACCTGGCCCCCTGGCAACACTTTGCTAGATCCGCCCCTGCACAGTTACCAGCTGTCAGCTGCCTAAAAAAGGATCCTGGTGTTATTTGTCTCTCAGAAACAGTTCATAACTTCCCTTCAACTCATTTATGTCAGCTAAAGGATAAACCTGTTTCTCCATCACCTGTTCAGCTCTGATGATTCAGTAAGGACATCTCCTGGTTTCATCTTCATGTTTCCCTCTCACCACATAACCAAACTGATATCATGACCAGCAGCTTTTTTGCAGCTGTGGCTCCAGCAAACATCAGCTGATACTAGAAATTAATATTAAATAAATTCTAACAATAGCTGATCAAGCTTAAACGTGCTGCTGTTGTTTAGCGCGACATCCGCTGGTTTCCTGATCAGGTTTCCTGATGATTGAAGTAGAAACGGGAGAGGGAGGGGGGAGAATGAAAGAAGAAGAGGCAGCTGTGCAGCGTAAAGACACAGAATAACTCCAGCTTTGTGTCTTTTTCATTGTAGCTGAATTACGGGACAAACTGTTCCTTTTCACCTCAATACGAAACGCGTAATATTTTCTCTGAATACCAGGCGGGACGGTTGGCAACTCTAATAACTTATGAACAAAATAAAGTGCAACATCATTAACTTCATAGCACCCACCCAGCTGTATAGAAACCCCGTCATGCTAGCTAGCATGCAGTACGGAAAAAGTCAGAATAACGAAAATAAACTCCACCTAAACTTGGTTTATATCTGACCCAGAGAGACTGCAGGTCATAACTTCTTACCTGAAGTTCAGTTCACAGTTGGACCGGCGGCCGCCTCAGGTCTCTTTTCCTTCTGCGTCCCCTTTCCTTCATCCACCTGCTGGCCTCCACCACTTGCTAATGTTACTGAATCTGTGGAAGCTCCGCGATAGCCACGACCCTATCTAAATCCCAGTAACGACTAACGCGTTCCTGATTTTGGCATAATAACTAGTTACCGTGTTCGTTACCACAATAATAACGTAGTTACTGTAACGCGTTACTTAATAACGCGTTAGTCCCAACACTGCAAATACTGCTCTAATTAATGCCTAAACAGTAGCTGCAGTGAAAGCAAGATGCAAATAATCAAATAAAATTATAATAATACTTAATCATAAAACCTCTCACCTGTAGATTTTTTCACAGGAAAAGAAATAATAGTGTGGACCTTATTTCATATCGTTCATCTGCTTATTTGGTCTCTGGTGATTTTAACAGATGTAAACACATGACTAATGATTGATTGCTAGCATTCAGGTAATTAAGAGAGAGAGTACATCATGACACATTTTAATAAGTGTCATGATAAGATAAGCTGAAGCTACAAAGGAATTTAGACTTGATGGCTATTAAACATATCACCTTACAGAAAGAAGTTCTGGGTTTGAAAGGATGGGGCCCTTTTATGTGGACTTTGCATAATTTGCCTGTGCCTATGTGGATTTTTGCCAGGCACCCCTCAGCTTCCTCCCACAGTGCAAAGACATGGATTTTAAATTATTTGGTGATTTTAAATTGGACGGAGGTGTGACTGTGAGCATAAATGTGTTTTTGTCTCTCTGTGATAGAGATACTGATACAGTGACTGATACAGTGACGTGTCCTGAATTGGATAAGCCGATAAAAAGGGATGGATCGAAGACAGCTAAAATAACATACTGACCATTCTGACCTGAGCAGGTTATATTCTCTGATCACGTTAAGAGGGTGTACTGGAGGCAGTTTAAGAGTTCCCAGCCAGTCAGAAGTTAGAAACAACATTAGTATTTTCTGTACCATTTTTCCATTGGCTGATCAGAAACAAACATTTCTCTTAACTTTTTATTGGGTGGGCAAGATGCCTATTTTGGGTGGGCACCTGCTGCCCAAAGCCAAAACTGGCCCAACTCAGTTCAGCCCACAAAGAGCCGTAGGCTCCCTGTGAGCTAGGCCAACGTCAGAACTAAACCTAACAGAAATAAAACGACTAAAATAGGACTGCATGGCAAAACAGAAATGAAACAGTGAAACATAAGCAGATAGCAGTCAACCAGCTCTCATTTCAGTTGGCTTGACCAGATACACCTGAGAGGAGACATCAAAAAAATGAAAGACCAGTTCAAACCAGCTCAATGAAAGACCGAGATCAGTACATACATAATGATCAGTAGGTGGTGGGAAAGCTGTGTCACGGTACACTAATTAGTATCCCTCTAAATTTCAGTGGTACTATTGCTTCTGTGTAGTGTGGTAAATCTATTTTAGTAGTAAGATAGTAAGAGAGCTAACCCCAGTCTTCAAATAGAATTGGAAAGACAAACTTTTCAAGGCAGTGGGATGTCAACAGAGCAAGTCCTAATTTCTTGTCTGAAGATGCAGTACCACACGTCCTAATATTCAGATTTTTTACTTTTTTTTGTCTTCTCTCCAACACAAACTCTGTCACAACATTATGGTTTTTCAGAGCACCAGTGTGACGGGCTGTAAGCAAAGCTCAGGCAGAAACAAAAGAAGAAAACTGTCAGCATAAAATAGACAAACTGTAATCTCGCAGCATCAAAAAGAAATCTTACTGAAACTGAAACCTGTGAAAATCAGGCATTATTTATGAGCCTCGAGTCTAAAATGTTGATAAATTGAAAAAAAAATAAAATAAAAAAAGATGCGTCCCTGATTTATTGCATGACACAATTCCTATACAAAGGCAAAGCTTCTATACTCTCTCTTATCAGGATTTCTTGTTGAATATTCACCACTAGAATACTGAAGGAGCTGCAGCTCTTTTGATCCTTTGGTGATAAAAGATAGTTTTACCTACAAGTCAGTTATTGTCTGAAACTGGAATACTGATTATCTGATGTAATCTGCTGCAAACCGACAGGCACCTTAAGTCTTTTATTTATTTGTCTCTCTCCACCCTTTTTTTCTGTTCTTCATATTGATTTTGAGTGCTTTTTATTGATTTCCTTTTGTCTCTCATAAAACATCATGGCCATTTTACAGCTGGAGTTGGTCTCAAATAGCTGGCGGGCATGTCTATCTTATGGAGGTAGAGTTTATCACTGGATGTGGGCAATGTAAGCAATAAACCTGAGAATTAGCTTATCTGTGGATTGATAGAATTTAGAGGAGCTATTTTGCAAGCTTTATGTGCCACCTCTGCTGCACATTAATAGTCTTAATGATGGAGGTTAAAGTAACTCGGAAAAGGGCTTTTAAATTTGACAATATCAGACAACTAGGTTTACTTGTCATATTTAAACCCTCATCAGAACCAGATAATTAAGCGTTTATAAAAGCAGATGGACAATGAGAGGTTAGATGTTTGATATTTGATACGTTTTGAAGCCTCAAAAGATGCATCCATATTCTTTAAATAGTCTTTAGTTTAAAAATGCCTTATTTTCATTCTGCTTTAAGTCATAAATATGATTGCAACCAGATATGATGCTTTTTGGTTGGCGTTTACATTAAAAAGACTACAGTGCCTCTAATTTGTGTTTAAGGGGTTAGATCACACAGGTGTGATTGGTTTTACGGGTCATTTGCAAAGTTGTGCTCTTTTCTAAACACAAGTGTAGTCTGTTCATTTTATTATCAAGTGCAAAAATTAAGACATGTTTTATTTTTCTGAGTTAAATATCGGTGCAATTAGCAATCGTATGCTCCTTGCTGTATTTTGTGCCTTGAGAAAGGAACTAAAAATGAGTTCCCACTGTATAAGGGTAATTTGTTACGTCAAAACACAGTTCTTACCGGAGCTGTAGCGATTGGACAGTAATATTATTAATAAGCTTAGTGGCAGTTAAATTGGTCCACCAATATTCAGAGATACTGTAAAAAAAAGAAAAAAAAAGAAAAAAAAAGATTGGAGCAATATAGCAATGTGTTCAGATCCAGTGCTATACTTGCACTTTGCTAACAGCTGAAAATAAACTAAGTGGCCTATTTAGCATTTTAGCTAAACACACCAAGTAAGTGTCAGGCAGTGGAAGAAAGCTATGTTTTTCTATCCAGATGGGCATTCCTGTGAGGGTTGTGATGTCATGTTAAAACTATAAAAATAAATATTTTGTGCATACTGTAAGTGAATGAGTAGTTTCCTCTAGGTGGGTGAAAAATCTACCTTCCAGGAAGCTACTTAACTGCTAAATGCTCCAGTGGAGCTGCTCAGCAACTAGAATTAGAAGACTGTGGCTGTGCTGAGCAGATCCCAGCTGTGAATCTGTCTGAGTATATAAATGAGAAGCAAGCCATGGAGAAGTAAAGCGTCCAACCACAGCAGATAATTCCTGCAAGAGTAAGAGCGTGGGGGAAAAGAGACCTATTGCAATATATATGTGAATACATCTATAGAATTCAAGTGAAATAAAATAATTAAGAATAACAATAATTAACCCAAATATGATATTGAGTGACATCATATAGCTTGAGAATGTAGCAAATCAATTGCTAAAATTCCCTCAAAAAAAACCTTAAATGCATGTTGCCAGCCATTAAGAGAGTATTATAATTTGACAGATCAGTGGGCTCTACAGGCTATAAAAAATGATAGCAAAATGCTAAAAACGATGGATTAGGAAACACTTATACTATTGTCCCGGTGCAGATATTACAAACACAGCATGGCACAACACAGTTATCCTTCTCTCTGTGGAGCTTCATTAAGAATAATTGGCCAAATGACAAGTCGCCATGTTGCACAGCCATTTCATCAGCAGTAGTCGCTGTAATTGGGAAGAGACTCGGCAGCAAGGAGAAGGTTGCCCGCCCTAATAGGAAAGGAGGCTGACTTCAAGCTCCATTCTTGAATATAAATATATAATCCAAATGCCTTCAGAAAGAGAGAATAAGCTGAAACCCAGAAATGCTAGTTTTAGAAAGCTAAAAAGGCTTCAGGACCAATGTTCAGCAGCCAAGATGGAGACGTGCCACTTGAAGAAAATCAATAATGAGCTCAACGTGGTGCTTAAACTGCATTAAAAAAATGTCTGGTTGACACTGGCAAGCTCCTTTTTTAGCTAATGTGGGTAAATGAAAGGAGAGGAGACAAGTCCTTGAAAACAAAGGAAAAGAAGGAAAGGTTTGCATAGTGACTTGAAATGCAGTAATGAGATCAGCTGATCAGCTTTATATAGTTCTTTTTTAAAAACCAACTTAATCTTCAAGGCAAGTGAAAGCTGACTGCTTTATAGTGTCATTCAAATAATCAGAAATGACTATGGGAGGATGCATATGCATATGTGGACATCCTTTCTAATTATGGCTTTTGCTACCTTAGCACCACCTATTACCGGTGGATGGAATCAAGCCTACAGCCACGATATTTCCAGTAGCAAACTCACAGTGGAATGGGTTTTAATAGGTCAGTGACTTGGCACTATCACGGTATGCCATCTGTCCATTATGTCAGTCTGACAAATTTTTCCCCTGGCCAATTGTGAGCATGGTTTTCAAATGTAAACATCTAGGAGAAACTGCAACAGACTGTATACTGCATAATGCATTTGAAACTTGGCAGTAAATGTTGCAACCTTGGACAAACTGCCCCAGGAAACAACATCAGCAAAAGAGTTGTTTGTCATGAGTCTAATAACATGCATTTCCAAGAGACAGCATTGATACATAAACCTAATAATAGATGGTGATTTTGTCAAGTGCAGTGCACATATTGGATACAAAATGTGAAGAGGGGATATGAACACAGTCAAACCCAATCTGAGTGAACCCATGGATAATTAGATTGAATCCAAAATGCAATTGACATAATAAGGCCCTAGGTGTAAGAAGACCCTGGAACAAGCAGAAGCATGATAAGCTATAGAAAAGAAGAGCATTAGGATTAGATGACTGTATTACACACTAAGATCCAAGACCACTGGCAAAAAAAAATAAAAATGTGAACTTACCCAGCTTGATTAGACTACACCTGAGTCAAGGTCAGGTCATGGTGATGTAGACCCGTAGCATCCAGAATGAATAGATCATCATATTTTAATGCCAACTGTGATTTGAATGCACTGGGCCATTGTAATCGTAAGTTCTTAGGTCCCCATCCACTCCTTTCACCTGTTTGGCATTCCCAAATGGGAAATCTGTTAATAAAAGAACTATAGGGCCAAAATTAATGTAAGAGGCTTGATTTGAAAGTTAAGATCTTATAGTTTCTGAAACTGTGCTTGTTTAGTATGTGGCTAAAATTCTACATAACCCTAGCCCACTGGTTCACTGGACATCTGCTGGACAAGATGTTAAATGGTAACTGCTTAGAAGACTGAAAAATATTTGTGGTTTATGGTTTTAAGTGACAGACATGGCATTCAAATCACGAAAGGCAAACCAGTCATATAATGTGATATGCAGTCAAGAAAAAAGTGGCTTAGGAAAGTTGAACTGGAACACAAACTTTGACCCACTTTTGTGTCAGATTTGTCAAGTGACACCATAGCTGAGTAGAAGTACATCACTGTAGAAAATGTGATCACAACGTTCCAAAGTTCGGCACTGTCATATGAATCTCTTGTCTTTAAAATGCTTTGTTAATAAAATGCCAAATTCTTGAAGGCATTCTGAATGTTATCACAATCCACTTAATTCAACTTTCCTATAAAAACCATGACCTTTACCCAATCATCTCTATGCCATTTAAACTCTTAATAAAATTCATAATGTGAAAAGTTGAAAAGTTGTGAAGACAAGGTGGACAGAAATATTCATGAACATAGTTTAACACTTATAGGTCATCATTTGCATTATGGTGCAGAAGATGCTAAAACACTCAAATGATTTCTATCAGCATGACTAAACCTTCATGCTGATAGAAGTATCGCCGGTAACAAGAGTTGCATGTGTTTGAAAATATGGGCTCCACCAGTAGAGTACGGTTTTCATCAAAGACCAGAAAAAATGCTCATCTGGAAAATAGTACACTTTAGATCATGGTCATTGTTTTCTTCCTGGGATTGGTTATTCCAGAGGGTAATCAAGGTCTATCAAGTCATCCATCCATTCATTATCTGGAACTTATCCAGTTTTGGGTTCCTCATCCTGGCCACCTCTTCCACTCTATTTTGGGGGGTGCTAAAAGATATAATCTTTCCAGCAAGTCCTGGTCCAACCTGGGGCCTCCTCCTGATAGATCATAGGAGGCATCCTAAGCAGATGCCCAAGCCACAACTGGCTACTATCAATGTGGTGGAGTAGTGGTTCTGCTCTGAGTCCCCCTTGAATGTCCAAGCTCCACATTTCTCTAATGGAGATATGTGGAGAGATTAGAAATTAATTTCAAAGGAAATTAATTTCCACCAGATATCTGCAACCTCATTCTTTTGGGCATCCATTGATTGCAACCTTATTGTGGTGGAGGGGTTTGTGCTTTCCAGAAGACCCTACCAGTGTTCCTTGTATCACTGGTAGGGTCTTCCATTACAAACTAGTCCTGAATAAGGGAGCAAAGAACAGTTCTATGACACCTTAGAAAAAAAATTAAGGGTCCAGTTTACTCTACCTAGAACAGGATCACTGGGGTCCCAACTGGGAGCCTGGCTCGGGGTAGTGGTTTGGAGTTCAAGGGTCTAGTGGACTTCAAGTGGAGATTATGGGGTCTGGCTGGGCTTAGCTCGAAAAGCTACCCTCCTGTGGGCCCACCACACACAGTAGTGTGGAGTGCGGTGCTTTGTGAATTGAGGCCAAGGGTGGACCGCCATCCTGGCACTCCGATCTCCTTCCAAACTCTCTAATTCATCTTGGGAAGAAAATCCGGACAAAAAAAAAAAAAAAGAAACCCAAGAGTGCACAATGGCAACTCACTAAACCATTACACCCCACTCTGCAGATTAAGCTCCCTTTGTCCATTTTCCTGAAAATATAACAGAAGTGGAAAGGTCACCTTGGAGACACACTGGAGTGCCAGACATGGTGCTTGACCCACTTACCGAATGGGATGTTCTAAGAGCAGTCAAAGCATAGCAGAAATGCTTGGAACTCCATATTGTATAAGGTGACTATTGCAAAGGGAATGACAGCAAAAACTGAATCAGGCATGATACAGTCTGAACCTTTTGACATTATCTGATACTTACATTATGTGCTCATAGTCGATGACTAAGATCAAGACTGAGTGCCAGTAAAGTGCTTTGTCCATATAATACTGTCAGTCACACAGATTGACTGAACACCTTAAGCACATCAGCGATACATGAAAATGTGATCATGATGCACATGATCAGTGTTATCTACACTGCTTTACTGCAGCAGTTTTTCCAATGATCCCTCTGTAGAACTGTGTGAATACCATTTAAATAAAAGGCAGTTGTGCTCCCCTCAGATGTGTACTCCAACGGTGCTCAGGTACCCATACTTCTCTACTTGAACAACAAAACATTACGATTTCTATTTTTTTTCCTTTTTTCAGCCAAATACAACTGATATATCTCCACATCAGCACACACTCCCGTTCTGGAAGCACACTCTGGGTAAATGTTAATACAAACAGCGAGACAGAAATTATGGTGGCTTGGACCTGAGCCTGTTAACCAGACCAGACAAAATGCCTTGAAACACACTCCAACTGCTATTTCCAGACTCCAGAATATCAATCCCATATGTATGAAAGAATGGGTGACAGAAGGAGAAAGAGCCGTCTAGGGAGACTGGGAGATAACCTGATGAAGGGAAGTGAATGTAGTGCCTGAAAATAACAACAAAAAGATTCCACTTTTACTTGCCAGCAGCCAGTTCATTTTCAAATGCAAATCAACATTTTTTTCTATAAAGTTCCACCTCGATGAAGCACTAATGACTACGATTAAGCTCACTACAGTGAGAGTGGGTTTAGGTCCGCTGCATTCATTGGCAACTTGGCACTTAAAGAATTTTAATACGGGTTAGATAGTTAGCTCACAAATTAGACCATTTTCATGAAAAATTGATGCAAAAACCTTGTTGCTAGAGTCGAATTAAAATTCATAAGAATCTATAAAGGCTGAAACGGTGTATAGGATGTATAGCATAATGCAGCGTTTTATGTGTCTGATTTGAGTGGGTTTTATATGTGGAGATATATTGCAACTTTCCTGGGTTGTAGCTAAACTATAAACTTCACTGTGACTTTGCTGATTATTTGCATGTGGGTGTGCAATGTGGAAAAGCCTCAAAAAAAACAAAACAAACAAAAAAAAAAAACCAACACAGTGACACTTTATTCAACATCATTTTTGTCTTCAATTTTTCATTTTGAGATTTTTAGTCTTTGTTCATATATTAAAAAAAAAAAAGCTGAACAAGAAAGCCAAATAGGCACCGCTGCAGATATTTTATTTTTTCTCCATCATACCAGAGCTTCCGAGAGTGAGCAATTCCTTTTCTTTCTCAGGCAATATTTTTTAAAAAGAATTCCAACTCATACTGCCACATGAATAAATATATACTGCTGCTGTAGAACATCTTAATATCCTTCCCTTTGAGAGAAAATGGTAGAGGGGGAAGGAAAGAAGTGGGTGGAGGTTATTTTCTTGGATAATTTTACACAAGGAAATGTGAGGTGACAACCTGCTAGATGCATGCTGAGTGCCGTGGTTTATTCACTGCCTCAAGTTCAGGGGTTATCTCGGGGTATCTTAGTGTCCACTGGCAGTCACATTATACTGCATTAGAATATGTTTGATCATGGACAAGCAAGGCTTTTCATGTAAGGATCTGGGTGCACAATTGAGGCAATACAAAGAAAAGATACACAACTTGAGGAGTGTCTGGTTGCCGCTGGGGAATTGGCCATGTAAGATGACAGTGGAAATAAAGATGGCGAGTTGTCAGATCAGTGATGTGCTCGTGTGCACATATGTGTTAGAAGAGGCAGTTTTGATGTGAGCGTGAAAAACCTTCCACAGATGACGGAAGTCATTTCAATCCCCCATCTGTTTTTCTGGAATGTGCACTGGTTTAATAGATGAAAGCTGGATTTCTTATGGAAAGGAGATTTAAAATTTTAAACCCGCAATCATTATTTATTTCTGTCAACAAAGGTTGAGATTACTAATTAATGTGAATGCAGGTGTTGTGAAGACAAATCCAAACTGAAATTTTGGTTTTCTCTCAGAATCACAGGGCCTATTTAGCTTAGTTTACCATTCTGTTTTGGTTTTAATGCCCAGAATGTGCCAGTTTAAAAGACACCCCTTGCCTTGCACTAAATACTAGCAAGAAATAGTTAGAAAGTAGGTACATATATAAATAGAAAAGCAAAGATATACTGCTACAGTAGCTAGCACTAAACACTGAGAAAACAGAGTTAGCATCTAGCTTATGTCCATAAACAAACATCTGCATGATGGCTCAGTCACACTAGAATAAATGTTTGATGGCATCCTCATTGCAACTAGGTAAGAACTGGTGATTGCTCAGTGACTGCACTGAATTTTTGCGTTGGGCACCTGATGACCAACTGGTTATATTCTAGTTAGATTGTTACATGAAAACAAGATTGCCGACTGATTGCAGACCATGTTGCTGTGTTGTTGCTGCACTAAAGTCACTTTGAAGATAGTAGCTGACAGTGAGTGGTGCAAAGACCTGGTCTCTTTTTAACACAACTATTTCAAAGGTTATCACAAGTTCATTGAACACAGGTATATTAATTTTGGTTGTCACAAGGTCTCCAAGTAGACAAGGTAGTGGGTGCATTCTGTTTGTAGGCAAAGTAGTTTTGACCTTTCATGTTTAAGCAGGCTTTAGCTGCATGCAGATAAAACAGTCCATGTGAACGGAGGGCTTGCATTTGCAAATTGCAATTTTAAATCCATCATCTTCTGAAGACAATTAAAATTTATTGGCTTTAAAAAAAAAAGTATGTGCATTCGTAAACAATGGTCAGCACATAGAACAAGTAATCCTGTCCCAGATATCCGTCTATATTGGTAGACCGGAAATATTTGTTGTTGTCGCCAGAGGCTACTCATCAGATGATATTTGGGCTCCCAGATGAGAAGAGGAAAACAATGGGTAACTATTAAAAAGCCAGATATTTCCCACTGGTACAAACAAAAACAAAGGCAGTATTAGACTAAAGATGGTTCAGAAAACTCTCACTCTGAATGCAATGTATGCTAATGTTACTTAATATGCAGTGTTTAGTTGCTCTTTATGACCTAAAAAGGGAACAGCTTCAGCTTTCATTGTATCCTTTCCTTAACAAAAAATAAATCAATAAATTCATATACTCTATGTTAAGGGTCAGTTTGCAGGATATTAACACAATTTAAACACACACATGTACAAACCCCTTTAGTAGAATATTTAAGCCAGCTTTCAGATAAAAGGCATGGGAAGGAATGGTAACCACACGGAGCATCAATAAAAAAACCAAACCAGGAAATTATTATAACGCTAATTGTTGTCATGACCCTGAAAAGGATTAAGGAGCTAGAGAAATGCACTGCATGAATAGATCCTCATTAGATGTTTCATTAAATGTTTAATGTTCTCATGAAAAATCTTAAAAACTGGAGGGAAAAAACAGCTGTTCGTGATACATGACTGACAAACCAAATGTCCAAGTCTGTGCCCAGTAATAATCACAAAGGGTAATCATGCTAAATATGAAAACACACTATCACAATGGGGTTTTTTTTTTTTTTTAAATCTCTAACAAAGCTTCAAAGCATTGCTTGGTGGGATAAGAAAGCTTTTATGACTGTAATTATCTCATGTGTGTTCAGCTTACTGGGTACTGGGGCACATACACAGATGTTGTTCGAACATCAGACGGTCTGACGATACTTATAAATAACAACAACGGAAAAAATGAAAGTGAAACGGCAATATTACTCTTGAGATGATTTCAAAAGCTGATTCCAGTTGTTGTGACAGACTTATTGCACAGTGGTATTGCAAACTCCAGTCTTGCTGTACTTGTCAGCAAAAAACACCAAACACCCCAGTGCATTTGTGGTACTTGGCAAAAATCCATCTATCTGCTGTGTTTTTGGCTGCCCATCCAGGTCCAGGTTGCTAGGGTAGGAGACTGAGCAGAGCAGCTCTAGCCAGATCCTCCTGCTTCTCCCGGGAGACTCGGAGGTGTTCGTGGGCCAGCTGGGATAAATAATTCCTCCAGCGGGTCTCTGGTCTGCCACGGGGCATTATGCCTAGTCAGACTTGCTTGAAACACCTCCGCAGGGAGGAGTCTGACTGCTATCACCTTTACTGTTCTCCTGTCAACATGAAGGAGAAGCTGTTCTACACCAAGTTTCATCCACAAGATAAATTCAGCAAAGTTTGAACAAATAATATACTGTGCAGTGGAACAGCACAGTATGTTATAAGACTAAAAAAGCCGGAGGTGACTGTGCAAAATCTACTGGAAGTACAACAAACTGATTATGCTGGTCTACAGCCAAAACACTTTTGAAATAAATGTAGAAAACTTTACTTATTTTTGGGTCACTGAAATTGAAAATTATGCTCAAAATTATTGGTTGGCTTTAGTTTTCATGATATGCTGCTATGTCAGTTTTAACATGTTTTAATTGATGTCAGACGTGACTAAAACTACATTAGTTGGGCTTAAATGGTGCTACTTTTCAGATGCCACTCTTTCATGAATCATTCAACTTCATGAAACTGAGCTCACATCTTACACAACTGTATCAATTAGCAATGGTCAAATTTCAAATCTCTGTTTGGTCTTTTGGCTTATACTCTGGCCTTGTATTTTTAATGTATAATATAAAATATACAAATTTCCTTTTTCTAAATGAGGCAAATAACAGACTGTATATTAAAGATGCAAATAACCACTATAACATCACCCATTTATTTTGGACTTGCAAAATAAAGTCTTAACATTAGCATTTTGGCCACCACTATATTGCTTTTTGGAGCCCACAGTGTCCATAATTCTAAAAAAGGGTGGAATGCTATTACAGCAGCTAGGTTAGTTTTTTACTAGCAGATCCTAGCCATGCCTTATAAAGTAAAAGTAAGAAAAGACTGAATATATTCAGTATGTTTTATGTAACATTTGTGTGTAATAGCACCACTGTCAAAACAAGTCTAAATAAATAACTTACATACATTACATTACATGCTTACATTAATTTTTTATAGTAACTAAGTTACTAAAACAGTGGACTACTGTAGTTTTTTATAAACACTGAACAAATAGAAAAATGTAAATAGTGCTTCTGTCAGGGACTATTGTCACTGTCGATTAATACACACTATTGCGTATTTCCAGCACCAACACGTTGTATGTGGGATTAGCTCAAAATAAACTCCACTGCCAATGTCAGTGGTACAATGGTGTGGCTTACTGGTGCATGCTTAATGCCTTCTGGACAACAATAGAGCTCTGTGGCTCAGAGAAATAAGCTGTGGCTACACAGGATCAAATCATTGTTCCATGTGATAGTTACCTGGAAATTGGTGACAATAACGACACTCTTATCCTCTAACACCAGTGCAGAAACCTAAGACTTACATATACTCAGCTTTTTAAAAATGTGATAGTAGATGCCTTCATGTGATATGTTGTTTAACACAAGTTAAGCAAGTTAAGTGTTGAAACTTCAGGTAGAAATGATCACCTTCAAAACTACATGTAACTGCATATTCTATCATTTTCCCCTACAATTCATTTGTAGACCTCATATTGTAACTTTTTTTGTGTTTTAAATTTGAAAGGAAATCCACCTCTTTAATTAGATAACATTAAACTTTAATTATCCCTGTGGGGAAACTGGGATACTGCTGCTGCAGTAGGGAATAGATGTGGATAATAATAGATCAAACATGATCTATTCAGGTTAATACCATAAAGTGATAAAGCAAAAGAACAGATAAGTGTTAGTTAACAAATACAGACATGTAAATAATGATCCATAATTTCCATTGCGTATAATGTTAGCTTTCCACATTGTTATTTTTGAAGTCTGAAGACATGGCACTGAACATACAGTCATTGCTAAAGCTTTTCACCAAATATTATATCATGGTCCATTTGTTCATATCACCATAAATGAACAAAACTGCTGCGTGAAATGACCCATTATCAACACATGGTAATGGCACCATACTGCAACAAGGTCCCCTTGCATGCTGAAAATGATACGTCCATTTAATTTATCAAGGTGAACAAGTTTCTCTCCAGTGACAAGTGATCCAAGCCTTAAGACCCCGCGTGGTGACTGAAGAGAGTCCCAGATAATGTTGTGAATAATTTATGAAACATTGTCAGTGCTTCTTCATAATGACTTCAAATGGACATCAGCCAAGCGTTAAATGACAGGGATTAATCTGCTTTAGAAATAATAGTCCTGATGGAATATTGAATCCTCTGGGACACGGCCCAACTTGAGAGTCAACTGTGACACATTGCCTCTGCCTTCAGTGCGCAGTGACCCCAAAAACACACTATTAAAAGTTCAGAGTGTTCCAGAAGTTCACTGCTTTTGTTCAGCATGTGCAATATTTCTCAGGTGGGACTTAGAGGCATGACCCCAAAATTGCCTGGGGATGTCTTCCAAAAGGGAAGACTGGTGAAGCCAAGGTAAACAAGTCAATTAATCTTTTCAAGAAAATAAGGGCACCAAATAAAGTTCCTGTGGATGTTTCAGAAGTTTACTCGATGGCATTGGGACAGAGGCACACAGAAAACTTACTGTCGGCTCCTCAGTTCCCTGCTAGTCACTATTAAACTGGTTGGTAGTAATTTCACCTTAATAAACCAATATGTTTTCTAGGAAATCTTGGGTCCAAGCATTGATGTGGATGTCACACTGTTATGCAGCGCCACCACCAATATTGTTGCTTGTGTGCAGGAGCCTTCCTGCATGAAAACTCCCCAGCTGGACAGTGCAGCCTGCCATAGCCTGGTTTGTGGCTTACATTTGAAACCTTTGAATTAGCTTTATAGTGAAAATATTCTGATGAGAGTGTGGTGTTATCTATCTACCACCGTCAAGCTTGGTTGGCAAGGTGCATCCACAGACTCAGGTGAATACACAGATAATGAAGAATTATTGTTAGAGCTAACAATGAGCAATCTAGTAGAAGAACAACAGCACAGACTTCTGGATTGGTTGTTGGTACAATCCTGCACAACAATCCCTTTTTTAATTTCTTAGATAATTTAAAGTGCTCAGAAAGGCAAATATTCCACAAATATAGTCGAAAAATCCTGTTATTTTATTTGAATTGAATTAGTGGAGTAGAAGGCTTGCATACAAGTTACCTGCTGAAGTAAAGCAAACATTTAAACATGGGAAGCTTCCAAGTTATGCTTATTCTGTTGTACAGATTATGTCCATTTGCATAGGTATTTGCCTACACAGTGCCTATGCAAACAGGAGAAGTACGAAAAAACATCAAAGATCTAAAAATATAGTATGAGAAGCACAGTGGGTGGCTGCGGTGGACATTGTTCATTGAATTTAACACTTGGCTTTACATCAGCTATTTCTATGTGGACAAATTCCCTCTTTGGCTGGCAAGGACCGGCAACAGCACAGGCACGAATAGCCCACAGACCGCTTGTTGGTGACACTGCCTCCTAAGGACCGTAAAGAGCTACAACATGTAGGTTATGGTCATGAGTTGCTTTGGCAGCATGAAGTGGGGGTTTTCATATTTTTGAATACCTTGGACAAACCAAGGTTAGATGATTAATGCTGTTTTAAGTAATAGCCTTTAGCTAAGATAGCCACCAAGTTGAGGCAAGTGTAGGTAAACCTGAAATGGTTCTAGGAACTGTACAATAAACAGACTGTATGTGCTTTAAAAGAACACTGCTTCTAATGGTTACTTCCTAATGTATAAAAAATGAATCATAAGACTTATGTGTCATGCTTTGACTCAAAGTACCACCTTTAAGATTTTTGTCATGCAACATAATTAAGTATGACTGACTTTAGCATTTTTGTTGCATGACAAAAATTTATATTATATATATACTCTTTTTCGTTTTCATGGCTTGGGCAGGAAAAACTGGACAACTCCAGCCAGCATACATTTGGTTTGGACCATCTTCAGTCTTCATGTGCCACTGTAAATTATTTATTATTACTTCCTTATAAAAGTTACAGTTGAGGCACATGGAAAATCAGATATAATGATGAATACATAAATACATTTGCACTCTGGGTACCTGCAAGTTTGCTTTAAATTCACCATTTAACTGTCATAGTTATCTGCAATGTCATAATAAAACCATTCCAATATTCATACTTACTTTTTCCCATCTGCAGGCAAATGCAAATACGATGGCGTACACTGGGGTTGATCCAACAGAATAATTGAATTGCTGGAGCCTCACGTGGTCGAAATTTTATGGTGAGCCTGGAGAAGAATTTCATCAAGAGCTGCAGCTCATTCATCCAAAATCTTGCTCAGTGATGCAAATACTCTATCATTTAAACTCATTTATCCTAGCTTTAGGGTTTGCAATGGAGACAAATGTGATAGCTCTCCCACACGCACACACGCTCACAAAAAAAAGGCGTGAAAAACCAGGAAAAGCGAGGAATGCGGCGGAACGCATTCATTCATTACTCAAATAGACTTGTTGCTTTTAGCAATTCGAAAGTGGTGACATTTCATTTTACAGCCTCCAAAGCACTTTTTCTTCTCCTGGATCTCGCTCATTCATCCTTTTCTTCTCTGAATTCATCCAGAAATGTTCTAAATGATGAGAAACTACAGTTCAAACGAGTATATTCAACAGGGCAGCTGCCAGGCTGACACAAATTGGTGAAATATGAGCTTTGGTTTCATAAGTGATGATTACTGAATCTCTCTACCTGTTCTTATTTTCATTGCCTCCTTCCTCTTGTTGATAGCTGCTGTCTCAAAATGATGTTAATAGATACGTCTTTGATCTCTCTGCAGATTTTGGGCCCCATAATGAATCCTCATTTTATTGCCACAGATATGTGTAACATACATGAAAGAGCTGGTTTCAGGTAGAGTTTCATGTTGGATGCAAATCTCAATTGGAAAACCAAAAAATCGAATAGATCTCTCTTTACTTCGATAATTGCAATTTACATTTAAAGTCTATAAAAGGTTCAGGCAGCCAGGGGTTCATCTGAAGCTGAAGTTGTTAAATGGAAATTGAACGCTCACAGGTAGTAGAATATTATCATTGAGTACTTCAAGGTAAAAGAATAAAAGTATGTTCTGTTTCTAGTGCCACCGTCATGTATGTTCTTTATAGTTATGCTATAGCTGGGAGTTAGCTTAACATGGCTAATGTTTATATAAAGACTAAAAGCTAGATAGATGGCTCATTTCAACGCTCAACGATGTTCTTGTGAACATCTGAAACATAACCAAGCGCTTTTGATGCATCACTATGGTATAATATTAAAATAATCAAGTTGTTAAATTGTGCAGAGAAACACTATTTTTCACATTTAGCATGCAAAAAACATTATCCACCTTCTCACTTGTGAAAATAGGTTTTTCTGTTTGGGGAGAGCATACTGAAGACATGACACACCACCAAAGATGAATGGACATAGTTTGGCAGGTTCTTTGAGCATTGCACAGTCTGACCTTGGAGTGAATTTGCTAGGATGCCATTGTGATAACTTACACCTGAATGCTCCAGACCAGCAAACTACTAAAGACTAAGAAACTACCAGAGGTGCTCACACTTGCTGATGATCAGTTAATCAAGCGCATTTTGTTAGTTTTAATTACTCTGCTAGCAGTTAGGGCATACTTAGTTTTTCACAGGACTAGTTCTGGCAGCTGTACATACCAAAAACGTGCCTTTCCTCACTTAATATACCAAACACACCATCGTAATTTGGCATTGCTGCCTGTTGTTTCGACCTGTTTTCTATCCTAGCATTCACTTTAGGCTCCAAGAGGAGGTTTGCTCAACTCTCTTCAGATTCCATGTGTATCAAATTTCTTGCGAGTGTTTTCTCAGCTAGGAGGTTGGAGCCAAACCAACTGTAGTCTCCTGCTTTAAGTAAAGATCACCTTAAACCTGTTATCTAAATGCAATAAAAAAAATGGTGGGAGATAGAAACATGCATGGCACATGCAATAACCAACAATTTCTTTTTTGGATTTTCTGCAAAAGTCATCAATACTGTGTCCTGAATTTGGATGAAAACAGGTTTATCACATGGACTCAGTGTTTTTCCAACAAAACTGACCACTTTATGTCTCTTAAAACTTAAAAATTTCCATGTAAAGAGCAGCTTATCAGAATAATAGTTCTCCTTGCAGATCTCCCGTGTTTGAATCAAGTCACTTGTTAAAAAAAGGTGTAAAAATAAGTACGCTGCACCTGTTTATACCGATGTGTCAGACGTAATTAAGAAACATTTCATATCTTATGCCTTTCATCTAATTTTCAGGTTGAAGCTACAGGTTGTGAACAGTAATTAGTCTGCCAATCAAAACTGTTTTTGCCTTCTCAGTTAGCAAAAGGTGATCTTAGATTATTGGGTTTCAGTTATTCATAAAGCTTGACAAATAATCTTGTTCCATTTAGATGACACAAGGGAATGCTAATGATAATAATAATACAGGCTGTCCAAATCCTGGCACGGACCTATTGGTGTGGAGTTTACATGTTCTCCCCATGTCAGGGTACTCCAGCAACCCAAAGATATGTGTGTTGTAAGGTTAGACAACAATTCACACTCACATTCACAAATATGGCCAATTTAGCCTGAACATGTCAGCATTCTGTCACAGTGCTAACAAAGCCAGACAGTCAGTCAGAGTGACCCCAACTCTTGCAGCATGACAGAAGGCCTAGGCTCCAGCTCCTCAACAGGATAAGTTGTAGAAAATGCATAAATGGATGGATGTATGAATGTTTGGCTTGATACTTTAATGCAGTAACAGACCTAATATTTTTCCTTGAAAACTACTCCATTCCATGAAATTTGCTAAAAAGCACACCTGCCAGTTCTGCAAAAATATTATATTCAGATAGGATTAGTATTGCCAGAGGACCATGTGTGATTTAAAAATGATCCCACCACATTTCACGTGGTACATTCACATAAGCCAAGCAATAAGCCGAGTCTGTGTTTTACTAAGATTTACTGACATCTGTGGTTAGCAGCTACAGACGTAATGTTACTATTAATAGGCTACTACAGAATAACTGTTGAGCCTGCTGAAGGAAAACAAAGAAACATTCCCAAGCAAATGCTGCCACGCATGTTGTCCATCTCATCATACAAATTCTGCCCCAGTGTTCAAAACAGTCTCCATGACTCTTGCTCAGGAAAGAGACAGAAAAAAACACACACAAAAACAGAGCACTAATAACTACACTGAACCTAGTGCCCTATAAAAGTAACCAAGTCATTTTTGCTGCTTAAAAATAATAAAAAAAAAGATGAATAATTGCATTTAAAAGAGAACTGAGAGTTTACCATAATTCAGTCTGCACTCATTCTGGATCATCTGTTATGCAGGAAGAGAAATTGGACAGGATAAATAACTTATCTTCATTGTGACAAGCATTTTATTTCACTTTATATGGTCTATGAGCCTTTTTTTCCCTTTCAAATTTCTGACACGTTCTTTTTTCTATGACCTGCATGAAACAGTATAAGAATACCTGCGGCAATGCAGTTTTGTAGTCAGGACATTGCTGTTTCACCACAGCACATTAGTGGTGTGCGGATCAATATTGAAATATTGATTCTTCCGATACCAGTAATTTATGTTCTAGAATCGCTTCTCATATTAAAATATCGATATTTTAGTACTTTGGGGTAATTTTGTAGTTTTTCATTAACAGGAACACAGTGGAAAGAAACTATATCATCCGGATCGTCTAAATTGGAAGGAACTAATTCCTCTTACTCCTTAATAGTTATATGCAAAATATGCTGTATAAATGTGCCGCAGCCCCTGGCATGTGCACTCACAACAATGGCTGAGCGTAAACGGAGTCATGTGTGGACATATTTTACCTCCACAAACAGCCAAGACGTGGTTTGCAATACATGTGGAAAGTCAGTGAGGTGTTGTGGCAACACCACTAACCCTCATCAAACACCTCAGAGTAAATTATATCACAGAATATGACGAGCGTATGTTGAGGTAAACTGAAGAGGAGGAGAGAGACAGGGACAGGTGCTGCTAGGGCGAGATAGACGTCTCTCCTTTAGTACTGCAGGCAGGCAACGTGTTCAACTAGCGCACAACTTCAGGTTTTTTATTTCTATATGATTATTCTGCATTATTAAGCGATAAGAACAAGTAGTCTGATGTCCAGTAATCATTACAAAGCTATATTATATTGTTATTACAATTACATAATGCAATTATATATTGTACTATGAAATACAATGAAACATTACGTTTTTTTCTTTTACACAGTATCAGTATCGGATCAGTATTGTCGATATCACCCTAAATTTTACTTGGTATCGGATCGGAAAGGAAATCAGTGGTATCACACACCCTAGTGTAAGATCACTCATTTTCTTTGACCATCACGGTTCAGTTTTTTTTTTAAATATAGTACCAAACCTGGTAAGATTTTTATTGTAAGGTAAGGGCCTTAGGGTAATACAGGAAAACTTCATCAATCAGACACCTTCTGTATTAGCAAGCACTTTGGCAACGGTGGGAAGGAAAAACTCCCTTTTAACAGGAAGAAACCTTACTTTTAAAATTCCATAACAAGCACATACAAGCGACATCAGATTAACTCTGATACATTCGGTATTTCATAGAAACGTTATAACCTTATACTTTGGCAAACAACAACAACAACAACAACTGGACGGCACCTACCTATAGAGCTGATGCAGGTTATTGAAGGAATAATCAAAGATGTAGCGCTACCACATAATTGCATCTCATAGACCCGTATAGCAGTGAAGTATGGATAGCAGTAAATAATGTTTCTTTTTAATCGTGGTCATTTAGGGGAAAACATTTCTTAACACTGTAATCTGGATCAGGATAAGGTATCTGTCTGTAAGAGGGAGGAAAAAACAGTTGAATTGAGGATGCGTCACTTTTGTGGAGTAAAATGAGAGATTGCACACACTGCAGGGAGTACAGAAATTGAGAGATAACTAAGATAGCGAGCAAAAAAATATTCCTTGCTGGGTTTTGTTGTTGTTTTTTGTTTGTTATCGAACTCATCTTTTATTTTTTTGTTCTGATTTTTTTCCCCTTCACTGGCAACGATTTATCAGTCCCTTGTTTTCTCTTTTTTTCTTTATCTTACCTACTCTTGACTCTTTTTTATTACTTTTTATCATTTTGCATTCGCAGCATGAGGTACAGTCACAACGCATCCGTGAAGAGCATGTAAAGTACATATGACTGAAAGCGCAAGGTCCCTGGTGGTAACAGTTTTTAAGCAGGGAATTCAGTGTTTTTTTAACTTGCATTTTTTTGTTGTTGTTGTTTCCAAGATGGGAAAAAAAAATCTTGTCTGTATCAGCACATCAAGCATTCTCCTGTGGGGCTTGTCAGACACCCGTCATAAACTGTGACTATGAATGGCACTCTGATGACCCCGGTGTAGATGTGACACAGGCACACAAACACACGTAGAATCCCATTCCTTCATTGTGGTTACCAACTGCAAACACACATGCACACACACACACACACACACTTAAGCCCACACGACTTTAAACTTGTGTGAACTTCAGAGCTGATCCATGCTGGGTTTCGTGACTTGTGATTTGATTACTATGGAGAGCTGCCAGCAGTGTTTGCACTAGAAAGTTGCACTTCTGACACTTGACCACTCACCACACACACAGTGCGACACACATGTTGACTGAAACCGAAAGTCAAACACACACACACACACACGCACACACACACACACACACACACACAATACCTTCCCATCCTTTCATATGCTCTTACAGTTTTTTTGAGCGATCACATTCCTGGGAGGGGAGTCACTCGGACAGTGTGTCTGATCTCGCTATGCTGACTTGTGATTACAGAGATAAAAGGGCAAGCCACAACCTAGGAAGCAACACCGGAGGCAAGAAATAACACCCGACACAGTTTTGCAGCAGCATCAACAGCAATGGAGGATGACAAGGGTGTTAAGTTCCATGGAGGGAGGTCAGGTTTATCATGGACCTGGTTGGTTCAACGCGGTCGAACTGTGTGAAGCATAAAGAGAGGTAAAAAAAGAAAAAAAATCTTTCCATCTGGAATGTAGTCCTTTTGAGAAACAGCCTGTGCTAAAAGATTTTTCTAACAACAATGAAAATCCATTCTTTCCAATTAATTTCCAATAATTTTTTTTCCAAAAAGGTAAATGCAAGTTATTCAGTAAGACTGTTTTTGTAATTATATTATTTGCAATCAAATCTAAGTAAACTCATCCATCAGCTTTGCTAATTGAGTTACTAAACGGGACCTCCCTGCTGTGTTTGTGCTACATGTGCCTTTTGGACCGTTTAATGAAATTATCTGCCACATTCTATGTGGTACAGACCGTCCAGTACGTTTACACTACAGTTTTCATGAGTCAAATTCTAGTATTTTGTGTGTTGCAGTCATATAGTCTATGGATAGAGCATTTCGCGTTTTCTAGGTTTGCTAACTGATAACTTAGCACTTAAATCTACATTCCCATCCCACGCACAAAACCAAAAAAGATGGCATCCAATGCTAACATTAAAAAAATTGAAGAACCCAGAAACCATGAGAACATGTATAATTAGACAGTGTTTAAATGGTCATCTTCCTAGTTCTCAGTGCATGCAGAATTATCCCCATGTGGGAATAGCACAGCTAACAGTCTGGTGCATCATGCTTCATCCAGGCAGTGCAGTAAAATCATCTGAGATGGACTATGTCCTGCTGTGTGCCACATGTGAGAAAGGACAACTGTGATAAATGGCCTGATTTGACCAAAACTGCCTGAAGTTTATGTATGAAATTGGCTCAAGTTTCCCTTTGGGTTTGCTTTTAAAGCACATCAGCTACTGTCTTGACCAAAGGCCAGCCAGCCTTCTCCTGATGCTCTTGGCATGTGCAGTCAAAAATAGTCCACGGCTACTGTCCTCCTGATGAACAGTAACTTGCAGCGATGAGACTTTGCTCAGTTTGTGTCAAGGATAGAAAGTGCTGACCAGAGTGCAAAGAGACAAATAGAGGCAGACGTACCTGATTGACTGAACTCATTGCTTAGGAGGCTGCCAGTCACTGACAGAGTAAACTTTCTTTAATTAACATCAGCACATTCTTCACATGATTATTTTATAGTGGCTAGGGTGAGTGTGACTGAGGCAGATCGCAGTCAATGACTTTCAGAAAGGGGCAATCGTTAACAAAGTCCAAAATGTGTTTCTGCACTTTAATTACATTAAATCTACTATTTGTCATGCGTTAGTTAGATAAAAAAATTTAATTATTCAAGTGTAAGAGATAAGAAAGTGAAAGAGCCCCAGTACAAATCTGCCACTTACATGCAAACTATCTAAAATGGCACTAATTTCGCTTGAGTCACAAGAATATTGATATTTCTGTGCCCAGTGAGTTATATTTGCTGGCATTGCTCTGTTCTGGTACTTCCCTGTGCATACATGGAATGCAAGACACCCCACCCCCTTACCCCAAGGACAAAACAGGTCTGATATCTGTGACAACAGATACTGTCCTTAATAAAAAATGTTGAGTTGTGGATCTCTTAAAATCATCATCAATATTTAACTGCAATTTTAAAAAAAAGTAATTATTGAGAGAATTCAGTTGAACTTCCCCTCCTTTTAACTTCCTTATTAACTTTTTCAAACTGTTTTTACATCTGATAATCAAGATCAGGGTGTCTAGGTTCCACAAATTGCCCGAATTCCAGTGCTGTTATTAGGCCAACTAATGAGAGACCCTTCAGCAGACTCCACACATTGCTACGCTCGTCATGGAAAGAAATCATGTGGGCTCTGGACTGGAATTGGGCCACTGTGTTTGCCGTCCTTCAGGCAGCCATCTTTAAAGCCATAATTTTATACTTAATGTCCTTTCCTGACTTTATGAGGATTGGAACTGATTGTGAACTGGGAACATGTCAAAGTCAACAACAACAAACAAAGATGGACTGGGGGACATCAGTGGCCGCGGGACATTGAAGGTTTTGACCATGAACCACAAAGGCCTGCGGGTTTTTGTCCAAATCAAGGGGCCGGCAGCCAGGGTCATTGGCTGCATGTCATATTGCATCTTTTGCACCCAGCCATTGCTTTATTTCTCTAGTAAAATTTCATATAATTTATGCCCTGTGCAACTATAATGACAATACGAAGCTGTTACCACACATTTATATGCTTAATAGCTGTGATTGGTGTTTGCAGTACCTTACAGTGTGTTAAGATGTCCTATAGAGTGGAGGAAATACAAATAAAGATATTTTTTGGGGGTATTTTTTTGTCTTCATTATTTTCTTCACTATTAAAACAAACCTACAATTATATAATTATATATATATATATACCATATATACCACGGGTGCCTGTGGTGCATCTTTAGGGAAAATATCTGACATATAATATGGCCAGCTATTTGGTACAGATCATCAAAGTGTGTAACTCTGTGCTTCAGTGACATTAGTTATGTGACTGATAGAAACTGTCATCGTAAAATCAAGGGGTTTAACAGAAATATTTCATTATCTGTTCAGGAATTACAACCATTTCTTATACACAGGTTCAGAGGCTCAAAAGTAACTGGACAACTGATTGTTATTCCATGACGAATTGATCAGATACAAGGTGTGCAGTTGATTCCAGTTGTTCAATTTGCATTTAGCAACTTTGCTTTCTTTGGAACTCTCAATAGGCTTTCCAAAGAGCTCTGAATACATGCGAAGAAGGTGTCTTGAGCAGAAAAACCAAACTATGTCGATCACACATAACGAAAAACAACTAAAAGTAGCCAAATCAACAGTCTGTACATTCTTAAAAAGAAGCAATGCAGTTGTCAGCTAAGCAACACCAAAATGCCTGAAAGACCACAGAAGACCACTGAAGTGCATGACTGTATAATCTTTGCCAAAATTGAGAAAACTCTTTCACACACCAAGTCAAAAACACTCTCGGGGAGGGAACCTTCATTAATGTCAATACAAAGGGTTTACCACAAGATGCAAACCACTGGTTACACTACACATGAAGCCAGATTACACTTTGCTGTAAAACATCTAAGAGCTAATAGAATTATAAGGACACCACATTATCTGCCAAACGTGGTTGAGCCATTCTTATGGAATGGACATATATGGGTGACTGTGTCACTGAAAATGAGACTTCTAGTAGAAGTAGTAGGAAAAATTCTTAAGTGCACAGGGCTATCTTGTCTGCTCAGATTCAGCCAAATTCTGCAAAACTGATTGGATGGCACTTCACAAATGGATAACGGCCCAAAGCATACTGGAAAAGCAATCCAATAGTTTCTCAAGGCAACGAAATTGGTCATTGGCCTAAACCACCTGATCTCGACCCAACGGAGCATGCTTTTCACTTATTAAATACAAAACTGAATGCAGGAAGAGCCAGAAACAAGCTTGACAAGCAGAGCATGTCAAGGGAGGAAACGCATTTATGGATTCTAGACTTTAGGCAGTCATGGGTTTAAATTATGTTAGCCTGTTCAAATACTTTTAAACTGCAGTTAACTGTAATATGTAACACATGGTGTATTCCCATATTTGGTGTAATAACAATCCTTTATCATCCTATCCTCATGAAATAAACAAGGCCTGTTGTGATGGTAGTCTAACACTTCAACACTTTTCTACATAGCTGGTCTTAATAAGGCCAGGCGAGGATGAAAAATAAACCTCAAGGCAAAGGAAAATAGTTGATTTTTCAATTTTTCTTATTTTTTTGCACATAGAGCTGTGGGGTATGTGAGACCTTAGACAAGTGCAATAACTATCAACAAAACAAAAGGGTTAACCTTTAATAATGCCATGTAATACCACAGATTGTTTGAAATGAAAATAAGTAGCCGTGGGGTTAACTGGGATAATAATTGGAGGTTAATCACAGGCTTTGCAGCTGACCCCATAGCAAGCAGAGCTTTTTTTCTTGTCCAAACATCAGTAAGCTCTTTAAAAGTCTCCAGCTGAAAGGACATGGATTCATGGATTTATTGGCGCTAACAAGAAGTGTCAACCTGAAATATTGCATGTTCTGCTCCCTGTGTCGTAATCTGAATAAATGCCTGCACAGAGGCCATTTACAGCTATGCTAATTTAAAATCAATGCAGCAGTCAATGAGGATATAGTCCTCTGACTGCAGTTTCCCATGGTGCCGTTACACTGTTGTGTAGATAAGTGGTGAGAGCACGATTCATATAGAGAGGGGTAAACTTCCTGATGCAGCATTTAGCCCCCGCTGCGAGACAGAACATGCTTATCGCTACGGCTGAGGTGGGAAGCAGCTGCTGGAAGAAGAAAAAAAAGACAAAGGAGAGCTGCCACTCAAGGAATAAAAGACATTACACAAGCCGGTGAGATTTAAATGAGAGGAGATGTACTGCTGCTGCCCCAGCTTCCAGATTATGCATGGAAAGCATTAACCTGGCTTTTAGTGTGCCACAATGGGCCCCTTAGCCTCTGTCAACCCACACACAGCTGAGTCCCAGTGACATCGACTGCTCTGCAAAAAACATTCATCCACTACATGCACACAGACATACATTCATGCATACACATGTGCACTCTCAGCCAGAAAAGACAATGAATCTGAAACGAGTTAAAGCCTCTCTGAAAGCACTTTATTAGCTTTTATGACATGCATTTGCAATTTTGCTTCAATGGTACTACATGATGTCATGATGTAAAAAAGAATGCTATTAATATTTATATATAAATTCATTTCCGTAGTGCTAGAATTACTGTCTTCTTCTAAATCCTGATTTAAAGTATGTTAACCCTTGAAGACATACTTTTATTGTCACGGAAGAAAAAAATCTCCCCCATTAATTTATTCCAGTATAAAGAAACACTGAGGTTGCCCTCGGGGACTTAATTTGTTCTTACATCAAGCTTGGATGGACACAATCAGTGACAAGACAGCGGCACAGCTGAACTTCTGGAACAGCAATGACTGCACAACCTATGAAAAGAGACGACTAAAAAAGGCATATGTCGCAGATCAAACTCGGGGACAGCGTCTTTGCACTTTTCTTTCTAAGAGATTCAGGCGGTACAATGGACGTTTTTTTATGCAAATGCACCCTTTTAATCAACCAACACTTCAGAGAGTCCTGTTTAAAACAAAGAAAAGAAAAAAGAAAAAGGCTAAATTAAACTATTTAGAGAACCTTTCCATACAGTTTTGAAAAGATAGGACAGAATATGCTGCAACACTAATGAATAAACCGTTCTGTTCCCAAAACTTAGTGTAGCTGTGATCCATTTGTTCAAAACTTTGGGCCAAACTAATGTATCCTAACTACTGTTGGATCAATTTTCAGATTTTGTAAATGAAATTGGGATCCCCACAGTGAACATCTTTGCAACTATTTTTGATGAATGAAATTTGGACCCCAGACGCTTACATACACTCATCATGGATATGAATGTCATGGTAATTTGGGGCTTTTCATGATTTCTCTGGGCTGTGCTTGCAATGATTCTACAGTCGTACCTCAACCAAATAGTTTTGGTAGCCATCAAGCTGCTGGCATAATCCTGACTGGATATTAGATCACTATTCTTGGAGGAAATGGTACATTTAAATTGTTTGGTTTCCTGGCACCGACCTGGCTTTTAGGTGTAGTAGATGGATTTTCAGTAGGGTTGAGGTTGGGGCTAAATGCTAGGCTTCTTTAACCATTCCAAAACTAGTTTTGATGTGGGTTTGGGATTAATATCCTGTTGGAATACCCAACTGTGTCAAAGGTTTAACTGTCTAGCTGGTGATCTGAGGTGAAATTCAAGAATCTGGATGTAATCTGGAAGTAATGTAGTCTTTAGAAGACTCACCTTTACTCCTTCAAACATACCTCTTGTCATTGAGAACAAATAGCTATCCATCCAATATAAACTCACTTTACTGTAGACAGTGTTGCTGGTGTTCCAGGAGTTTCCAGTTCATGGCATGTTGGTAATTTCTGGGTTGTTTCTGAACATCCTAACCAATTTCTTTTAATGTGTGCCAGTTGTGTCTTTTTCTAGGCCTTGGCAAATGGGTGACAGATCTAAATAACTTGTATTTATGGACAACTGTTTGAACTGATCTTGGAATCAGCAGTTATTTAGAAAAGATGTTCCCAACATCTATGCTTCCCCCTTGCAGATTTTCACTGAGTTCCTTGGACTTTCCCATTGTTCTGAGTATTGAGTGATCTTTCTTTTTATGTTGGCAAATGAGAAACTAGCAGGTTTAGTCACTCATGATCACTAATGAGAAGTTAATTGAACTTGTTTTAGAGTCATTGTGATCATAATCATTCCAGCTAACATGACTTGTATACCTATAATGAGTATATATGAACCTTTGACCACAAATCAACATTCCCAGTAAACAGAGTATAAACTGTCATGGTAAACTAGGAATAGGCCAGAGTGTTTACATATTATGTCACTTCCTGCTAATGTTTTTTGTGCTTCTACTGGCAGCTATCTAACTTACACCAACTCTAACTTGCAGTACATAAATAGCATGCTGGATAGCTAAACCGAAATTGTTTGCATGGGAAAAGTAGCATTTTAGCATTACGCTTGTCAACTCTGTATCAAAGTACAGCTTCTCATCTTTTCATATATATTAAAATACTCAATTTTGAGGCTCATACTTGTGAAAAAAATATAAAATAGTATAATGCTATACTTGGCACTCTAATCATAGACTTTATAACAGATATTCTAAGTAGATTAGGTTGAGCTTGGTAGATTTTTATACGTTTACTGACACCTGCCCAGTATTTTTGCCTTGGTTTACCACAAAACCATGAGCAATTCATCAGTTTCCATTGCACTGAAAAAAAACTAGTCTTGGCATACAAGACTTTTCCGATCTTAGAGTTAGAAATATTGGATGACTTGTTTTATTGTAACTGGGACCCACAGAATAATATATGCCAATATACCTAGCAATGTCTAAGTAAATATATATAAATACCATGGCCCCATCACAGAACATATCCTTGTCCCTCTTTCAGAACACAGGTTGGATCGTTGAGCTGTAACAAGCTATATTTCTCAGCACCATTTGTGGTATAAGTAGGGATTACATTGCTTACCCTAACAATGGAAAAAAAATGATATTCATGTCAGTGTCAAATATATATTTATATGTATATATAATTTTTGCCCTTGATCAAGAGACCCGTCTTTGCTTTTCCATTTCAGATTATTTTATGTTTCATTAAGTGGTATAAAAGCATTTTCCTGAACAGTCACCTGGCAACAAATAATACCCATTCATTTTCCATGACACTGACATGCAATACCTTTTTGAAAAGCTCTCACTTCGTGTTGAGTGGCATAAGCACACAGTACTCCAATTACAGTTCTGTGCACAGCAATTATGCTGTAAAGCCAAACAGAAAGAGACGCTGTTAATAGCTAATTTACTTTCCATTTAAAAATATCTTTTGATAAATGCATTTATAGCACCCTTCCACCTAACACCAATGACTGGTTACCTGCGTCATACATGAGATTAACCAAGCAGTTTAGCCTAAAGTGACTTTGGAACTACGATTACCTCCCTTATTAAAGGCCCCCTCAAGTGACTTCATTACAATATTCAAATGTATGTACCGCTGCTGAAAATTGCCCATCTAAGGAGTAATTATGTCTCACAGTAACACTCCCAATCAAAATGGGATTTGCTTGTGCATCAGGGGATTAGGCACACCAATGTGCAGCTGTGCCAGTTTCAATTAGAAAGAACATGTTGTTACTCCACCCTGCAAACAATTGATTTCCTAACAGGGGATTTATATGAAACTGAGAATCACTGGTGACATTGCTTGGTTTAAATGGTTTAAATGCTGACATGTTCATCTACAGCCTTTTAGTCATTTAGCTAAGACAGCTTGATTCATCCCAATAGTTATTCCTCATGTTTTCATTTTGAAGTGATGCTACAAGTGCTACAACTAAAAGAAAACTGCAAGACAAAGAAGTCAAACTTTACATTTCTAATGAACATTTACAACCTGGTGTGAAAAACAGGGTCATTGGGGGCAAGGGGAGGGACTGGGTGTAATTTACCTGTTTAACCCCTTATTGACCAAGCTAATCTTGGCTATAAAGGGTCAGAAATCATACTACAAGTGAATGATTTTGCCCCTTTTTTCAGAACAACCTCAGCTTTCAAAATCTGGCAGTGATTTTACATCATTGTATTGTTATGACAATGGAACAACAGTTTAAAATGGACTGTTTTTTTTTTTTCAAATTTATAGTTAAGTGGAAACTGATTTTCAACATGAACAAAATGTAACACAACATCAACTTAAAATATGAACTATACTAAACATAAACAAAAAGTTGAGCCTAGGCCACTCAGTTTTTTTTTTTTTTAATTTTCAGCCCTTTTTGGGGGGGCTTTGCTACTTCTACACACCCACCTCTCTGCTCCATGCGTCATCAGTTCTTACTTGTGATTGGACTGTAGATGCTTGCATTTTCTAATGATAAAGTTTCGCAAGGCTTGTCTTCTCGTCTTTCAGTAACCTTTTGAAATGTCCCTGTAGCCCAAATGGTCGAGGAGTTACGTTAGGGCGAAGCGCACATGGTAAAAGTTAAGCGGAGTTGACTTTTCTTTATTCAGACAGAAGTAGCTTGTGGACGTTTTGTGCTACCATAATATCCCCATAAAGCTCAGCCTCTCTTCTTTCAGTAACCGTGTGAATTTTTCTCTCTACCTCAAATGGTCGATGAGTTACAGTACTGCGAAGCGCACATGTTAACATCTAGGCAGAGTTGAGTTTTCCTTTGTGTCAAGACAGCAGTAGCTTGTGAATGCTTTGGGCTACCATAATACACCAACACAATACACAGCTTCTCTTCTTTTTGAAGTTGTTAACAATTTCTCTCTAGTGTAAACAATGAGGGAGTTAGTCATATAAAGAGTGCTTGTAAAATAAAAAAAGGTTAAATTCTTAAATTTTGGATTAATGGGTCATGTGCTCTGTCCAAACAGGGAGCCATGCGCTCATTGTGATTTACTTAATTTGTCACAAGCACTATCATTGGTAGTTGATGTCATTACTTTGTCTGAAAGTTGAAAACATTTTACCTCTGTACACACTCTGCTCGGCCAGTGTTCAATAACTCTTGTCACTAGATAAAAGGCCTTCCATTAGAGCAAGCATAGCAAGTGGTGCTTGTCCAGTAAAATCTGAAAATGAAATGGAATTAAAATGAAGCAATTTTTTTAAACATTGATTAAAATATACCAAAGTGAAAGTGAATTATCCCCTTTCATCTCAAATGGAATCCTGGCATGAATCTCCTTAGCTTGTATTCATCCTTTAGATTACTCTAAACGTGTGGCCACAGTTGGCTATTGTGTCTGGAAGCAGACTTGACTCTGCTTCCATTGTAATCTGTATGGGGCCAGAGTGTTTGTGTCCTATTAACAATGACTTGAGCTTATCAAACTGAGAGGCCAGTAGCTTTTTCTGTTTATCTGTGTACGTGTTTGTGGATAAACCTGAAATTGATGAGAGACCACAATGCGCTTTCAGATTAGCAACTCTAAGAAATCACTTTGCTGAACGAACTGCTAATACACCACCTTAAATTTTCATGAAAAGTTTTGAATATTAGATATTGAGACTTAAGTATGGCACACAATGCTCAATACATTGGATTCAGTGTTCACTTTCTTCACATATATTTTTAGTGTGCCTACATACACAATCATGATGTAGGCCTGTGTTTCTGGGCTCATTAAAAGCCTCCCCCCACCCACCCCCACCCCTCTCCAATACGTGAGTCTCATAGACAGCAACAACAGAAATATAAATTTAGACAATAAGAAGAGATTAAACAGAATATAAAGCATTCACCATAACTTCCTTCATTTTCTGCTGATAATTTATGTACAATTTTCCAGTATGGTAGGTTTATGTACAGTCAAGCCCATAATTATTCATACCCCTGGCAAATTTTGACTTAAAATTTACTTTTATTCAACCAGCAAGTTTTTTTTTTTTGACCAGACGTAACACAGGTGTCTACAAAAAGATAATAATACAATGTACAAGAGGCATCACTGTGGAAAAAAATAATAATGTGTGTCAACAATCAAGAGAAAAGCCTTTATTGGCTGTTACAGCAATCAAATGCTTCCTATAATTGCAGACCAGCTTTTTGCATGTCTCCACAGATATTTTTGCCCATTCATCTTTTGTAGTGAGCTCCAACTCTTTCTCTTTGGAGAGTCTCCTTGCTATCACCCTGATCTTTAGCTCTCTCCACAGATTCTCAATTGGATTCAAGTCAGGACTCTGGCTGGACCACTTTAAAATGTTAATGTTTTTGTCTGTTAACCATTTCTTCACCACTTTTGCTGTGCGGTTTGGCTCATTGTTGTGCTGAAAAGTCCACTGTGCCAAAGGCCAAGTTTCCCTGCAGACTGCCCGATTTTGTTGTTGAGAATCTTCAAGTATTGGTCTTGTTTCCTTGGTGCTGTTTACTGTGATTAGGTTCCCTGGTGCACTGGCTGAAAAACACCCTCAAAGCATTAGGTTCCCATCACCATGTTTGACAGTGAGGATGGTGTTCTTAGGGTTGAAGGCTTCTCCTTTTTTATGCCAGATGAAGGAAACACCATTGTGGCCAAACAACTCAATTTTTGTTTCATCTGACCATAACACAGAAGACCAGAAGTCTTCTTCTTTGTCCAGATAAGCATTTGCAAAGGCCAAGCGAGCTTTTGTGGACCTTACCTGGAGAATTGGCATCCTCCTTGGTCTGCATCTGTGGAACCCAGCAGTGTCCGTTGGACTGTCTGCCACCAGCAGAGCACAGATTCAAGGACATGGCCTTGGTGGTGATCCTTGGATTCTTTTTTGACTTCTCTCACTCTCCTCCTGGCCAGCACAGGTGTCACTTTTGGCTTTCATACGGTGCAGAACACTTTTTCTCACATTTTTTCCACTGTAGCCACTGGAACTTGAAAACATTTAGATATGTCCTTGTAGCCCTTTCCTGACTTGTAAGCAGCCACAATGCACAGCTTCAGTCTTAGCCATGACTGTCCACAAGACGACTGCACATAGCTGCTGTTTTTCACTTGTTGAGTTGATTAAAACAGCTGTTCCCAATTAATCAGGGTAATCAGGATGCTTTAGAACAGCCTGGATTATTTGGAATGGTATAGAACTTTGGATTTTCAAAGAGATTGGCTGTATCCCAATTCAGGATCGGCAGGCTTAAAGTACGCAGCCTCAACGATCCTCAAGGGCCGCATACTTAAAGACCGCTAAGGCCGGAAGTGCGAGGCTTGTGAAATGGGACGGTCTAGCCTCCGTTGTGCTGCCCAGATTGCCTAGCAATCATGATACTAACAGCTGGAAACGTGTCATACGTTTGACAGAAATGAAGGAGAAAATCTTTTGTTCATTTGTTTGTTTGTTTCTACATGAGCTTTGATCATTCTCTGTAAGATTAAGGTCAGCTATTGAACGGCGTATAGTTTAAAGTAAAGGCTTTAAAACCAAGTTAGTACAAACATCACTAATGTCACATAACTTTGCCGACATGTGGCCAACAGTAATGTTTTAATGTTCTTTGTTATTAAACATTTACACATAAATAAGTGACATGATATTCAGTACTTCCTTAAAGTTTACTCTTCGGCTGCCCCTCATCCGCCATTTTTTTGGCAAAATTATCCACACCCACTGCCGCGCTATGCATTCTGGGATATATTGGGCCACGAAGTCAACACCGCCACGTCCTTAAAATTCAGGGAAATTAAGGACGGATTTGAGGGCCGCATTTCAAGCAGCCTTCGAATTGGGACAGCCTTCGTCACGTCGCGGTGACGTAATCAGCCCTAAAATGTGGCCTTTAAGGCTGCAGACCCTGAATTGCAATACAGCCATTGTGACAAGGGTATGAATCATTTTGGACATGACACTTTTTGCTCAAATGTAAATAAAAGCTGTTTTTTTTCCACAGTGATGCCTCTAGTACATCATCTTATTATCATTTGGGAGACACTTGTGTCATTTCTGGTAAAAAAAAGAAAAAAAAAACTTGCTGGTTTAATAAAAGTAACTTTAAGGCTAAATTTGCCATGGGTATGAATAATTATGGGCTTGATGGTACAGTGAGGTTTTCAGTGTTTTATTGCTACATTTGTTAAAAAAAATGATTCTAAGAAATATATAAATAAAAAAATCTACCCATTATTGTCAGATAATAGTAACTATTTACATAATTATAGAAATAATAATAATATTTTACAATTCTTCAGCCAGGGAGGAGTGCAGAAAGAACAAAATATGCAAGCAAGCAGCGGGCTGTCAGCATGTATTAATGAATAAAAGATAGGCAGCAGAAAACAGTATGTTTTTAATCTGGTCTATTTTTTAGTGTCTTCTTAAACAAGGAGGAGGGTCATCATCTGTCTGCATGCCTTTCTGTAAAAGTTACTGTTGGTGCCATCTTCATGCATTTTCACTGTCATGTTTTACTACTTTTGAACAACAATCTATTATTTATCTTGTCCTGTAACCATTACAGAAAGTGGTTAGTACTGTCCAACAGACTTAGAAGGGCTTTCTGGATAATTAAAGTTGCTTAACATTAATTTTTTTAAAACGTTTTTAGCTACTATTTCCCAACTACTGAAGATCGATAGTTATCAGCCTTGATCTTGAGTACTTCGTGGTATTTTTTCAAGGTACTGGAGAGACTTAAGCAAATCTCAACCTTCAAAAGTACAGTAGGAACACTCCAAGTTCAGGGAGTCAGATAATCAATTTTCCTAATCAAAAAGTAACGTTTCAAAGTTTTGGCCTCTCAAGATACTGTTTCATACTGATCAAAGATTTACAAACCTAATGCCTCAAAAAAACTCAACACCCAGTTAACTTTGGCCAATGTGTGGAGCTGTCAGCATTCATATGAAATGCTGCTGTTTCGCTCCCAATTCTTGCTGAACACGGCATTGCCACCAGACACAGAGAGCTCATTTAGAGTTGTGGTTTAATGCCTGTCCCTTGATGTGGGGAGCTGTCAGCCAGCTGTCTTGCCTTTGCTCTTTTATATAGAACATTCTTCAGCTCAGTGCTGGGCTTATAAACATATAGTGTACAGAACATAAGCTCTGATGTTCTTAAAGGCTACAATAGGCATAATACAGCTGATCAAAGGTGGCAAGAAAGGCAGATGATGAAATATGGTTGAAGAAAACTGCTTACACGGCAGGTATGACTTGTCTGAATGCCAGTTTATTTTTGAAGTAAAACATGGCAACCTGAAATTAAATCTCATTTAAATGATAATTCAGTGGTTGCAGGTGTTTTTGTCCCCAGGCATGTGAAGTCACACCTGAGTCCTTGCCACGGTATCTCTAGCAAATCAAAGAGCTAAGACACTTTCACAAAACGGGCACAAACTCCAGTGTAAAAAAAGGTTCTTCGCATATGTACTCAAAAGAAAAGAATTTGAATTGGGCACACCATCACAACATGAGGTTAGCTAAAGGGCAGCTTTAGCTTAAGAAGAACAACCTTGGTTTAAATTGGGGTCAGACTTTGGTAGCTCTAGATGCCTTCTCAAATGTGATGATACCAGTGGTTTTTCCTCATTGTTAATACAACACATGAAAATCTAAACTGGACATTGTAGTGCATTAACTACAAGGTTCACTGAGCCTTCTGAAGGTCATGAGCTTCTATTGTTTTCCACGATCCATTAAAAGCAACCTCCAGCAGTGTACTTCTGCCCTGACAAACATAATCCATCATTTTATGTACAGCATGTTTCTTTTATTAATGCCTCAAACATATAGATAATTAAAGTCATCTTTATACCTGGAAGAGTGAAAAACAAAGAGATTCAGTGTTTTCTTTTTTTTCCTGTTTCTATTACATCCATGTAAACCTAGCTTTACTGATTACACTAGAATAGAATAGGATTTTATAAGAAGTATTTTTGAAAGTATTTCCCAAGTGCTGTTAAACAGAGTAAAGAATTAATAACACATCTTTTTCAAACATGTTAGTTTTATTTTGGATGCTTTAAATTATTTAACTTTGCACACAGAAACAAAATGATTTCAGAAATTCAAAAAACTACCACTGTCAAAACGATTAGCATTAGTGATGTGCGGATCGATTCTGAAATATCGATTCCTCCGATACCAGTCATTTATGTTCTAGGATCGATTCTCACATTAAAATATCGATATTTTTAGTAATTTAGGGTTAATTTGTAGTTTATCATTAACAGCAACACAGTGGAAAGAAACTATAACATTCGGATTGTCTACATTCAAAGGAACTACTTCCTCTTCCGCCTTTCATAGTCATGTGCGAAATACGGCTGTATAAATGTCTCGCAGCGCCTTGGCGTGCGCACTCACAACAATGGCTGAGCGTAATTGTGCGGACGTATTTTACCTCCACAAACAGCTGAGACGTGGTTTGAGATACATGTGGCAAAAAAGTGCTCCAAGAGTGAGGTGTTGTGGCTATACTTTCCCAACCTTGAGACCTCAGAATTAGGGAGACAATCAAAAGGGCACATTTTACAGGGTTTATTTATCGGATAAAACAATAACATTTTTAAATTATCAAAGTGACATATATATCATGTTTAACCCGAGTAGTGAAAGCCTGCGGGGGTTTGAAGACGATGTGTCGATCGGCTCAGATATTTGAAGTTTACACAGCTACATTCTCACCTGAAAACATGTTAAAAGTTGGGTTTTTTTGCGACCCAGAAAGAGAAATAAGAGTAATATTAAAACTAAGTCGCTGCCGTCATTGTTGGAAACTGGAATTGGCTCGGCCGCGCTATGAATTCTGCGATATGGTTTTTCAATTTTGTTGTCCAGGTGGAAATTCAGGAGAATGGTGGCTCCGGGATTCTCCCGGAAAAATCGGGAGGGTTGGCATGTTTGGTTGTGGCAACATCACTAACCTTGTCAAACACCTCAGAGTAAATCATATCACAGAATATGAGGCACGTATGTTGAGACGAATCGCGTCTCTCACAGAGTCCTTTAGTGCTGCAGGCAGGCAACGTATTCAAATAGCGCACAACTTCAGTTTTTTTTATTTCTATATGATGAACAAGTAATCTGATGTCCTGTAATCATTATGACGCTATAATTTGAGATATAATAAATAAAATACGTTTTTTTGTATAAAGTATCGGTATCGGATCAGTATCGTCGATACCACCCTGAAAAGTACTTGGTATCGGATCGGAAAGGAAATCAGTGGTATCGCACATCACTAATTAGCATCCCGCAGTCCTGTGTTGTAGTCTCATACACGTCTCCTGAGCAATCCCAGCCCATTCTTCTTTGGCAAATCTCACAAGCGCCTCCAGATTTGACAATCTTCTGGAGTGGACCAGTGAGATTCAAGTCACGTATATATACAGTTCTTAAAATTTAGATTTTAAATATATCTATTTTTTAATTAGATAGATAGAGAAATAGATGATTTTTTTTTTACTTATATTTCATTATTTAATATATTTATATTACTTGGGGGTTTTCTTATGTAAAATGTGAGGGAATATTTCGTTAGACTTGCAGAATGACAAAGATTCTTGAATCTTAACTTTGGTTTTCTTTGGTGACGTACAGTGGGGCAAAAAAGTATTTAGTCAGCCACCGATTGTGCAAGTTCCCCCACTTAAAATGATGACAGAGGTCAGTAATTTGCACCAGAGGTACACTTCAACTGTGAGAGACAGAATGTGAAAAAAAAATCCATGAATTCACATGGTAGGATTTGTAAGGAATTTATTCGTAAATTAGGGTGGAAAATAAGTATTTGGTCACCTCAAACAAGGACAGGGAATCAAATCCCACAGTGCCAGACGTGTTCTGCTGCTGAAGCCAGTGCATGTCCAGGCCCGTCTGAAGTTTGCCACAGAGCACATGGATGATACAGCAGAGGATTGGGAGAATGTCATGTGGTCAGATGAAACCAAAGTAGAACTTTTTGGTATAAACTCAACTCGTCGTGTTTGGAGGAAGAAGAATACTGAGTTGCATCCCAAGAACTCCATACCTACTGTGAAGCATGGGGGTGGAAACATCATGCTATGGGGCTGTTTTTCTGCCAAGGGGACAGGACGACTGATCCGTCTTAAGGACAGAATGAATGGGGCCCTGTATCGTGAGATTTTGAGCCAAAACCTCCTTCCATCAGTGAGAACTTTGAAGATGAAACGAGGCTGGGTCTTCCAACATGACAATGATCCAAAACACACCGCCCGGGCAACAAAGGAGTGGCTCTGTAAGAAGCATTTGAAAGTCCTGGAGTGGCCTGGCCAGTCTCCAGACCTCAACCCCATAGAAAATCTGTGGCGGCAGTTGAAAGTCCGTGTTGCTCGGCGACAGCCCCAAAACATCACTGCTCTCGAGAAGATCTGCATGGAGGAATGGGCCAAAATACCAGCTACTGTGTGTGCAAACCTGGTAAAGACCTATAGTAAACGTTTGACCTCTGTTATTGCCAACAAAGGTTATGTTACAAAGTATTGAGTTGTATTTTTGTTATTGACCAAATACTTATTTTCCACCCTAATTTACGAATAAATTCTTTACAAATCCTACCATGTGGATTCATGGATTTTTTTTTCACATTCTGTCTCTCACAGTTGAAGTGTACCTCTGGTGCAAATTACTGACCTCTGTCATCATTTTAGGTGGGGGAACTTGCACAATCGGTGGCTGACTAAATACTTTTTTGCCCCACTGTATGTTTTTGGTCGTTGTCTAGAAAGAGAAGCGATGATCCAGAACCAGTTTTGCTGCTGACGGTTTGAGGTTTTCTTCTATTCTTCACATATCATTTCTTCATCTTTTCATTCTCCTTGTTGAGAGTCACAGTTCCAGATGCACTGAAGCATCCCCACAACATCACCACCACCGTGTTTTACTGTGGAGACTGTGTTCTTTGGGTTCTACACCTCTCCCTTCTTTCGTCCAACATAAGCAGCATCTCTGTGGCCAAATAGCTCTAGTGTTGTCTTATGTGACCAAAGAAAATGCTTCCAGTATGCAGAATGTTTCTCCAGGTTATCCTAAGCTTACTACAGTATGGCTTGAAGTGGAGTATTTCTTGGTCTTCAACCTCAGAGTCCATTTCTGTGCAGAGTTCCAGTGATTGTCTTGTTTAAGATAACAATTCCCAACTTGGCTAAGTCATTCATCAGAGTCTTGGCAGTTGTTCTCACAGTAGTTCTGATGCATCTCTCGCTAGTTTTTTTCCAGTCTCTGAAATCTTTTGGTTCTCTGCCAGGCTTGTTCTGTACTGTGTGTCTATATGGGACTGCCTGTATAAATAAAGTTTAAATAAAAATAAATAAAAATAAATAAAAATAAAAAATAAAAAAATAAAATAAATGTGTGTGAGGAACCAGGGCACCCTGACGAAAAGTGGGCTACTGGAACAAGAAGGCATCGGTGGGCAAGGGACGAAAACAGGGCGTTGTTGGAATGCTACTACGCAAGTAACCCCGGCGGAAGGGGCTACATGAATAGGATGAGGGACCTATAGATTCTTCGATACCCAACATCCACAATGACGGCGAAACAACTAGTAGCTCAGTGTTCCAACATTCGAAAGAAGGGACTGCTCTCACAGCTAGAGATTGACGAGGTACAACACAAATGCTACGGCAAGGAGGAGTCAGGACACCAGGTCAGGGGGGAGATATCACCAGCTACTGGTAGACAGAACAATCAGCCGAGACTGCAAGACCAGACTGACCAACCTGTGCACTGCCTGGATTGATTACAAGAAGGCCTATGACTCAATGCCCCACAGCTGGATACTGGAATGCCTAGAATTGTACAAGATCAATGGGACCCTAAGAGCCTTCATCAGGAACTCAATGGGGATGTGGCGTACAACACTAGAGGCCAACTCCAAGCCCATAGCACAAGTCACCATCAAGTGCGGGATCTACCAAGGAGATGCTCTGTCCCCACTGCTGTTCTGCATAGGCCTGAACCCCCTCAGTGAGATCATTAACAAGACTGGCTACGGATACCGACTACGGAACGGAGCAGTTGTCAGCCACATGGATGACATCAAGCTGTATGCCAAGAGTGAACGAGACATCGATTCACTGATCCACACTACCAGGCTATACAGCAATGACATTGGAATGTCGTTCGGACTGGAGAAGTGTAGTCGGATGGTAACAAAGAGAGGGAAGGTAGTCAGAACTGAGGGGATTGAACTACCAGAAGGCAACATTGCAGACATAGAGGACAGTTACAAGTACTTGGGGATCCCACAGGCGAATGGGAACCATGAAGAGGCCGCTAGAAAAGCTGCAACCACCAAGTACCTGCAGAGGGTCAGGCAAGTCCTGAGGAGTCAGCTGAATGGTAAGAACAAGATCCGGGCCATCAACACGTACGCCCTGCCCGTGATCAGGTACCCTGCTGGGGTAATAGGCTGGCCAAAGGAGGAGATAGAAGCCACTGACATAAAGACAAGAAAGCTCCTTACCATGCATGGAGGGTTTCACCCCAAGTCCAGCACCCTGAGGCTGTACGCTAAGCGGAAGGAAGGGGGCCGGGGACTGGTGAGTGTCAGCACCACAGTCCAGGATGAGACAACGAACATCCAAGAATACATTGGGAAGATGGCCCCAACTGACCGAGTGCTCAGTGAATACCTCAGGCAGCAGAAACCCAAGAAAGAGGAGGGAGACGAGGAACCATCATGGAAGGACAGGCCCCTGCACGGTATGTACCACCGGCAGATAGAGGAGGTGGCTGATATCCAGAAATCCTACCAGTGGCTGGACAAAGCTGGACTGAAAGACAACACAGAGGCACTAATCATGGCAGCACAAGAACAAGCTCTGAGCACAAGATCCATAGAGGCTGCGGTCTATCACACCAGGCAAGACCCCAGGTGCAGGCTGTGTAAAGATGCCCCAGAGACAATCCAGCACATAACAGCAGGGTGCAAGATGCTAGCAGGCAAGGCATACATGGAACGCCATAACCAAGTGGCCGGCATAGTGTACAGGAACATCTGTGCCGAGTATAACCTGGAAGTCCCGAGGTCAAAATGGGAGATGCCCCCAAGGGTGGTGGAGAATGACCGAGCTAAGATCCTGTGGGACTTCCAGATACAGACGGACAAAATGGTGGTGGCTAACCAACCGGACATAGTGGTGGTAGACAAACAGAAGAAGACGGCCGTAGTGATCGATGTAGCGGTTCCGAATGACAGCAATATCAGGAAGAAGGAACACGAGAAGCTGGAGAAATACCAAGGGCTCAGAGAAGAGCTCGAGAGGATGTGGAGGGTGAAGGTAACGGTGGTCCCCATGGTAATCGGAGCACTAGGTGCGGTGACTCCCAAGCTAGGCGAGTGGCTCCAGCAGATCCCGGGAACAACATCGGAGATCTCTGTCCAGAAGAGCACAGTCCTGGGAACAGCTAAGATACTGCGCAGGACCCTCAAGCTCCCAGGCCTCTGGTAGAGGACCCGAGCTTGAAGGATAAACCGCCCGCAGGGGCGTGCTGGGTGTTTTTATATATATATATATATATATATATATATATCATATGGGGTCTAATAAATTGGTCATTATCTGTACAAATTATCCATTGTTTTTTGGACCTCAATCTTACAATTTTGGTAAGTACCACTTTTTTTCCACAAGTTACAACATTTAGACCAGAGAGTGGATTGCTATGTTTTTATCTCAACCTAAGGCAAGGTTGGTTAGCAAGCAACACACAGACACGCTTATCTTCTAATTAGTGCTAAATAACAGAGTAAAGTGGATAACCTGAACCACACAGCAAGCCATATTTTTGTCAAGTGATTCCATTTAAGACGCTCCAAAAGACGCCAACAACGCAAACAAGCAAGATATAAAGATGCTTTTTTTCTTTTCATTCTTTGTGCTCTGGAGCACACAAAACATCCATTCACACAGGTAATATGTTTTATGTTACAGCCAAACACTATCATGAAGCCAAACATGGATTTCTTTGCATTTAATCTCTTGAGCGATCGTGGCTCAAGAGTTGGGAGTTCGCCTTGTAATCGGAAGGTTGCCGGTTCGAGCCCCGGCTTGGATAGTCTTGGTCGTTGTGTCCTTGGGCAAGACACTTCACCTGTTGCCTACTGGTGGTGGTCAGAGGGCCCGGTGGCGCCAGTGACCGGCAGCCTCGCCTCTGTCAGTGCGCCCCAGGGTGGCTGTGGCTACAATGTAGCTTGCCATCACCAGTGTGTGAATGTGTGTGTGAATGGGTGGATGACTGGATATGTAAAGCGCTTTGGGGTCCTTAGGGACTAGTAAAGCGCTATATAAAATGCAGGCCATTTACCATTTAACTGCATTTGAACGTCTACATTTTTGGGCCAGAGGTGGCAAAGGTCATGTGTGATGTAATAGCTCTCAATACTCGAGAAAATACACATGCTTAAAATGCTTCCATTCACATAAAATACAGAAACACAAAATGTTGTCCTGAAGTTTTGTGTGAATTATACACAAAACTTTGTATGGCACTGCTGATGAATATACTAGGAAAATTCTGAGACTGAACTACGTCACAATTTGTCAATGATATTTAAATGAAGTTCGTAATCATGATTAGGACCATGTGTGTTTGCCGCTAACAGGTGTTGGAATATTAATACCCCTTGTTCAGTGATGTGGTACTTTTGATGCCTGTGAAACATTCTGTCCTGCATTTATGTTTTTAACATAATGGAATGTGTTTCATCAATGATGTATGTAGCCGTGCATAGAAGACAGCAACATGTAAGCCAATTTAGAAACTGATGTAAAATGTATGTCTTTTCAATGTAACTTCTAAGTACAGCAGACAAAAAGAACCCTGGCTTATTGTGAAGCAATCACACCTGCCAATTTCATGCACTTTCAACGTAATTCAACATAGGGTTGCCACAGCAACAGTGAACCAACAATAATTGTGAGATTTAAAAATTTAATATCTAAAATCATCTCAACAATGCACATAAGATCATGTTGTAAATAACTAGTTAGTTGTTTTTTTAATGCTTTTTTTTACTTACTGAACTTCTCACCACCTCCATTTACTTGTGTTTTTGGAAAAAAAAATTAAGACATGAGGTTCAGTTAATACAAATTTTCCAGGCACCATCACAGATGTTTTTTGCAGGGCAGGATGAGCATGTCTCATTCGTTGCACATTTCTGCATCTTCCAGGCAGTTTAGGGATTCATGCAGCAGCTTATGAACCATGATTCTGCTTCCTCAGCAACACCACTCCAGCTACTGCCAGGTGGGGTGTCTTTGAAACATTTATACAAAATGTACATCAAATCCGCTGCCTGCCATAGCTGTAATGTAAGGCTTCTTTGCAGTTTTCTATAATTTACACTTTCAAGGTGGTCTTCGTGTATTGCGTTTTAGGATAAATTGAGTCACCTTGAAGCGTTGCCAGAGGCTCGAAGCCTGCAGGGGCCCTCGTTAGGAGCTACTCTGAGGGATCTGCATCAACTGTCTTCTCTGACAAACCAGCCTCGCCTGCTGACTCCCGTCTTCTTTCCCCCTCACTCTGCACTGAGATATCCCTGCATGCAAGCAGTATGACAAAGGTAAAGTTGCACAGCGAAAAAACCCCAACAACCCTTCACTGACAGCGGCTAGTTTTGAAACAATACGGACAAGTTAGTTTTTTCTGGCTTTCAGACTGCCAGCAGAAGAAAGTCAGAGCTATATTTTGTAATTTTCCAAGTTTTCTTTCTCTTACAGCTAAAAGGCAGACCTTAATGACATTACTGCTTTTATAATAATCCAACCCATAGCCTGAGACGTAATATATTATCAAGAAATTTATGTGGAGGAGTCAAGCTGTTTCTGGCACTATCTGTCATTTTTCCTTCTAATGGATGGGAGTGATATTTTTTCACTTAAAAAGTCACTTAACACCAGGGTAGCAAGAAATGTTTCACTTTCCTGCCGCACTGGAAGTTTGAACTGTGGGAGAGGTAAAACGGCCATAAACTGTTAATCTACAGTTGGGTGAGAAATCAAAGAGAAACCCTGCAACTTTCATCCATACACCAAGGCGGTTCTGTTATGCTCTAGAGGATATTTTTCTGACATGTTTTGGGTCAACTTGGAGGAAAGTGTTACTTGAAATCAATAAAAAGTTGTTTCTCTACCCTGATGAAACATTTCTGTCCTGAGTAGTCTCTGATCTCATATGCTTTGCTCCTCAAAGTTGGTGTGTTTGTTGGTTGTCTGGACATAAAGTGTTGATAGGTGATATTGGTCCATACTACGATTTTATGCTGAATGAATGGAAGTAGATTTGAATATTTTGCTTTAATGCCAGCACAACCAGTGTTTTACACTACTACCCAGTTTACCCAGGTCCTATTCTGAAATACAACCCAAGAAGTCTACTTGGACCCACCTATGTAGTTATGTCAGCTCTGTCAAAGGCCTCGTAACTCTTGGGGCCTGAATGTGGAGCTTCTCCTGTTTACTTTTTTGAGAGAAATTCATCATTGATTCACACATGCTGATTAAAGGCTTCACATTATGTCCCGCAGGATTTTCTTCCAATGTAAATTACTCCACCTTTCATATGTTTTGGTTCTCTAACATGTTTGCAGTGGTAGGGAGTCAGTTCTACTGTTTTGCCACATTCAAATTCACCAGTGTTTTTCACTGCCCAGCCCACAGTCTGCCATTAGTATCTTCTCAAAGGAACCCTAATTCATTCAATTTATTCTTGACATTTAATTTTCAAACTTGTCAAAACATGAGCTGATTTTTAAAAAGTACCAAAACTGGACCAGTAACAGCATTAGAATCCATCCATCCATCAATTTCGACTCATATGAATTCAGGGTTGCAGGGGCTTTAGCCTATACTAGCTGCCAGAGGGTGAGATTAGGGTTTCTTCATAGTACCAGACTTCAAACCGCTGCACAATGTTGACCTGACATTTTACTCATTAAAAGTCATTTACCAAAGTAGTGTGCTTCTATTTAATTGATTGGCCAACAGTGTACCCTACAAGATAACTTGCATGAAGGCAAGGTAACCTTTTCACTAGATGACCCAGCACTGTGTTGGTGTCACTGCTCTGTTAATAAATACTGGCTTATCAAAACTGTATGAAAAATGTTAATTTAAGAAGGGTGTTTGGTAATTTTCGCTCACAATGCCAGAAACTTTGATAACTATTTCACCTGCCTATGTCACTTAGGCATGGTTGTTAAAACCTGCTGGTGTTTGCTACCCTTTAGTTTCAACCTTAACTATAGCTTGGTGAGAACTAATTGCTGTATAATGTCATGCTGTGCATTGTAATGTAAGGCAAGAGCAGAGACTGTTTTCAAGAAAATAACTGTACACTGTAGCAAGACAGTATAGGGCTGCACCACTAAATATTACAGTAAATATATAAATATTACTACATCAGAAATTTTCACATTTCTTGGGAGTTATTGCTGTGTGTTAGGCCCTGTAGCAGTCTGTCAGCAGCAAAGCTCAGGGGCTTTCTCAAAAACAAATGAGACCAACTTCTCAATGCTGTTCAGGCCTTGGCAAATTCTTTTACTTGTCTTCTGCATTTAGTGGCAGAGTCTTGTTTTCGTCAGTATACATTATTGATATTTGAAAGTAAAGTTGCCTTTAAACTGTGGTGCAGTGTGGAAAAACTGCATTCTGCTAGTGCAGCATTAATCTACACTTGTCAGAAGTCCACAAGTATCATATGCAATTCAAAGCTCCACAGGCCATAGGCCTGAATAAAAAGCCCACTGAAGAACAACTATAAGATACAACAGCCCACAGATGTGGTTCTCTGTAATGCTGGGATTGGGTTCAATTTGAATGTGTAAACTGATTCTTGGTACTGAAGATGAACGTGATACTGGAGAACTGTATTGTTTTCTTCTTTTTTTTAACTTTTGCATGATGATTTTAAGAAGCAAAGGATTTTAAGGTTAACTAAGCTATAGCTGAGCTATAAATAAAACACGATAGAGCATAAAATTTGATACATCATATGGCCTTTGTAACAAAGTGCAATAACTATAAAGAGTTTTTTTTTTTTTTTACAGTACTTTACAATTGTAACTAAACACACAGTGGTGCATTATTATTAGACTGATCACCACTAAGGAATTGTACTTTATTGAACTATCTTCAAATGGAAGCATGAACCACTTCCTCAACACTACCTGTCATGTTCAAGTTTGTTCATTTAAAATAGATCTTGATTACTTTCATCTTTTCATCAACCATTTATTAGTTATGTTTAGCTGACTGACTTATCCTATGACTTTCTAAGATTTATGCTCTTCTTGTAGCTACTGTTTCATTTCAGATATTCATTATGTTCAGTGTCCAATTTCAGGTGTCTATCCATCATGTTTAGCTAGCTAGCTAACACTTTCAACTGTCAGACATACTTTTAACTTATAACTACCACAAACTCAGCTAGCTATTTCAACTGTTTACCAAGCAATTGTTTATCCAAACTGGTAGCTAACCTTTGTCTATAATTTTCCAATAGTTTAAACAGTTAGTTTTACTTTTAGCTCACCATTTCAACCCATTATTTTCTTGTCATTACTTTGACATCCATTTTTGCTCCACACTGTCTATTGCTTTGTGTTCACTGTTTTAACTTTTTAAATTAATTTAGTTCACATTTGCTTAGTTCACATCTTAATTTCAGTTAATTATTATATTATTGTTATTACTATGTGTTAGTACTCGATATGCATAAACTTATATGTCTTTTGGGAATAACTGCTTTATAAGGGCCCAAGTTGTAGTTGTTTGTCAGTGGTCTCTGTTCAGCAAAGGTACCCTAAGCATAAATAAATCTATCAGCTCTTGGATGTTACAATTTGTGTTTCTTTAAGATTTTCTTTAAGATTTTTTCACATCGCAGTTATGTAAGGAATACTACAATGTTGTCTTTCCTGACCTGACTTTGACCTTGAAATAGATGCAAACTGATTTTGGCAGCTAAAGAGATCTGCAAGGTATTCTTTGTTTCAGTGAGGAAATCATATCATCAGACAATTTTTTAAAAGACTCTTTGCTGTGTTTCAACGCTGCTACATTCATTTTACCCAACATTCCCAAACTGTGGCAACTATTTTAGACTCATGTTAATCTTCTCACTAAGAAAACCAGAAACCATAAAAACTGGAACCTAAGGTTTTAAATAATGAATTATAACGTTTTACCAGAATGAGTTTATCTTAAAACCACTTAATAGTGATGGGACTTCCGGCTCTTTTTAGAGAACCGGCTCTTTCGGCTCGGCTCACTAAAAAGAGCCGACTCTTTTGGCTCCCAACCGGCTCTGCAGGGTGTTTGTTGTTTTAATTAATTTATTATTAACAACAATATATAATTATGCACAAAAGGAATTACTAATGTAAAAAAAAAACCCTGTGGTTTTATTTATATATGTTTATATATAAATATATACAGTGGCCCCTAGAGACAAAGCATGTACAAACTCCAAAACACAAGTCCAGACGTGTGGTATCCACAGAAACCTCTGAATCTCAGCTAAAATGTCATATAAATCATTTCTACAACCACCAAACACATCGAAAACAAGCCATGATTAAACGAGCAGTTACGTAAATGCGCAAAAGACCGCTAAACAAACAAAACCGAACTAGAAATTCTCCAGACTTCATATAACCGGCTGGTTAGCTTCCAGAGCAATCACTGACTCCACACACCAAGTTTCACCACAATCAGACCAAAATTCACTGAATGAGCCGCAAAAGAAGACCACAAAACACACAGCGGCGCAAATGCGCTAAGACAGAAATTGGGTTACCGTCCAGAGTTCCTCCGTTATTTTTGCCGGTAAAATGGTAAATGGACTAGTTCTTATATAGCGCTTTTCCACTCTTCTGAGCACTCAAAGCACTTTACACAACTTGTGCATTCACCCATTCACACATGCACAACTGACATTCACACACATTCATACTCTGATGAATGCATCGGAGAGCAATTTCGGGTTAGTATCTTGCCCAAGGATATTTGGCATGCAGACTAGGGGAAGCCGGGAATCGAACCACCAACCTTCCGATCAGTAGATGACCTGCTCTACCACCTGAGCTACAGCCACCCTGTAGCCATGGTAGCCGGTAGCCACGTAATTATCAGTAGTTACCATGCCTACCTAGCTGCATCAGAGCCGTTTTCCGTCAACAACCTCCATTTTAGACGCACCTACAGACACGTGACTGGACAGACGCCACATGCAGTAAATTTGGGCCCACGTGGGTTTTAGCATTGCAACGTCTGATTGCTTGAAGTGACGTGAACGTGGCATCGTTACTATGATTCTATTGGCTAAAACAATTAAAACGAGGTGTTAATCACGCATATTGACCAAAAGAAACCAAAGTTACAGCCCCTCAGAGTTTAAAGGGCAAGACCAATTAAACGCTCCATGCGCACTGCAGAAAAGGGCCATTATCATGTAAATGTGCGGTTAATTTTTCAAAAGTATATTTTAAAAAAAGCATTTTTAGGCCTGTTAATAAAATTTATTAATTTCTGCTCTTTAATACCTGAAAAATTCAACTGGCACGGTGTCCAATTGTGTGCCAAAATTGGACATTTTTGTACAACTTCTGGATATTCATGTATTGACAGGGCTGTAATTTTTCACTGTTTCACTTTAGAAACATAAATCTTTGCACAGATGATGTTTATATGTTGGTTACTGAATTTCTGGAATCAAATGTGAACTGAGGAATATTTTTTAAAGGGTTATTAGTTAAAAATTAAAAACAAAAATTAGGCGAGGATAAAATCTACTTACTTTTTCTGTGTTCCAGTCTCAGTAACTTTGACACAGTAATATCTGCTTCAACATTTACACCTCTGATGAAATCTCACAAGTGTTAGCTTTATTTTGATACCAAGATTGTAAGCACAGAGTTTGTAATTGCAGAGAAATAATCAATTAGATTTGGGCATTACATTTTCGAGCAGGAAGCTCAGAAACCCCCTTGGGGCTTAAGAGGTTAAATCTTTGTTATTTTATATCAGTCCCTGTCTGTTTTTTCATAGCTGATAGAAGAAGAATGCTTTGCAATGAAAGTAGGGGAAAAATGCGTGAAAGACATGAAAAATAAAGCAAGTTCTTGTCTTTGTGGTTATGAAAAACCTTTGTGTGTTTAATCCATATAACATAAGATTTATCTAATGACATGAAAGCCTTCTGTGTGATCTTTTTTTAGCAGTCCGACATAGGCCTTTGCTCCTGTTCATTCTAGTGGATCTAATAAGAACCAATGAGAACTCGCTCTACTTCGCAATGGTCTGTGCACCTATTCAAAAGAATCACGACACTGGTTTTTGTTTGGCTTTTTTTTTAAAACTGAATTACTATTAGGACGGGACATTTTGGGGATCCTCTGATCATTTTGATATTAGAGTTCAAGTTCAGCTTTCGTGATAATCCATAATGTTCCATGTGTTCTTTCCTAACCGTTAGTTAAATGCATTTGATGTTATTCACCTCATCCCATATGTGGTTCATTAAAAGCATAGAATGAAAACAATTTAGATCCCTAGGCATTAGTAACCACTGTTGCAGACGGTGAAGTGATATAATGAAGCCTCTGGCCATATTGAGGAAGGCCTTTGGGCGGTAACAGCTGTGAATGACAAATTATTGTGATTTAGAGTGGATTTGGGCCAAACAGACTGCAGACACATCAGCATTTCTTTGACAGCAATCAATCAACATGATCAGACTGCAGTTTTCTGCTCAAATTCACCAGCATCAACAGAAAAGAAGGCTGTTTTTCTGCCCTTGTTGTCTATAATCAGACTCTATTTGCACACAATCCACCGCTACACCTCCATACTGGCACCAGATGTGTTTTCCAGCAGAGTTCTGACACAACTGCAAGGCTTCAGTTCTGCTCTGCTCCCTGTTTAGCCCTCGCTGTTTTCTTCTGATCTGTGATGTTTTCCATTACGTTCTTCTCTGGCTCGCTCTAATCTCGGTTCCTCTCTGATACTGCGTTCTCTCATGTCTTTCGGTTTGTTCTCTAATCTTCGCACCATTGATGTTCTGTACATTGCTGCACTTTAGAGAACGTTTCATCTGAGCAATAACATAAGCATTGCGGGGGAGGGTCCTCCCCCACAAAATTTGGAGAGTCAAACAGCAAATTTCAGGCATTATTGTAAATTTTTATGCACTGATTTCTGCTTTTAATGCAGGAATTGATGGTAGAAATGCCTTAATTTTTGTAAAGTTAAACTCAATTCCGGGAGCATGGTATGGTTAAACAATTATAGGAATATAATGCAGCGAGGCTGCCAGGTACACTGTAACTTTAAAATTATTACTTGAAAATTAGTTGCAACTTTTTTCTTTTCTGTCAAAAACTTGTAGGCCTACAGATGGAAGAAATGCACTCTTGTTTTGGGTTTGCCTGATTTTAGATATTAAAGTTGATGACCGTCTGGTATTGGGCCACTTTTGTGTGATTTTGCTTTTGCTATGATTTTTGTGTTTCATATCCTCTTTTAATGTACATAAGTAATAATTCCGTTCTTAAATAGCTTGATTTGTTTTCAAAAACATAGACCCAGGCACTCATTATAAAAGAAGGTATGTCTAACTCTCGAGAGTCGATGGAGGCGCATCCAAGAAACATGACATTTTTAAGATGATGTAAGACACATCCTCGCCAAGTGTCTGTTTTTAGATGTTTAGAACGTGCAGACTTCAAACTATGTACCAGTTTTTAAATTGTGTGGACAGGCCAAGTAATACCAGAGATGCGTCGCATTTGATGATTTAAGGCTTTGATGCAGCTACTCATCCATGGAAATTGACTGTGGAATAATTAGTAACGAGGAAATTTCACAACTGGATTTGTTGGACAGGTGCTCAAGTCGATTGGAATGATTGGAACATCTGAGTTCATTGAATTGGATAGATAAGTGAATGCTTCTGCCAATATAGTGTACATATATAAATTTATATTTCAGCATGAAGGCACATCTGGTCTTGTAGTGAACTGAAAACAAAAAGGTTATATATTTATATATTTTCTTTCTTCTTTTTCCTCCTTAATTATCAGCCTGCCTCGGAGTTAACAGCATCAGAGGAGATGCTCTGCATCCATGTGTTTCTAAGAGAATTACGTTTACTACAAATTATTAATCAAACTAAAATTTATATTTTGAGTTGAGATGAAGTTGAAGTACATCGACCTGCCCCATTCGTCTGAGCAATGTCACGGTGTTTAAAAAGGGTCTGCTTTAAAAAAGTCTCCCCCCCAAAACCCCATACCGTCTCTTTTCTTTTGGGTTGTACTTGAATTCATGCTCCAAGAGGAGGAAAATAAACCTCAACAAGCCTTGGCCGATACATTTTTATTTTCTGTCCAGAATTTGTCGGCTCATTTCTTCGAGTCCTATCTCTTCAGTGTGTGTGTGACGCAATAAACAAAAGCGGTGGAGACCAAATCCATTAGTGTGAGGGACGTTATAACATAATCTGAAACAGAGAATTTTTTTTTCTCTTTGCTCCCGCAACGACCCCATTTAGGGAACGACTCAAAGCCGTATTTTACTTCGGTGAAAGCATTTGTAGTTTGTCGGGGACCAGATTTAAGAGGCTTCTTAATCACAGTGTGCTAAGCCTTGGGGACTCAAAGTAGATAACAGCACCACACTGGGAGATTTTTTTCAGTTAAATGTTACAATATGAATCATCCATTTAACAGTCCTTTATTTCCTTTTTTGTCCATTACCAGCATATGGAGGGCCTTTCTATCAGCATTCGTTCCTACGTCTGACTTTAAAGATGTCTCGCTACCTCGGTGGCTTATCTCATATGGTGCTGAGTCACACATACAGTATACTGCTACAGCACAAAACAAAGAGGACACACCTCACTAACTTACAGATATGATTCATGAAAGCAGGTGAAGTGCATTTTTCCGGCTCTCTCTCAGTCCACTCAACCCCTCAGAGGGCAGCCGCTGAATAATAATCGGCTTCTATCTATAATATGTTCTTCTACAGCCCTCCCAGTTTCAAGTGCTTTCTGGCAAGATGACAGTGCTGTCATCCACAGGGCGTGCATGGTCACTATCTAGCTTGATGAACATGAAAACCATATCAAACAAATGCCACAGCTGTCTAAACTGCCAGATCTGCACCCAATTGATCACTCCAGGGAAAGGGATTTGCCTGTTTTTGTCAGTAGCATCCCGCCTCTTGTGTATAAAATTGCTTAGCATCACATGGAGCTGCTCATTATAGCCAGAGTCTTGTTTAATCGCAGCAGCTGGTGGACTGAATGCCTTGCTTTTTGGCTCTTGGAGAAAGACGCACATTAGCTTTAAAAACAGAAGGATTTCTATTTTCTCCGAGTGCCCAAACCAGCTCTGTGTGTAACAACTACAGCACAACACAGAGACAGTACAAGGAAGAGGCATGAATCCTAAATAGAAATCTTTGGGATTTTTCCAGTTGCTGCAGTGACGCGAGTGCTCAGTTGAGGTTCGCGATAGATTTAACTGCGTTGCTGGCATATCATATTAGGCCATTGGTGGCCTACGTCTGCAGTTTTCTGTGAGGCCTGTTGTAAGCTCCAGAAGGTCATCTCTGTAGACAGGCTGTGATCAGCATACCTCTACCTGTGCTGTGGTTGGTTTCCTATTCTTTATGGATTTAGCCAACTAGATCCTACAATTCATAGGCCTGTTATGGCTGCTTTCCAAACCCTTAGCTAGGATAAAGATGGAATTCGGCAAAGGATTACTAAAGAACATTATCAGTTTAAATTCAAATTGATTATTTCTTCAAAAAGCAAGTCCTGATACTCAGCAGCCATTCTGAAACATACCTATTCACTTATATTTCCAATTATTTTGGCGACATCATTGAAACTAACTTCCATTTCAAAAGTCAGTAGGATAGAAAGTCATCCAAAGCCTTTTCTCCTGGTAGTTATACTTGTTCTACTACTTTTGCTGCTGCAATTTCTTCGATCCATCCATTTCTCTCTCTCTTATATCATCTCTGCTGCTATCCAGGACCTAACCTAGCACACACCAAGCACATCATAATCATCAGTCACCACTGCCACAGTGTTCATCATTGTGAACAGTTGCGCAACAAAACTAACTACCAGTGTAAACTTTGAATAACATGGATTTATTTCAGAAATGTTTGCAGAAATATTTCAGAATATGCAATGTATGATTGGTTGGTATTATTTACTATGTATTGTTTTTCTATGCTTTTTTGGGGGGTCTTTTTAAGCATACTTTAGGTTTGTAGTGCAGTAAAAAACAAATGCAGTGTGCACGCTTTTGTTATTTGCTCTGTTGCAACCCAATTTAATAAACCTGAAATAATTTTGCATATAATAATATTAACATGTACCCCCATATGTCACTCCATATATGCCTATATGTTTTCAATAAGTATGAGACATAGTTTGAAATAGATCTATATAGCATTATTATCACTTTGACCACTCCTTCAAGGTTGATACATTGATCTGAAAGTCAGAGGTCAAATCTGACATAATATTTGAAATCTTAATCCAGTACTTTACTTGCTTTGAAGAACTTGGTTGATGTAAGGTACTTTTTAATGGATTGTTTTATCAGAATTCATTCAAAACGTTTTGAGCTACCATGTCTACAGACAATTCACTACAAAAAACATAACCTCTTTGGTTGAGGTTATGAATTAGGACATTACATGTGAGCTTTAAATTTCTGATTTATAACATATTTTCTGAGGAGTCCTTACCTTTGAAAAGAATGTCTCATCTTCCTCTCCTGGCCTCTCTTTTCTACATTCTCCATCTCTGAGAATACAATTATAACATATTAGCACTGCCTTCCTTCCCTGGAAAATAAACTCACTGGACTTGAGCTAGCAGACAGACTGGTTTGCACAATACACAGAAACAGTTTGTGTCACATTGGTTGAGCTCTTTGAAATCTTGAAATTGAAATGACCTGCTATTTCAAAAAAGTTACTCCATTGATGCTCAATCCTTTTCTGTAGCACTAGATAGATGCTGAAGTACTGTGAATGCAACTATATTGAGATCTGAACAACAAAGATATGATAGCCATGAGTTAGTCAAGTCACCATATGGCTCTATCTGCACCCATGTTTTTTCTGTCTCTGTGGCAAAAAAGGACGACCAGACAGCAACACATGAAAACTGAACTGAACTCTGTATTAATATCCTGGCATATCTGCAGTTATACCCACCTCATGATTTTTGTCAGGCGTCTAGCCCACACAGCATCTATCAGTGCCATGAATAAAGTGTAAGGAGCCCAGATTAGGCCCAGATGTGTCTGCTGGGCCATTTATACACTGGTCCTGCAAAAGCAGCACATTCTCACTCCCAGCTCATCACAATACTGATGCTTGGTCAGCAACCTCAGGCATCATATTTTACACACTGGAGGATGTTTTTTTCAGATTTGATAATTGTACCTTAGACATCAATAGACATTCTTCAGTGTCTGAAAAAAAAATAAGAAAGCACTGTGAAGGGGAATATTGTAACCAACACCATGGTATTTTCCTAATCCTAAAAAAGAAGTTATGAATTGACAAATTGTATTTGTACAGCACGGTGCACGTCTAAAAGTGTCACTAAAGTGTTGTTTTTAGCACAAAATTTGGGATCAAATGGAAGAAATTTGTTTAACATTTAAACCTATTTTCTGCACATTCCAGCACATAAAATAAAATATTTTTTTGTGTTTAAACTCACTCTTTCAAATAGATGCAAGTAAAACACAGCAGAAAATAAATAAAATCAAAGACTCAGTGGTCCTGTTGCTCTATTTTCACCTGTAAAGCAGGAGTGGGGCAGGCGGAGGTTTGCCCTGGTGCAGGTGTGCCGCAGCGGTCATTTGAAGAATCCGCGAGTTTCTCTGTGAATTTCCCATTATGTGGTAGCACACTCGGTGCTTGCTTGGAAGTTTAGGGGGGGTTTTGCTGTAAAAAGAAGTTTTCTGCCCACACACAACGGACGCTAATGTTTTTGTCACTTTTTATGGAATCAAACTCAAAATAAGGTCAGTACTTCCACGCTTTAAACACTGCACGCTCACACTCTCTCCCACACTCGATATATGATCCATTGTTGATCTGTTGTCACGAACGTCGCACTCGCTTACGTCACTGTCATGAGACATTCTCGCAAAAAAAAATCACAGTTTTAGTACCGCAGTAACGCAGCGTTCCTATGGGAAAGTAATGGTAATCTAATTACCGTTTTTGCAATAGTAATCCCTTACTTTACTCGCTAAATGAAAAAAAGTAATCGGATTACAAGTAATGCATTACTGCCCATCTCTGCTCCTAACAATAGTGCTATCAACAAGTAGCACATGCTCATCAATCTGCTGGTCCACATGAGGCTATAACGTGAACACATGTTTCAGATTCCCTTTTGAAATAACTGGGCAGAATTTAGCTCATTTGCCAGAATCAGTTTAGTTGTATGTATTTCATCTGAAGATGAAATTCTGTCTCAAACCATGTGTTTCCATATGAATTTAAGTTCTTGGATTTTGTACTCATAATGGTCAAGAGGTTTTCTGTGCATGAAGGAGATTCAAGGAGAAAGGCAGTTACTCTAGGAGAGCTGGAGAGGGCTGTTACAGGTCCTAAACCCATAAGCAGGAACTGTATCTGTTTCTTTGTGCGAGGAGGTGCAGGATGCACACTGCCAGAACTAAATGACTTCCAGCAGGTCACTGGTATGAATTTATTTGACCCAATAATCAGAAACAGACTTTATCAGGGTGGTCTGAGGACCCGACATCCTCTTGTGGGCCCTGTGCTCATGCCCATCGCCGTGCAGCAGGGGCAATTGTAGCCCATTTTTGGAAAAGCACCCCCAAAGATTTTTTACTTTGAAATATTTACTGTTTGTGTGACACACTACTAAAAATATAAAAAGCATACAGTACTTGGTTGAGATGTAACATTTTAACAACAAAAGTATAGATAACCCTCTCCCCCCCCCTCCCCCCTCCCATAATGGTTTGTTCCAGCTCGCCTCTCCCCTACTCTGGCTCTAGCGCCGTTGCTGCTAGAGCGATGGTGGCTCAGCGGAGCGGAGGTGTGAGTGCCTGGCTTAAAACAGGACATATTAGCTACACTTAACCTTCAGTTACTCTTTATATAGTTAGGTAGGATTCAGACCATGAAAGCATTACACCCAGGTAACCTGCAGTGTTGAAAACGTGTTTTCCGCTGATGTTTGCTACTCTACAATCCATCCTGTTCTGTAGTAAAATCAGCGACATTTGACCGTCCTGTTGCTCGCATTGAAATGTATACAGCCTATTTAAAATCTAAAACTTAAAATTGTCCCTAGCCTACTGTTGTTACCACTGTCCTGTTTGAAATGGATACTAACTAGCTAACTGACTGGATGCCCATTAACCTTATAACTCCTGTTGTGTGTGTGTGTGTGCGTGTGTGTGTGTGTGTGTGTTTGTGTACAGAGAGACAGCCAGGTTCATAATGGATATAAGGAAGTTTTTTCAAAAAAAGGAGCCACATTCAGGTAAAAGTGTAAAATCAAATGATCCGTGAATCAAGAATAATGTTGGATCAGTGTTTCAATATTTATATCTTTTATTAGATGTTCATGTAGTTTGGTTATTTGCCTTTTGGTTGAAAGTACACTGAGAGAGGACTTTTTGTTGGTGATCTTAATAGTATTTTTTTTCATATTAATGTAATTTTTTTTCTAACTGAATACAATCTAATTGTGTATGATTGTCAGTCCAAAGAGGGAGAGAGGAAAGATGGGAACGTGAGGAGAAAGTACAAGGTCAGGAAGGACCAGGCAAGAAAACAGACAGGGAATAGTGACAGGAAATACAGAAACTGTTAAACTGACAAAGAGAAAAAAAACTGATTTTACAAGTAAATTTCGATTTGCTGCAATGAAATTCTGGCAAACTGGACTAGCCTGCCACATGTTTTTTTTTTTTTTCACTTTAATTTCCATGTGTCTTTGAATTCAGTCTGTAGGCTGATGATTTTCATTTCTTTCAAACGATGTGTGATGTCCTTTCTTTCTGAACACATTACCCAATCCATATCAGTATAGATATCCAGCATGATTTCCCCCCCCCCCCATAAGCTCGTCTCAGTGGGGGAGTATTAAAGGAACTCTTTCAAAGAGTACCTTTAATATTTTGAGCAGCGCAGTCAACATGAACAACGACCATGGTAGTGCACTTGATGAGGAAAACTGCAGAACTTTCAAAACTTTAGGAAATATGTAGATTATAACATTTCAAACTACATGGCTTATTGTGTTCAATTTGAAGTAACACTACCCTGTTAAAATTCAAGCGCTACACAGTAGTGTTACATAGCATACCACATGAAAGTGAACAAAAGTAATTGAGACACAGTCAAAGTGTGCTTTCTAGGCTCAGGCTACATTTAATGTGTTGGAAACCACAGTACCACCTGTGCTACTAAGGGAAACGCAAGTTTTGAACCATGTGTGAAATCATGATCAATTACCAAAAAGAAGGAAAAAAGAAAAGGTTTTGATAAGTGAGAAGAGTGGTTTTGCCCTTTTCTGGGACAGATAATGCAGATTAAAGGTTGGGCAAGATGGGCAGGAGATTCGTTACCGCACATGGGGGCGCTTAATCATAACATTCATAATAGGAACCTCATTTAGTCGCTTCAGGCAGTTTCTGGGCTCTGTTGCCTTAGAACAATACTGCGTGAACAAGGAGCTCCCTGTGAAGGTGATATTTGGAGAAAAAAAGGTTGCCGCAATGGCACCGCAGACTTTGATAAATTATTTTTCATCAGCAAGAAGCATGCTCTGCACCTGTGCACGAGTCTAATGAAAGAAGAGGGGGCATTGTTGTTAGCCAAAACTCAGTGTGTGTACTTTGCTCCATGCACGTGTGTTCAAGCATTCAAGTAAGCCGGTGTGTGTTCCGGGATTGTGTAACCCAAGGGATTCTGTGTTTGTCCTTCCAGTTTCCTACAAATGAGGGGAAGTTATTGACTCAGCATGAGCAACACAAAACCTGAAATATGAGAGGAGGGCAAAAAAACAACAAAGAAGATGGTCTTTTAATAATTCCTTTATTTTTAACAAATCCAATTATCCACACATCTGGGATAAAAGTGGTAGGGAGAATCTTCCAAAAAGCTTTACTGCAGTACATCACAGAAGCACAGAGTGTGTCAGAGTATGTATTATACATTGTAATGTTGCAGTGACTACAAAAGCAGCTACTTTGGTCCTGGAATGTAAAAGAAAGCCAACAAGGCAATCATTGTCTCTTGAAAGCTGTCAGCGCTTAAGGCATCTACCCATCAACTGAACTCCTGCTGTGTTTTTTGCTGCAGGCGCTTATTTTCTCACAGCAATTCTTTTTTTTACCCGCAGTCCCTCTCCAAAATGATGTCTGTGTGTCGCCGTGCGCACCTCATTGAGGCATTAAATGACAAGCTGGCAGCATCAAAACAGATTTGATCGTGCGCTGGAGGGACAGCGCTGAGTGCTTCAGAATGTGCTGATGCTGCGCTCACACCATAAAGCCCCTGCAAAACAAAAGTCAAGAAGATGAAGGGGGCTGGTGGCGCCTCAGGGTAGGAACTTCCCGGTGAGGATCACATGCAAAGTTCCACCATTGAAGTGCACTACGCTTACCAGCTGCTGTTTAAATGCTGAATGTGGATGAATTTTGTATCGTCATTTCACAATGAGATTGTAGTCTATGTCAGTGGTCCCCAGCCTTTTTTGCGCCACGGACCGGTTTGTGCCCGACAATATTTTCACGGACCAGCTTTTAAGGTGTCACGGATAAATACAGCAAAATAAAACTAGTACCGGTACTGAAAAAAAGAAGATTTATTCATAACACACGTGAAAAGACCCAGGAAAACCGAGTTAACGTAAAAAAAACGATAACAAAATAACGCTAAAAACCAATAAAAACCCTGAAAACCATACATTTCACACCCGAGTCTCACTCTCGCGGCCCGGTACCTAATGACTCAAATGACCCCCCGTGGCCTGGGGGTTGGGGACCGCTGGTCTATGTAATATTTGTGCCACAGTTTTCGGGGGGGGGGTCTTTATCCCAAACAAGAGATCTGCTCTTTCAGTTTGCATGAAAGAGCAGTCTTGATCTACTAGCAACAAAAGCAATCAGAAGTTTTTCAGTCCAACACTCTCTTTGTAACTTATTTGATACAACAACTGCCAGGAACCTATTTTATTTAATTCAACTTTATTTGTATTGCACCAAATCACAACAACACTGCCTCAAATATAAGGTAAAGGCTCTACCATAATACAAAGAAAGCAGAGACATGCCCAAAAATCACATGACCCCTATGAGCAAGCACTTTGACAACAGTGAGGAGGAAAAACTCCCTTTTAACATGAAGAAACCTCCAGCAGAACCAGGCTTAGGGAGGGGCAGCCATCTGTCATGACAGTTTGGACCAGCTGTGGAATATATGACTGAGGTCTTAGCTATTGATAGTAAGGTTAACTAGTCTCTTGCTTTGCCTTCCTTTTTTTGATCCCATAGATATTATGTTTTTTTGTTTTAACCGTGCTGCTAGGATAGCTGAAAATGCTCCGAACAGTGACACTCCTCAAAATAGTAAAGTTGTGGGCTGTATCACCAAAGCTATAAATAAACATACTAAAGCACTAAAGCAAAAGGGTAAAAGCAGAGTTCCTTGACTTGTCACCAACAACCTTTTTATGTGGGTTACATTAATTTCACCCATTGCTGATATAAAAAGCCTTAATTAAATTTTAATCACTTTCTCCCTTCTTGTTTCACAGCTTAGTAATGCCAGCCTGATGCAAGCAGTTACAGCGTCTTTCCACATTTATCATCATATATTATCGTTATCATAAAAGAGATTTGCAAGAGCAAATTGTATGTCCTGTGTATGAGACATCCCTGACAAGCTACTTCCTATCAGAAAAGGCAGCAAGATAGCACAGCTGAATAAATCCCCCTGTAAAAAAATTGCTTATGTTTCCCTGCTAAATGTCTCTGGCATGTAATGATGTCAAAAAACGTCTCTTGAAAGCCTTTGAACTGCATATTCAAGTGCGGTGGCCAAGTTAGTCCCCCAGCAACTGAGCACTCTGGGAGGCAGTTGTGTGCTGACGCTGGCAAGCAAAGTTCACATCAGTTTCTGGGATGTTGATTCCTTTTGTCCAATCTTTTTACAAGTCCTATACATAACATATTCACTGGATATTTCTTTAAAAAATGCATAGGCCGGGTGCTTAAAACAACCAGGGGGCTATTAATTATGGATAATGCGCCCCGTTGTTCCATCCGGTGTCTCCCGAACAGTTGGCAGCAGTGTCTTAGTATAATAGGGCTGTCATTTTTTCCCTTTTTTTTTCCCTCAACACAGAGAAAGAGATAATGTTAAGAGTAAAAGTAGAAGGAAGACTGGACGGCAGTTTAGAAGTCACAGATGTGCAATTGCATCCCTCCCAATTTGTTTTAGGAATATTGAACAAGCAGGTGAAAAATGGCATTTTGAGTTTGGGAGAGAAAAATTAATCTCCATATTTGTACAGCTGTAAAATATGCAGCTATACTGTATATTTTTACAAGAGAGAAGCTTTATATTTATTCTCTCCACCTATTTTTTTACACTATTTTGTTTTCTGTCTATTTCAGATTAACCTTTTTTCTCAGTTAACCTGTTTTACAAAGCAGGTAAACTGAGAACGGCTGTGAATGGACTTCATTTTAAGCAGTTACCAATATACAAAGTCAATTTTTTTAGTCATGATTAAAAACAGTTTCATTACAATCACTGAAAAATCACTATTGTAGGATCTTTACGTTACAATATATTATGCCTCGAGACATATTGTTGTGGTTTGGAGCTCTATAAATGAAACTTATTGAAATATTGAAAAGTTTTATATTATTTATAAATACATATTTATTATTTCAATATATTTCAATATATTTATATTATATATTGAAAAGTTGGGTAGTCTTTACCCTAAATGACAGTGTCTTATATAATTGTCATAAAGAAAGTTAATTGAGCCCCGCAAAAAACCTTGACTGAAGTATAGAGTAACAGGTTAATCAATAATGGCTACACCTTAAGTTGACATTTTGAGGTCAAAAGACTTTTGGCATACAATGTGTAAGCTATATCATGAATTTCAGGGTTTGGTTTAAGTTTTGTTTAAAATTCCTATTAACATAAATATGAATAACAGGAAAATAGATTCAAAGCAACCACTGCTGCCTGCTGTGCATCTTTTGGTACAATGAAAACATTGGAGGGCAGCAGGGAGAGGCTCTGTTTCAGTGATGGTAGTTTGCTGCTGGAAGAAAAGCTGTTCAAAAATATTTTTGTTTATGAAAGTCAAGAAGGAAAACCAAGTTGCTTGGTAAAACTATCACGCGTCCTCGCATCTTTATTAAAGTGAATTAATGATGAAACCGTCCTCATCCTCATGCATGAGTCATAATCTATCACAGCCTTATTTCTGCATGATCCATGATCAGGAAGAAACACTGGAGAAGAACAGAAATGCGCAGCATGAATGGGATAGTGACAGCTCTTCTGTACACTTCCCAGAAATATAACAAAACATGTTTTCGTGAGAACTTGTCTCTTATTGAGAGGAGAAGGCTGGTTGGCCTGTGCTTCCCAACCTACTAGCATGGCACTCCAATCTTTGATAAACAGCAGAGAATTGTTGTTTTGTTTCTTTATTGTTTGTTTGGTGATAAAATAACTGACTTGTCAGAAGAACATGAGCTCTGCTATCACAAGATAACAGGTTAGACTTACTCATGATCACAGGCAAACAAGCTTTGTTATTAGAAAATAACAGAATAACTGTCCTGTTATCTTGATAATGGCATTAAAAAGGCCACTTTCTTTATCTGTAACCAAGTCCATCTCTTTGATTAAGTACTCTTATACTCTGTTCTTATGACTTTTATGTGAGACTTCGATCTGATGAGCAGGTTATGGATATTTACTAACAATATCATATGTGTGACTGAAATTATCTGGTCATTTTGTTGTTGTTTTTTTTTTTTTTGTAGTACATATCTTTACTAATTATGTTGGTTTGCATTTTTAACAAGTGAAAGGTCAAATCCACCTTTTGTCACTTTGATTGACTGCTTCAATATTTGTGTTAACAAACAGTTGAACAGTATCTAACAAATGGCAGCAACTCATTGGGTTTATACATCATTAAGACAACCTGCTGAAGTTAACACCAAGCATCATAAATGAGGACCATTTGTTGGTGCTAAATGGGAACATTTGGCTGTTGATGTCAAATGTGCTGGTCTGAATACTTCAGAATGTCAAGGTTAAGCTGTGTGGCAGGCAGGATGTAGGACCCAAACGCAGGACTCATAAACAAAAGGGCGAGCTAAAAGAGGAAGCTTTACTTTGGCTGTAACTAACTCACTTCAAATACAAAACTAAACTAGAACCTGGAAAACGCCAACCAGAAAAAAAACCAGGAACAGTAACTAGGAAATGGCTGGAAACATGGGGGGGCACACACAGAATTGCGAGGGTCGACACGACAACAGACAGAGGAAAACACAGGGCTTAAATACACCAGGGAGTAAGGAGGGACTGGAAAACAGGAAGGAAGCACATCTGGGGCTAATCTCACATAATGAGACAAAGGAAATAAAGCAGAATACACTGACATATAACACAGACTGTCAAAGTAAAACAGGAAGCAAAAGACAGATGCGGATTTGACAAGGGGATACAGCTGACAGGGAAAACAGAGCACACATGGAGCACAGAGACAGTGGCAAACTGTGACATGGAGACACGACTGACTGGGGAGACACACGAATGTAGACAAGGAAGCATTACTGACTTGACATGACACATGGGACTCGCAGGAGGCACAGTGCAAAACCTAAGATCTTGAAATCAATAAAGTATAACCAGAAATAAACAGAAACAAAGAATATAAATACTCAAAAACCATAAACACTGAGTCAGAAGACTCAGGACCATGACACAGAAATTGTTGATCTACTTTGAACCCTGAGATGTTTATACAGGAAATTCAAAGAGAATCGTCCTAAAAAGAGAAAACATCCAGCAGTTCTCTGGGCAAAAATGCTTTGTTGAGGAGGCCAGAGGAGAATGGCCAGACTCTTTTAAGCTGATAAGAAAGCGACTGTGACTCAAATAATCACTTAGTACAACCTAGATATGCAGAAGAGCCTCTGTCCTCAGGAAATTTTATAATGTCATGACTGATCCCCAGGACCATTTCTAGTGGTCCTCTGTCCGCACAACATGTCAAACCTTGAAGCAGACGGGCAGCAGAAGACCACACCAGGCAGCTAAGAACAGTAAACTGAGGTTACAATTCTGTGAAAACGTTGCCTCGTCTGGTGAGTCTCAGTTTCTGCTGTGACATAGAATTTAGAATTGGGTGTAAAAAGCATGAAAGAATGGCTCCATTCTGCCTTATATCAATGGTTCAGGCTGCAGGTTGTGGTGATGTAATAATGTGGCACACGCTGGGCCCTTTAGTACCAATTACACACAATTTGTGTGACTATATCCATCTCATATGACCACTTTGTCATTTTTTTGGAATGGGGAGTTGGATGTGAAGCATACAAATGTGTAGCTTCTCTGTGATACTACCCTGTGAACATGGGCAAAAATCTCTGAGGAATGTTTTTAACACCTTGTTGAATCTGTGCCATGGAAAATTAAGTCAGTACTTTGCAAGGGGTTGCAATAAAGTTGCGTTGCTGGCAAGTGCATGTAAATGAGGAAGTGAACACATTTTACCGCTACAAAAGAAATGTTTATTAATCTTTTATTTGTGGTCCCACTGCCCACACGACAGCTAGGTTAATCATCTCATTACAGCTACTGACTGAAGGAAATATTCATCAGTCATTATATAATCATGTTTTTTATTCTGCTACTGTACAGGAAATGTTAAAGATTAAGTTTAATTAGCTGGATCTTGGCCAAATGAAACACCAGAGTAACTTGTATTTCCCCTTATTATTCAAAACTAACTAACACAGAGTTATTCTGAAACTTTCCACAGCCTGTGACCGCAATGAGAATTTAATTTCTCATTCTGGCCCATATGCTCATTAAAATATATTACCACTATGAACTATTTAGGGAACCATATCTATAAGTCTGAGATGCACTGCCACAGAGGAAATCCTCTTTTTGAAACTGGTGAACTAGGCTCGTTCTTCACTGTCAACCTGCTCCGTGCTGACTCTGATAAAACCCTTCCTGAGACTACTGGTTTGTGTTTTTGAGAGCGATAGATGGGGAGTTGGGAGGGTGTTGCACCCATACAGTTTCTTATCTGTGCTTCACTCAGCACGACTATAGCCAAAAAGATGACTTCCCACTGCAGTAATTTATATTTGGAGTACACCATACATGGGTACTTACAATTTCCTACATAAACTTTCTGTGCTGCACATTTAAACCTGGAAAGACAGGGACCATAACAAGACTCTCACACCAAACAGGCACCAATGACAGATATGACAGTGATTTCAGAGGCACAGTAATTGAATGAAGCAGCTTAAAATAGTAGGTTCTTTATTTCCCTGTCATCTGTGTAGAGCAGTATCTGAGCAACCAACTGATTTAGGCTGCATCTCTAATTTGGTGTAGGTGGGCTGCAAAGTGGCTTGTAGGTCTGCAGCAAATGCATGCAGATCAAAGCAACATAAAAATCCCAAGGTAGCAAGGGAGGAGGAGCTAAAAGTCATATGAAGAACAGAGTAGACAATAACGACAACAGATATGAAATTGAAGCCGAGACAGAAAGAGCATAAAAATGAGGAGTTGGGGTTGACATGGGTTGCCAAGTGGCTTGCATGTGTGCAACAGCTTAAATGGTACACCTTCAATGAGACTTACCACTTGGATGTATTAAAGAGGGCTGGAACTGTGAACAGCTGATTTGCCAGGATTGTGGGTAATTCATTAAAATGTGAACCGCTGTGATGGAAGGAAATAACATAAAATAATAAAAGAATGTGGCACAATATAGCAAGGGTGTCAAACTCACATTGATTAATAATCCAATTTGACTTCGAGCCAGAGCTGTAAAACCACCACATCATATTACTATAAAAAATAATATCTTAATATTTCTGAATTTAAAAAACGTATTCATTTTTAATAAAAAGGTTCAAGCACATTCTGAAAACGTTAAATTTCGCTGCCCATTTACAATTTACATCTTACAGTAGGTCTAATAAGGGCCAAAATTGCTTATTATTTGAAGGACCTATCCAATGATCCATCCAACCTATCAAGATTCTGAAATATCTTTAACTCATTGGTCATTTTCACTCCTCTGTAATACTAAGAAATGTTAATGATCACTTTTCAGCAATGTTCATACTTTGCAAAGCCATCCATTGAGCTGAATTGGACCCTGTGGTTGGCCACTTCTGGCCTGCAGGCCATATGGTTGACACTCCTTAAATGGGAAGGGATAATATCATAGAAGAAAAAGAGGGGAAAAGAAGGGAGGCAGGTGTATGAGGAAGAAATGAAAGAAAGACAGGCAAAGACTCCTGGAAAGTCCTGTATTTATACACATACACATCCTCCTTGTCACTAAAGGACACACAAGCTATGACTTGACCCCAGAGTCATGTTTACATAGAAGCCAGTAAAGCGGTGCCAGAGAAGGTCTGTACTTGGGCATGTTCACATTCCCCTCCCCATTAAACGATTAGTGAGGCCTTAATCGGCCGAATGCTTAATTTAGCTAAGGAAAGCAGAACTAATGTGTTATAAGAGGCTCAAAAGGACTGAAGCAAGGAAGAACACAAAAAAAGAAAAGTCTGCCAACTTCCTGCATTGTGGCTTTCTGATGATTGTCACTAAACAGTAGCTTCAAACATGATTTTCCCTTAAAAATAAATACAGACAAGAAACAGGATCACCAAATTGTCAAGCCGCTTAGAACGAGTGATCAAATAAGCTATTATTCAACACTCCTTGCACTATAAATAGTCACCACTTGTCATGTCCAGGATTTGATACCAAAACCCTTGAGATCAGACTGTGAAGGCTGACAAAGAGTCGGAATAAAGCCCAGAGAGGCATTTTCAATAATACCCCTTCAAAGAGCAGTTCCTATTTGAGGATTTTCTTTTTATTTGTTTGTCTTTTTATCCCCCCCAAAACGACCGTTACAGTTGACGAGCTGCTGTATTCATCATTTCTCATATTGCGTTGTGTCACTCGGAGGTGAGCGGCGTGGATAATCAAGCAAATCATGAGGCTGGAAGAGAGCAATTTTTGTGCATTTGGGACCAGTGCTTCACTGTGTGTTTCAGTGTTGTCCTCTTTATTTATTTTTTGGTTTTGCTTTTTTTGTGTGTTTGTCTTCCTGCGGGTCATTTCTGGACTGCACGTACACTGCAGGGGAATAAAATTACACACGCTGATGCCAAACATAAAGGCTGAAATGTGAAGGTAAAAAAAAAAAACCTAACATTTTTTATTTGTCATTTCCTCTTGTCAGTTTTATGTTGTTATCATTCGGCAGTCCCTAAGGCGAGTGATGAATAGGTAACATGCTAGAGTGCGCATTTTCACCATGTTTATCTTTAGCGTTGGGGAATATGAGCGAGGGCCCGTTGTTGTACAAGTGGCCCCACTCTCATCATCCATAAATATAATTGGAAATGGTCCTGAGGATCAGTCATGACATTACAAAATTTTCCGAGCAAACACGAGTAATGATCTACCTAGAAGGGGCCTCTTGGGCTTCACTATATTTAACAAACTCAAGTGATTTGACAATCTCTTGCTGTCTGCTAAAGCCTTTCCCTGAACAGTGATTAAAACAGGACATGACAGGGCTGTCACACTTTGGATTTCAACATGTGCCTCAGTGGTGGGCATGAGGCTGAGGGTGGTGTGTTAAAACCCAAAAAGCAAGTATTAAACGTATAGAAAGAATCTGACAACCTTACTGCAAGTGAAAAACGGTATGTGCATTTGTATGACACTCTAAGCTTAGGACATGAGCTTCACAGAAATTCTACTGTACTGTCCCAGAATAGACAACTGTTGTCTCACGGCTTCCAGAGCCATTCATATACTAACACAATGCAGGCTAATCCAGTGTATTTTTGTCAGATCCCTGCTGGGTCTCTCTATTGTGCGTGCTATAGTAATATCGCCCAGTCCAAGGCAACAGTCCTTGCAAAGACACCTAAAAAGTCCATATTAGGTAGTTGGATGGGTAGCAGTGGCATGAGTCACTAATTAGTCCACCAGGGGACCCAGGTTCCTTTCTTACTGGGACCTTTGCCCAGTTTTTACTGCTTAACCCTAAGAAGGGAAATCAACAAACATCAAAAGCAGAGGGCCATACTAACTTAGATAAAGTAAACTAAACACCACTGATTGAACAACTGCATTAAAACATTCAATACATAGTGCTGAATTTGGTCAGTCTTTCTGGATGTACTTGGTAGACATAACATTTCTCTAAAAGAAAGGTGGAACCAGTTCCATTGTAATCTGTTGAGTTTTAGTTTGATGTATAGTCTGACAATTACATGGAAAAATATAAGATGAAGAACCTTATTAAATTTTCTAAATGGTTACAATCACTGCAGTACAGACATGCAACTCAAACTGAGATGATCACCCTACTGTTCAACAATGAAATCCTAATTTCCAAGGTTAAATTACTGAACAAAAAAAGACAGATGTTTAGCCATCACCAGGGCTGTAAAATGATGTTGTTTATCACAGCTAAAAAAAAATTTTGCACATAGGCTAAGTGACCTTACCTGGAATTAGATTAAATGGCAGTACAGTATTATTACAATCTTTTACTAAGGGCTCCTTATGATGTCTTTTTATTACTGTTGAGGGGTTATGTAGTTTTCCTTTTAGGATGTCTAGAACCTGGACTGTATTATGTGGTCAGAGAAGGTTTAAATACTAACAACTGAATTTAATTAAGGTTTAAAAAGTGTCATTATTTCAGTTAAAATTGTTGGAAGCTGTTTAGCTTCACTGCTAAACTGTCAAATAAAGGCAAAAAAGCACAAAAATACATCATAACCCCCCCCAACCTGACCAGACCCTTGACCGATCTCACCTGGAAAGTTGTCCCAGATCTGACAGAGCAGTGCCAGGCACCTAAATTTTCCCTCTATTTCATCATGTATATGGACACCTCGAGTTAAGCCTTGAGTTACACCACTAATCTGAGAAGGACAACCACATGTAAGAGAAGGTGAAAGATAACAAGAAGAACAATTGTTGTCTACGATATAAAAATATATATGTATATTTTTTAAATGCAATAATATAAAACACAAAGTTTAAGTATATTTTTTTTCTTCTTCCTATGTGGAAATCAGATGTAGAGAAACAAGATGTACAACAGTTTTTGTGGTTTTTAGTAATTCTTTTGCTGTCTGTGTTTATGGTCTGAGAACACTGTTTTGCTTGGAGCGGAGATAAAAATGTTTTGATGAGATAGTTTGGTTTTGCCAAAAGAGTCGGTTGTTTTGTGACTATAGTTTGTGTAAAACTGTTTTGTTGTGTTTAAAGTTTTTGAGAAAAGGCCAGAAGGTTTGAAGAAATGTGTCCTAACAGATGCGAAAAGCTGCAATACACCGACTTTGAATAGACATTTCAGTTTGTATTCAATATGAAAGTGCAGAGCAAAGGGAAAGAGGCAAAACTCAATGTACTGTGCATGCAATGTGTCTTGTAATTTTAGAAGATTGAAGGTGTGTGCACCTCCAGTAAGCAAAGCCACTTTTATTGTATTTTTGTTGTGTTTATGGACCAGTACAAATGTGGTACAAAACTTAATGTTTGCATCTTGTCATGTATTCTCAGAGGCTTTTCTTTATCAAAAAAGTTATCTACAAGGGCTTGAGGCTTTTTGCTGTTTGATGTGAGTAGATTCACAAAACCAGTGATCCCTTCTTTAAAAAGAAACCATGGTAAATCTGTTTCCATGCATTAGTGTAATGAGAGAAGAAATGTGCCAACCTTTCCACAGTTAATAAGGAAATCAGGACTAATTGGTGTATGGTCAGTTCTTCAGCACTTTGTACACATCTGTTTGATCTTCTACAAGCAGGTATTATCACACATGCACCCAGCATTACCTTGGTACTCAAACACATGAGTTCAGTACACCTCTAGCATTAAGGTTGTAAGATCAACATGCCTCACAATATACCAGAGCAAGATTCTAATCAATTTACAAAGAGCTGAGGCGAAGCAATTCATCCAGCAGCTGTCTTCTACACAAAGCTCTCACTGCCACCTTTTCAATAGTACTTCTGGCAACCACATGAATGCTTAATGAAAACACTTTGGTTAATGGCAAATATAAAACTTCTTTGTTACTGGATATTTTCTAAGCTGTGTGCTTTTGCTGCTAAGCAAATGATAGAGTCTAGACCGACCACTTTTATCTATGGACCTGACATGCTTTCTGAAACATGAACTCGCTGAGTAGATGCTACTTTAGAGAATTCCACATTCAAACAAAATAAGCTAAATAAACTTTTACCATACATGCAGACTATCAACTTTATTAAGTGCATGCAAACGCTAAGAGCCATAATGACCAAACCCAGGTGATGGCACTTCCTCAAAGCCTGACTTGCACTGAAAGTAATCATAGCCAGGCTGGGGCTTGCAGTGACTGTGCAGGCTAAAAATAACAAGTGTGAATCAACGCTTCGGGTTCACAAGGTTAATTTTGCCTGATTAACACTTGCCCATAAAATAATCTGTTTATTCATTCTCATTATGTAACGTAATGTACCCTAACAAAGTCTACAGGGATCTCTACCTGCCCTGCAAGTTTTTGCTCCCTTGCTGCTTCTCTATCCATGATCCAAGTATGTGTCATGAAAGTAAATGGCCCTTAATTGTCAGCCGGTGATCGGCTGTGTTCAGCTGATCACGGGGCCGGGGTTAAAAGAGAGACGCCACCCACCTGTTCGCCGCTCAGACATCAGTATCTTCTTGTCAGGAGCTCCGAAACTCTGCCGACGTCAGTCTCCGCCTGATTCAGCAACTGTGAGTGACAATCCCTTTCAATCCTTTTTCTCTTCCCGGCTCCGCTCGCTCTCTGTCTGTAACGACAGTTCCGAAGCCACGCTTCGTGCACTGGTCATTACTAGAATAACTGCGTGTCTGCTCCAAACCCACCGCTAGCCTTCGCCGCGCTTGGGTCTAGCCAGCACGCCACACGGGCACGCCGAATTACTGTGTGTGATCCGCCCGGCCGTGACATTAATTGGCTCTAGAGTCAAAGAGCGGTGTTTGAGCACAGTCTTGCAAGACTAGCGGAACTTGAAGAGTTTGTTAAGTGGTTTCATCGGGCCAAGAAGAGAACAAAAAAAATCCAGTTTCTGTGGGTTTAATAAAAGTCCAGCTGTGACAAGCTGCAGCCCAGTGTGTCGAATGTGTCTCCTCACCATCTCTAAAACGTAATCATGTCAGAAAGTAAGGATTCTTGTTTTTAGCTTGACCTGATATGTCCTGTTCTTTGGAAAATGTGTCATATGAGCAAAAGTTTTAAACCCAGAGACTTTTACAAAACAGACTGTTCATTTGCATTCTTTTACAGTAACCAAGGAAATTCCCATAAGATAATAATTGCCATAAGAAATTGTCTAATAAAGCTCATGCAAGCTAACAGGCCTGTAGTTTCAGTGCAAAACAACAGTCAGTATCAACAGGCAATTTAATTTGTGGAAGGATTTTCTGATTTTCACTGTTGGACTCTATCGGTCTGCTAAAAGTGATGAACGACAAGGTAGCTAGCATGCAGCGTTATGCTATCTAGAGTGAATGTCTAATTTCTACAAGTTGATCCATTAACTCAGCAAGCCATTTTCAAATTACTTAATACATTTATTAACCACATCCACATCTCTGTAGCATAGCAAGTTACAGATATTCTAGCCAGCAAAAACTGTGTCTTGCTTCCTGTTATAAAAAGCAGAAGTCACATTAGATGTGCAGCACTTCATAGTAAAATGCGTTGTAATCATTGTGATACTCAGGTTTACAGAACATACCCAGACCTCCCAGTTGTTGACAGAACTTGTATGCCTTTGCCTGCTGCTAGCTTGCACAAGGTCTCTGCAAACACTGCCTTCCCTTCACTTACTGTCTGCAGGTGTCAATAATAGTAATTCTTTTTGTTGAGGAATTACAAATATGGTAAATTTCCAATGTAAAAATGGCAGCTACATAGAACATATTTCATTATCTTTAATTCTTATGCAATGCTTCAATAATGCACTTCATAACTAATAGTCTGCTATGAGAAAGCAATTAAAGTTGCAGCTCAGTGTTGAAGCTTTGAAGAGTCTGAGCTACAAGAGCTAATAGTGCTTGTAGGCTCAAATACAGTGCAGCAGAGCAGAACGGCACTCGCTGTCAAAAAGAAATTGGGCAGATAAGTTGCAAGTATTTGAAAACAAACACACCCCTTTTATACCCCCACAAATACCCTGGCTGTGCCGTTGTACATCCCTCCCCTATTTTTTCATTTCACGCTACACTTTCCAAGGTGTTGGTGGAGAGCAGCACCACGGTCCAATTTTACACACTCTCTGTCCTGACTTTGGTTCTGTGATAATAAGTTCACTTCTTCCAGGGAATGACAGGGAAAAAAGGAGGTCTCAAAAATCTGAAACAGAGGTGTGCAAATACCCTTACGAGCACATACAAGAGGGTATTAACAGACACACAGGTGGCTAATGCTTTGGGGCTCCTTCAGTCATCCTTTATTCTTAAATGTCAGACATCACACAGTTTGTGAATGCTTTCTCCCTTAGGGCTGAATGAGCTGTACTGGAGTGAAAAGTGTTTTCTCTCACCTTCTTTTCAGCCTCAACAAGACCTAAAATGTTTAAGTGCTTAATCCCAATTAATCTGGAGTTTACAGAAAGCCTTTATTACTCTACTGAATTAGTTTAGTGGTCTTAATCCCTTGACAATGAGTGGAGGCGTTAGTGTGCAACCACATGCACATTCACAGATTTGTAAGTGCACACATCTTGCTTTGGAGAGCAGGGACCAGTCTTTTTGCACTCAAAGTGTGGGGAATTACCAGAATTTGGTCAAGAAGAGTTTACTGTAGCTAAATCTAGATCCAAACATCCATAATAAGAGGTTGACAATGGTCGGAGATGAGCCCATGTGCTATTTTTCCACGTATGAAATGACCCTTAAACGACTTGCCACTAACTACAATTTTTTTCGTGGTTCAACAAATGAAGAAACAAAATCAGCCGGATGATTGAGCAAACATTGGATTCACCTCTGACACCACAGACTGTTGGATTCAGTGTCAGCTCCTCAGCCTAAAGTAGAAAGTACACTTTATTTTCTCAAGTACAGTCTGTTTATTGATGTATATTACATGGACATCGCCACTAGATATTAAAAAATCCTATTTTGTTGTATTTCAATACAAAAATGTTGCACTTAAAACTTTAGCCTTTAAAAAAGTGCTTTGAGCTATAACTTTGAATAAAAATACACATAAACAAGTTTATTTAATGGGTTTAATTTGAAAAATGGTGCATTGTTGTAGATCTATAGGAGTAATCTACAGAAGACAAAACAATTTTAGGATAATAAAAGGTCGGTGTTTCTGCCTTGTTGGTCTACACTCTAAAGGAAATAGCATTACAGGTGTTTTCAGTCCCGTTGCCACAGGTGTATAAATCATGAACCTAGACATATAAACTGGCTTTAAGAAAGCATGGGATATTCTAAAGATCCAGCTGAATGTGTTATAAAGGTTGCACCAAGTCAGTTCATGACATTTCTTCTCTCCTAGATATCCTAACTGTAAGTGGCTTTATTGCAAAGGGGTCATGTTTAGGAACCACAACATTCAGACCCGTAGAGTGCAGAGTGGGGTCAAGGAGTGCCGAAGTGCAGTGCACAAGTAACTGCAACCTCCTCTGGCATTAACAACAGCACAAAAACCGAATACTTGGAACTTTATAGCATAGGTGTTCATGGTAGAAGAGCATTTGTACATGTAGCCCAGTATTCCTTGTCCATATAGGAAATGTATTTATTTAGTTGTTTATTTGTAAGGGACAAGAATATGCTGTTTATTTGCATATAGCCAAGGCTAACGATGTCTTGACAACCTGTGGCTTTGCAGGAAATTAAAAAATTTTTAAAAGTGTTTAAACAAACAATGTTTCTTGTTTGTTTTTTTTCCATTGAAGGCTTCCGTAAACAGTTTGATGTGTGCTTACAAAATATGAGGGAAAAATCCTTAAAAAATGGAAAATGGAAATCATCTTAAATTGGTACACTGTACTGTATTTTACTAATGTTTTTTTTTTTTTTTTTACAGATCGCTGGTGGGCAGAAGTGTTGCTTAAATGCGTGATGGGTGGTGCTCCCGATGTGTGGATGGTATTTTTGATGATGCAATTGTCATAACTTAAGTCATCAAAAGGAAGGTTTGCCAAGCTTCAATTAGCAGTTAAAATTAACTACGATGTCCTCCAGACTCTTGAACAGTATACTATTATGTTATAAATGAACTCAATCAACTTATTGTAAAACATAACTCTGGTTCCTCTAAATGTGGTGCCCTAATGGCCTCAAAGTTCGTATGACAACAGAACCTACAATAAGATGGACCTAACCTCCATATGGGGTCATGTTAATTGCCCATGCTGCTGCCACTGTCAGCAGGCAGCAAAAGAATACTGTCGCCACGAATGGTGGCACAGCTAGATGAGGAAACACACAAATTGGCTGTCATCTCCATTAGAGGAACGCGCTGCCCTGCCATGATTCCTTGTGATTCCTTGTGAATCAGCTTTAAGTTTCAGTTTTGACTTGGCTGCTTGTTTAATGTTACTTTTTAACCGCTTTGCTCCTGATGGGCGGTTTAAATATAACTTTTAAAAACTTCGGAATTATCATATTTCAGCTTTGATTGAAAGTCAGTAATTTCTGCAGGTCTGTATCCAGTGTATGAAAATGGCTCGTTTGTAAAAATTCAGAAGAGAGAGTTACAGCTCAAAGTGACACCCATCATAATGCTTGCAAATTCTGTAGAGGAACAAAATTACAGAGCGAAATCACAGCAAATTTACACATTAAAAAAAAAAAACTATACAAAAGAAAGATAACAAAAAAAACCCTTTTATATCATTTAATTCAATCTGTTCAGTCCATTGGTTTTATATCTTCTCAGCTCATCATACGTTTTGCATACCAAAACTGTAAATTTAAAAAATAACTTACTAACGTTGACATGAAAATGTAGTGAACTAATCGCTGAGTCTCACAAACTGGAAATATTCAAGTAAATTAAAAAAGGAGTGATTTTGAGTTGTTTTCTGAGTCAGTAACTGTGATTTGAATTGTCCTATTTAAGGGAGGCACAGAGTAAAATAGTATCCAATTATGATATGTAAATTGCACGTGCGAAAAGGTTTGATTATACATTGCTAACAACACAATAACGAATATCAGCAAAGCTTTCATCCGGAAGGTCTCCCCATGATAATCCTTGAACAAAAACATTGTATGCCAAAGCTGCAAAGCACATTGTGTATATACACATACACATACACATACATATATATATATATATATATATATATATATATATATATATATATGTATGTGTGTGTGTGTGTGTGTGTATGTGTGTGTGTATATATGTGTGTGTGTGTATATATATGTGTGTGTGTGTATATATGTGTGTGTGTGTATATATGTGTGTGTGTGTATATATGTGTGTGTATGTATATATGTGTGTGTATGTATATATACACACACACACACACACACACACACACACACACACACACACACACACTCAACAAAAATATAAATGCAACACCTTTGTTACTGCTCCCATTCCCCATGGGATGGATGTAGAGACCTAAAATTCATTCCAGATACACAATATAACCATCCCTCCCAAACAGTGGTCACAAATCAGTCCAAATGTGTGGTAGTGGGCACATCTGCTATATTGAGATGATCCATCCCACCTCACAGGTGTGCCACATCAGGATGCTGATCTGACATCATGAGTAGTGCACAGGTGTACCTCAGACTGCCCACAACAAAAGGCCACCCTGGGATGTGCAGTTTTTTGCGCTATTGGGGGTCTGGGGACCCAGAACCGGTCAGTATCTGGTGTGACCACCATTTGCCTCATGCAGTGCAACACATCGTCGCATGGAGTCTATCAGATTGTCAATTGTGGCCTGTGGAATGTTGGTCCACTCCACTTCAATGGCTGTGCGAGGTTGTTGGATATTCATGGGAACTGGTAGACGCTGTCGTATACGCCGGTCAAGCACATCCCGAACATGCTCAATGGGTGACATGTTCGGTGAGTATGCTGGCCATGCAAGAACTGGGACATTCTCAGCTGCCATCTGCCCTGAACAATGTGAACCATGATTCATCCGTGAAGCGCACACCTCTCCAATGTGCCAGACGCCATCGAATGTGAGCATTTGCCCACACAAGTCTGTTACGGCGACGAGCTGGAGTCAGGTCAAGACCCCAATGAGGACGACGGGCATGCAGTTGAGCGTCCCTGAGACGGTTTCTGACAGTTTGTGCAGAAATTGTTTGGTTGTGCAAACCAGTTGTTCCAGCAGCTGTCTGGGTGGCTGGTCTCAGACGATCTTGGAGGTGAACCTGCTGGATGTGGAGGTCCTGGGCTGGTGTGGTTACACGAGGTCTGCGGTTGTGAGGCCGTTTGGATGTGCTGCCATATTCTCTGAAACGCCTGTGGAGACGGCTTATGGTTGAGAAATGAACATTCAATGCACGGGCGACAGATCTGGTTGACATTCCTGCTGTCAGCATGCCAATTTCACGCTCCCTCATTGCTTGTGGCATCTGTGGCATTTTGCTGTGAGACAAAACTGCACATTCCAGGGTGGCCTTTTGTTGTGGGCAGTCTGAGGTACACCTGTGCACTACTCATGATGTCAGATCAGCATCCTGATGTGGCACACCTGTGAGGTGGGATGGATTATCTCAATATAGCAGATGTGCCCACTACCACACATTTGGACTGATTTGTGACCACTGTTTGGGAGGGATGGTTATATTGTGTATCTGGAATGAATTTTAGGTCTCTATGTCCATCCCATGGGGAATGGGAGCAGTAACAAAGGTGGTATGTATGTATGTATGTATGTATGTATGTATGTATGTATGTATGTATTCTGTAACGTGTTACGTTACTCAATGACAGTAACGTATTCTGAATACTTTGGATTACTTAATATATTATCATGCTTTTTACAACAACGTGAATGTACTATTGCTGTGTGATTTATTACTATTACTGAAAGTTCGCGACTCCGAACTGTAGTAAAGGGACCTCTGACTAATACGGCGGGGTCCCTGTCAGCTCGTAGCCGAAAAATAGCTTTACTTTGTTTTGTGGGTCAACTTTCTTGCGAGAGATAGAGAGAGGCGTTGAAAGACTGCTCCAACGGAACTTATTGTTTTCGGAGGAGAACACGGTGTACAGTCGAGTCTTAATAGCTTACTTACAACTGGGCTCGTCAGGCTCTCTTCTTGGCTGAAGTGGTTATTATTATATTTACATGCTTCCAGCTCCCGTTTTTCCTCGATGACAACTCGTACCTTTCCACTCCCCTTTTTCTCCCTCCTCGCGCTCACAGACCCATAACGTGTATGGCAGTCCATTCTCCCTGCAACACGGACTACACTGCCCATGATGCTACATTCTTGTAGCATTCTGCCTGTTAGCTTAGCACAACAACAACGAAAAGGCGCTCTCTCACCCAAGAAACACACAGTCGCAGAGAGAGAGCGTCGCCCTGTAACCATGGCAACCGTAACGCTGCCGCCTGGAACAAAAGAACGTAGCTGTCAAACAAAACCGAAACAGTCCTGACCCGCGACAATATGAAACAGGAAAGTACCGCAGTGTAATCCATTTATTTCAAGAAAGTAACTGTATTCTGAATACCACCTTTTTAAACGGTAACTGTAACGGAATACAGTTACTCATATTTTGTATTTTAAATACGTAACGGCGGTACATGTATTCCATTACTCCCCAACACTGCATATAAATATATATATGTATATATGTATATGATTAGTGCCTCTGTGCTGTCTTTCAGTCCAGCTTTGTCCAGCCACTGGTAGGATAGGCTGGGGTCTATCACACCAGGCAAGACCCCAGGTGCAGGCTGTGTAAAGATGCCCCAGAGACAATCCAGCACATAACAGCAGGGTGCAAGATGCTAGCAGGCAAGGCATACATGGAACGCCATAACCAAGTGGCCGGCATAGTGTACAGGAACATCTGTGCCGAGTATAACCTGGAAGTCCCGAGGTCAAAATGGGAGATGCCCCCAAGGGTGGTGGAGAATGACCGAGCTAAGATCCTGTGGAACTTCCAGATACAGACGGACAAAATGGTGGTGGCTAACCAATCGGAGATAGTGGTGGTAGACAAACAGAAGAAGACGGCTGTAGTGATCGATGTAGCGGTTCCGAATGACAGCAATATCAGGAAGAAGGAACACGAGAAGCTGGAGAAATACCAAGGGCTCAGAGAAGAGCTCGAGAGGATGTGGAGGGTGAAGGTAACGGTGGTCCCCGTGGTAATCGGAGCACTAGGTGCGGTGACTCCCAAGATAGGCGAGTGGCTCCAGCAGATACCGGGAATAACATCGGAGATCTCTGTCCAGAAGAGCGCAGTCCTGGGAACAGCTAAGATACTGCGCAGGACCCTCAAGCTCCCAGGCCTCTGGTAGAGGACCCGAGCTTGAAGGATAAACCGCCCGCAGGGGCGTGCTGGGTGTTTGTTTTTTTTTTTGTTTTATATAAATATATACACATTTTCCATCTACTTGTATCTTGAGTTTATTTACTACACTAGGCAATAGGTCATAGTGGAATTTTGAGTATAACAACTTCTTATAAATTGGTGCCATTTAACTTAATCTACTGATAGCATCAAAGTAGGATATATACTAAATTGATATTACTAAAATAATCTCGGAAGATAATATACTTATTATGTAGAGCAGCCAGTTCGCAACTGGATAATTATTTTTCTTTTAACTCTCTGGGGTGTTTTTGTTACTCAGCCCATGTTTGCAGGTCTGGTGAACCCTTTTTTAAAATTAATACATAAAAACTTATGTAATGATGCTTAACAAATGTTTATTTTATCCATATTCCAAGCCACGCAGACCACATTTCTGAGTAATATTTTGTGTTTCCGTCTGTTAGAACCCATTTAGAATAAAAGAACAGTTTGTTTTTTGTCACATGGTACTTTCAAAGTGCATTTTAATAAGGAAAATCCATCATAACCAAGATACGAACGAAAAATCATGTTTAACTTGGACAATTATTTCTGATCACCGTTGTCTTTCTTTGAACTTAATTAAAAGTTGAAGAGATTTATTTTATTGAACGTTATCCATGATTACTGTGTCTGCAAAATAATTTAGATCAGGGAACACTTCCTGAAAAACAAACTCCCTAGATGGCATCCAGGATGAAAAGTGAAAAATCTGATTCCAGCAGTGACTGCCGTTTGTTTTGGCCTTGGTTGCACCATGTTGACAGCTATGTAACGTGGCTCATTTCTTGGACAAAAAGACCATTCAGCTTCACAATTTCTTGACATCCATATTTAATGCTCAATTTCATCATTTTCAAACTTACTGTCAGACTGAATTGATGGCACTGCTATAGCTCGCCTGGTTAAGCAGGTGGCCCGAGCACATGAAGGCTCGAGTCGCCATTGTGGGGCCTGGGTTTTGAGTCTGCATACTAACATTTCCTGCATTCCCCCCTCACGCTTTCCCCACCGGTCTGTCTACTCTCTGCACTGTCTTATCCAAGAGAGACTAAATGACTCATGTTCTGAAAACCATTCCTCTTCATCATCTTTGAAATCTTCTCTCGCTCCTAAAAATCACTGAGGTCCTCTGAGCGGGGATTCTCTATGCCACCTTGATTGATAAGCAGCCACACGGGTGAAGCTATTTGTTGTGTCCCACCCTCAATTTGCAGCTGAGATAGAGTGTGAGAAAATAGAGTAATTCCAGCAACACACACACATACACACTAAAAAGGAGACCATGTAGGAGGAGGACACAGTGAAAGGACACAACACCTCCACACTCTTACATTACACATGTGGTGTTCTGGTGGTGGAGAGAAGCCCGAGGTTGAAGTCTTATTAAAGTGAACACCTCACAAGGGTGAAGTCCTCATCAGTGACAAAACTAAAATCAAAACTAGCCAATTTAAAAATATATTATTTCTGTTTTTCGTTCATTGTTCTCAAGAGTTATGACTATGACTAAATATGACACATAAAAAAATATTTTTCAAAAAACTGAGGTTTTGTTTTTCACCCTTAACATTTACTTTTTACGGAGCCCCTCTGATGACATGGTACAAAAAATAAATAAATTGTGGCCACGAAATAGGTATAACGTGCCCATGAAATACTTATTTGTGGCCACGAAATACTTATTTGTGGCCACGAAATAGGTATAACGTGCCCACGAAATACTTATTTGTGGCCACGAAGCACTTGATGATAGATAGATAGATAGATAGATAGATAGATAGATATATATATATATATATATATACACATACATACACACACACACACACACACACACACACACACACACACACACACACACACACACACACACACACACAGTGGGGCAAAAAAGTATTTAGTCAGCCACCGATTGTGCAAGTTCCCCCACCTAAAATGATGACAGAGGTCAGTAATTTGCACCAGAGGTACACTTCAACTGTGAGAGACGGAATGTGAAAAAAAAATCCATGAATCCACATGGTAGGATTTGTAAAGAATTTATTCGTAAATCAGGGTGGAAAATAAGTATTTGGTCAATAACAAAAATACAACTCAATACTTTGTAACATAACCTTTGTTGGCAATAACAGAGGTCAAACGTTTACTATAGGTCTTTACCAGGTTTGCACACACAGTAGCTGGTATTTTGGCCCATTCCTCCATGCAGATCTTCTCGAGAGCAGTGATGTTTTGGGGCTGTCGCCGAGCAACACGGACTTTCAACTCCCGCCACTAGGCCACTCCAGGACTTTCAAATGCTTCTTACGGAGCCACTCCTTTGTTGCCCGGGCGGTGTGTTTTGGATCATTGTCATGTTGGAAGACCCAGCCTCGTTTCATCTTCAAAGTTCTCACTGATGGAAGGAGGTTTTGGCTCAAAATCTCACGATACATGGCCCCATTCATTCTGTCCTTAACACGGATCAGTCGTCCTGTCCCCTTGGCAGAAAAACAGCCCCATAGCATGATGTTTCCACCCCCATGCTTCACAGTAGGTATGGTGTTCTTGGGATGCAACTCAGTATTCTTCTTCCTCCAAACACGACGAGTTGAGTTTATACCAAAAAGTTCTACTTTGGTTTCATCTGACCACATGACATTCTCCCAATCCTCTGCTGTATCATCCATGTGCTCTGTGGCAAACTTCAGACGGGCCTGGACATGCACTGGCTTCAGCAGCGGAACACGTCTGGCACTGCGGGATTTGATTCCCTGCCGTTGTAGTGTGTTACTGATGGTGACCTTTGTTACTTTGGTCCCTGCTCTCTGCAGGTCATTCACCAGGTCCCCCCGTGTGGTTCTGGGATCTTTGCTCACCGTTCTCATGATCATTTTGACCCCATGGGATGAGATCTTGCGTGGAGCCCCAGATCGAGGGAGATTATCAGTGGTCTTGTATGTCTTCCATTTTCTGATGATTGCTCCCACAGTTGATTTTTTCACACCAAGCTGCTTGCCTATTGTAGATTCACTCTTCCCAGTCTGGTGCAGATCTACAATACTTTTCCTGGTGTCCTTCGAAAGCTCTTTGGTCTTGGCCATGGCGGAGTTTGGAGTCTGACTGTTTGAGGCTGTGGACAGGTGTCTTTTATACAGATGATGGGTTCAAACAGGTGCCATTCATACAGGTAACGAGTGGGGGACAGAAAAGCTTCTTACAGAAGACGTTACAGGTCTGTGAGAGCCAGAGATTTTCCTTGTTTGAGGTGACCAAATACTTATTTTCCACCCTAATTTACGTATAAATTCTTTACAAATCCTACCATGTGAATTCATGGATTTTTTTTTCACATTCTGTCTCTCACAGTTGAAGTGTACCTCTGGTGCAAATTACTGACCTCTGTCATCATTTTAAGTGGGGGAACTTGCACAATTGGTGGCTGACTAAATACTTTTTTGCCCCACTGTGTGTGTGTGTGTGTGTGTGTGTGTGTATATATATATATATATATATATATATATATATATATATATATATATATATATATATATATATATATATATATATCAATCAATCAATCATCCCAGGGCACATACACTAGAACCTGCGTCAGCCATAGTACGGAGTCCTTGCTGTTGGTGATGTCCTTAAGGTGAGTGTATGATATTTTATATTTATTTCATATTGTTATCCCGCAATTCGGCAGTTATTTATTCAGACCTATATTGTTACTATGTTCTAAATGGTATCTGCTGACGTTTCAAATGTTGTACCCTCATGTTGTTACTACACGTTGTTTTGTTGTGCTTATAGCCATAAACTCATTTTTAAATGTAGGACGTGCGGCGGCCCCGCAGCACACTTTCAAAGTAGAGCAAGGCTGAAGGCTACTAATAAACGAGGTATGTTCAACATAAAACCTTAGTTCTCTGTGTCACGAAGGTGTCTCTCTTTTACCCTGGCCATATCACCATACTAGCTGGTGCAACTCTTCTGGTCTGGACAAAAGTAACAGTTTTAGATGGAAAGCATCTTAAAATTGCCTCTTTTTTGCTGAACATCTCCTTTGAAAGTAGCATCATGTGAGTCACACTTGTTAAGGTAATACATGCTAAATGAGCCGTAGCTTTCAATGCATCACCGGATGAAGCCTTGCAGTTACAGTAGCTCACTGCGGGTATCACGTTGCCAAGGGAACTAATAAAGCATACAGTGATCGGAATGATTTTGTATTGATGCAGGTTGTCATTAATCATGCTGAACTACTTAAACTCCAAGTAGACAATCGCTCCATTCCTCATTACCATAGATAATATCTAAGTAATAAAACAATCATTATCAAATTCTGATTTGCCATACACAGCAAATTCAAAAGTGTTAAATTTTTTGGTGTTAATAGTCTCCTTGCAAAAGTAGAGTTAATTTTACTCTAAGTAGAGTCACATTCTTTTAATGTAACCCTGAGGTGTAAAATGATAGTAGTTAAAATCGAGTGTTAAAAATGAGTGTTTCTCTGTCAAATCTGGAGGTGTTACAATGGAAACATTAACTCTTGACCTCTTAACTCTGAACTCCTACAGGGGCTATGACACCAATAGAGTAAATTCACAGACTCCGCCCCCAGCACGGCTCCAATCGAAGCTGAAGTGAAGCCGTTTCAGAACATTTTGCTCTACATATTTGAGTTGTTTGCCATGCTTGGTAAGTCATTTTTTCAAAGATTGTTTCAATTATTATTATGAGCTTTTACTTCTGTGGCTCTTTGGAGTTGAGACAAAGCTGTGTGGAAGGCATTAGCCATGTTGCTCGGTGATAGCATAATATTCTGTTTTAGCTAGCTGAAAGGTATTGTTTGCAGGCAAATACCACAGCCTTGGAAAAAAAGCTTGCATGTGAATTTTCAGTCAAACCTTTGGTCAAATACACCTAAAACAATGTCTAGAATGTGAAATGTTGGTATAATGGTGCTACTTGAAGCCTGAAAACGATCGCCCATAAAAAAAACGAGCAAACAGCAGTAGCAGACGTCCTGACTGGGTTCGACGTTAGCATAGATCCCTCCAGAGTTTTGTGCACACGGTTTAGGTAAAAATGAAAAAGGTTGAGGTTTTACATTTAGTTCAGTATTACCTGTTGCCTGTGTCTTTGTCTTTTGAGAAAATACTTTACACAAGTAATGGCTCAAAGAGGATTTCCTTTTTTTTTTTTACTGTGCTGCAATTGTTTACTGGATTATTTGTGCCATTAATTAGTGTCAACTAATTTTTATTCAATCTCCGCACAGGATATGCTTGTGAAGATGGAATATGGGGGAGAGCAGAAGTGCGTTGAAGTTCCACAAAGGGATGAATGAAGGACATGCATATTGTATTGAAGAAATAAGTGATGAGAATGCTGTTATTTGCATTTACCATGTCAGACCTTTTGATAAATAAAATTCTAATGAAAGTGAGAACATGTATACTGTTACATCTTTCAGAAAATGTTTTGAAATTGTGGTGCACAGTTCAGAATAAATGTTTTTCAAAAACCATTGCATCTTTTTAGTAAATGTTTATTTCCAAAAGAAATTTCTAGAAGTTCAGAACAGTAAAATTCCTGCTTTTTAGAATGAATTAGAAGATAACTCTTACGTAGTTAAACTAAAATACTCTTTGAGAGTTAATATATAAACTCTTAACACCAAGTGTTAAATTATCAACTCCAGACAGATTTGGTGTTTAACACTAAATCAGAGTTAACGTACCAACTCTCCAAAAAGAGTTAAATTAACATGGGGAAGGAAGTGGTGTTTTGCGGGACTGCCTGACAGAATTTTGGATGGATTTCTATGACAGCTGCACATTGGGAGTTGAGGTGAAAGTCCCATTCATCCGGCATGACTTTCAGTGTGAAGAATGGCAGGCTATAGCTAGAGTGTTTGTTGTAGGGTGGAAACAAGCTGGTTACTTCCCAGTGAAGCTTGCAATACCCTTTCTGGAGGAGATATACCAAGGACACACTGCTCCCTGTTTTGGCACAGATAGGACACAAAGTACTTATTCAGGCCCCAATGTTTGTAATCAAGTGCTGGCGTCCCGTTGTGGGTTCTGTAGCTGGTTTACTCCCACCAGAAGGACTGCATCATTTCATAGCAGAAAAAAAAAACCGACTGTAAAAACAGTGAAGGAGCTTCTAATCTTTCCAGAGGAGATGACAGCTGCCCAGTCAACAGTTTCTCGTTACCTGAAAAGGTACATTGGAGAAATTGATTTCAATTATCTTCAGCTTTTCCTGCGGTTCTGTACAGGATCCAATCTGTTGGATAAAGCCATACTAATTGAGTTCATAGAAACTACAGATTTCCTCCGCAGACCACAATCCCACACATGTGGATGTGTACTAAAGCTGCCCCTTGGTTATCACAGCTATCCAGACTTTCGCAGTGAATTTAACAGCATTCTCGCAAGCTCTATGTGGGTGATGGATGTGGTGTAGGTCAGTGTTACCCAACCTTGGTCCTCAAGGCACTCTGCCCTACAGTTCATAGAAACACGGGTGTAGTTAACAGTAACATGAAGGAATGAATGTGAATATTCATAAGACTGGGTGGTTAAGTTCTCAAAACAGTGTAGCCCGTTGTGCCTTTTTCATGTGCAGCCTTTTTTTTTCATCTGGTCAGTAATTGCTTTCTTAGTTTCTCCCCCCAATTAAAATAGTAAGCTAAAGGGAATGTTCAGGTTTTTTGAAGTGGAGTTACCTGTAGTAGACAGCACTTAGCACTCTGATTTTGCAGAAGCAGCAGTGAGTGTTGGGGACAAAATAAGGCAACAAATTGCTTGGGGAATGAGACCACAAAACAACACCAGTTGAAAATACATATACATATTTAAATAACATTTTCAGTGCTTCACCTGGTAGGAATCCGTACACTAAACATAGAAGTGCATCTGTTCCTGCTGCACACATTGTTACTGTGTTTCTGGTTAGTGCCAAAATAAATTACTAATTTTAACATTCTAATACTTTTTTACTACAGGAAGAGTAACAAATATTTCCAATATAGCATACAGTAACAGTTCTACAAACTGGAAGATTGCTGAGTGCTGTCTACTGTATATACATACATAAGTACAACACCATTACAAATACCATATTCCAACTGATTAAGCATGTTCTGTATTAAAGTATTTCAGATGTTTGCAGAAATCTTAATAGAAACAAGAATGTGAACCTTTATGTTCCTAATGGGTTTAGAAGAAAAGTTGTCAATTACAGAGATTGGTTACATTGTAAAGAGGTTTGTATAACATTTTAGAAATAACTGTTATTTTATCCTGTTATTATATGCAAAATACAACCTGTTTTTGAGTATGGTGTATTTTGAAAGACACCAGTAAACCATTCTCATTTGTACAAAACTTTGTCCTCTCTGTTACATTCTATACATCTTTAAACATGAACATGTCTAATGACACCGCTGAAAGTTATTTAACTACTCATTCTATAATGTCATACACGTGCTATGATTTTTAAGAAAAGAAGCCGTTCTTTATCAAACATGGGATTGCTTTAATCTATTCCACAATAACAAAATTATAGGCTCAAGAAACATTTAGAGCATTGGTGACACAACTATGATTCTACACTTTAGCCTACTTGGTCTTCTTGTCTAATTGATCACAACATTAGATATATTGCCAGTCTATGTGGTTGTTATCCAAAGTGCTCTTGTTTTTGTTAGAAATGAACACATTTTTGGTACCAAAAACTATTATGAACAACTTTTGATGCTTTAACAGTGTGATAAGTTTAACTAAATCCCAAAAGGATTTATTTTTTTCTAACCTGTATGATATTTTAATTTAATACTCCACGCTTTGTAGCTACCAAGAGCAAGCAACACTTCATGATGAGTTAATTTACTGACATGGATAAAATGAAAATTATTATACAGTCTTTTCTGATAATTTTGATACAAAGACAAGATAACTACACACTGGAGAAAAACAATTACTTAATAATAAGTACATTAAGCTGTAGGAATACGTACTGAAGTACAAAATGTACTACATTTGTCAGGGTCCTGGGACTGGGCGACCCAGGATCCCTGAGCAGTCATGTATTATATTATTATTATTATTATTGTTGTGTATTTTGGTGTTGCTCCCCCTTCCCTGTGCTTGTGTATATGTGTGTGTGGGTGGCTGAGCACTTGTTTATAGGCGGCGTCAGGCCTGGAGGGTGTGGCCCTGCAAGGGGACTGGCCACACCCGAAGCCACACACCTGCTGCTGATCAGGCCTCGTCGGGGGAGCTACTTAAGAGAGTCTTGGAGCTCCCACCGACGCGGGATCATTGCTTGGGACTCCACGTTAGTTACCCAGTTTAGGTTTTGGTCGTGTAGTGTATGCCTGCCATTGTTCAGTGTCCTGACTGCTGCCGCTATTGTTTCCCGCAGGAGGAGCGTGGAAGGCTTAAGGAGCAGCGAGCACCGGGAGTGCAGACACGGGAGCAGAGAGCACTTGGAGGACACGACACGGGAGTCTGGGGAGAAACACGGGGATTTATTGTTGTTTGATATCACCCTCTGTAAATAAACACTGTCTATACGTAGAGCACCGCGCCTGGGTCCTCCTTCCCCACTCCTTCCACGGTGTGCCATGCCGCACCGTGACAACATTTGTATGTTTGTGTCCATTTAAGTAGCCTCGCATCTGTAATCGGAAGGTCGCCGGTTCGATCCCTGGGCTCTCTGTCCTGGTCGTTGTGTCCCTGGGCAAGACACTTTACCCTACTTGTCTACTGGTGTTGGCCAGAGGGGCCGATGGCGCGATATGGCAGCCTCGCTTCTGTCAGTCTGCCTCAGGGCAGCTGTGGCTACAACCGTAGCTTGCCTCCAACAGTGTATAAATGTGAGAGTGAATGAATAGTGGCATTGTAAAGCGCTTTGGGTGCCTTGAAAAGCGCTATATAAATCCAATCCATTATTATTATTATTAAACACTTGCACAGCACATGGGACTGAACTAACAAAAGTGCAGCTATTTTTACACAAGGCCAAATCTTCTGTCAGTGGAACGAGACAGTCTTCTGCACCCCAAAGGTGAGGGGCCATGTACATGACATCAGGTATCCCACAGGGCACGTTGTTATTCTTTGAGGGCCTTATACAGTGAGCATTCCAAACACTCCGGATGTCATTCAATACCTCCTGATGAAGAAACAAGAATTAGGTCAGAGCTGTAATACAGGGCATTTTTAAAATGGTCGAAAATAAGTGTGGTGCATCCTTAAATGAATTGAAAAGCAGCAATGTTTGGATGCAGTTTAATGAAAACCAAAGGAAGAGGGAGTGATGGCAAAAAAAAGAAAAGAAAGAACCACACCAGGCAAACCACTGAGTTGTGGGATCTGGGCTTTATACTAATACTAATACTAATCTCGGTCCGGATGCGCAAAGCTTTTCAACTTTATGCGCATAATACAGGTGACAAAATCAATATTTTTCAATCCCATGAGGGGATCCAATATCATCTCAGACCTGAATGCACCAATGATAGAGCGCTGAAGAGTTACTGATGCGTGAAGCCTGACTGCTTTTGACAGACTGGCAGTGACAGATCGGTAGCTGCAGCATAACTGATGCAGAATGAGCGCAGACAAGGATAATGTCCTCCGATCAGAAAAAAACAACATTTAAGTCGTGCTGACTTCTGATCAGTTCAATTGGCAAAGTGTTCCCTGATTTAAAAACTTTGGCTGGGTTGATGCTTCAGCCTCCATTACGCACATACAGAGCGCAGTTGACCTACTTCAACAACGTTAGGAATACATTGCATTTACCGTTCCGTAAAGGTAATGTCGTTTTAACTATGTAAACGATTATTTTGTTACCCTTACTGCTAAAACAGCGTAATTTAATGTAAATAATTACCACCACTAGTTATCATAATATGGGCCATTTACCTGAATGATTGGCATGAAGCAGAACTGTGACAGAGCTTTGTCAATGAAATCCCCAAAGAAAAATCCTTCGTCCTTCAGTTCTCCTAGAAGCTTGATCCATGACTCGACTCCTTCTTTTCTCATCACTCCCCACCAGCTCTCAATTCTCTGGTTTGCGGTACTTGCTCCTGTGACGTAGCTTCTGTCTCCTGCTCTATCAATAACGCTGGAGGTCTCTGACCAACACATTCTCAGTGCCCATGTCAGTTTGTACGAGCCTGGGGAAACCCCCACGACTCTCCACTGCTTCCACAAAGTAACCTCCGATAACCTTTGGGTCACTGTTAGTGTGTGCGGCCAAATGATGTTGCGTGAGAAACCGTCGATGCATCCATTAATACATATCCCATATGGCTTTAGTTTGTCATAAGAGTCTATGTGCCACACAAAGTTAGGCCCCTGAGCAAAATATTGCCTCCTTCTGAGACGTCTGGTCTGGCGAACCTGGGAACCTACTGGGTCCAGTAAAGAGATGAGGATCCTGACGTCTTCTTTCCTGATCACAATGCCGTGTTGTTTGCACTTTGTAAACATCCACCGATAACCGTGATCCTTCCCAGGCCCTTGCAGTTGGTTCACAATAAAATCTATCCCGGCGTCCAGGTCGTACTTACGTCTGTAAAGCGACTTGGCTCTCAATATCCGGTTTAAATGTCTCTCCGTAATGATGGTTCCTTGCATTGCCAGGCTTTTCAAAATGCATTTGTAGCTCATTCCCAGCCTGAAATAAAACTCAATCAGACTGTCTCTGTCCATGGTGTATTTAGCCTACTTTTATGCTTGTGTCTCTACGCAGCTGTCCAGGAATTCTATCAATAAGATGTGCGCACGTTATCTATTTCGTGGCCACAAATGCGTAATTCGTTGCCACGTTATACCCAATTCGTGCCCACAAATTAGCATTTCGTGCGCACGTTATACCTATTCCGTGCCCTCGAAATAGTATTTCGTGGCCACAAATAAGTATTTCGTGGCCACAAATTAGCATTTCGTGGGCACGTTATACCTATTTCGTGCCCTCGAAGTAGTATTTTGTGGCCACAATTTATTTATTTTTTGTACCATGTCATCAGAGGGGCTCCGTAACTTTTTACATCTTTCTTCAAATTTTGACCTAGAAGTAAAATAAGGTCACCAAACATAACAAAAGCAAAACCAAAATTGCACTTATTAATTCAAATTCTCAATCTGGGAGTCTTTGTGTGACATTTTGTTTATTCCTTCAAAAAAGACCAAACATACTTATGGTTGTGCAATATGGCAAAAATATCAGATGATGACATTAAAATTTTTTGTGCATTGGTAAAAACGCTCGACTGCAGGTAGAAACTGCTCAGCTGAAAACACTTCACACAAGACAAGCTGTCTCATTTATATAATGAGGAAATTGGCAATGCAGCACACTATGCTGCACCAACGGCATGAACGTCTCTGTATTAGGTTAACGGTGGACACTCTGCAGTCCATGTTTGCAGACAAGGCTAGTTTTCTGATGACCATACAGGAGCAGCTTTTGTGTGATTGCATGGGGGTCATTTAGCATGTGTCGCTATGGCCTAATGCTACTTAAGGCCTATATTTATTTCATTTTTGATGATTTAATCCACCCATTCTCTTCTGCTTATCTTTATCAGCAAACTCCATACAGAAAAGCCGAGGCAAGATGGCATAGTTGAACTCAGGACCTTAACACTGGTCAAGACGGTAAAAGTTGCAGATCAGAAAATGACAATGATGTGTTGTTTTATTCCATTTTGCCATTGGTTCCCACTTTTGTTCTTGTTTACATTTGGAGTTTATAATGTAGCGTGACTCAAACTGCTGAAGAACACCCCCCTCATAAATGCAGCAGACCGAGCTCTTAATATCCTGGATTGCTTTAAAAATATTACAATACATAGAATGCTTCTCCAGGTAATCAGCAGTGTATCACAGATTAGTTACAAAATAACCTCAGCAGCCCTGGAAGACCCATGCGCATACACAAAAGCACACCCCTCCTGTATAATTTTCTGCTCTCAAATGATAATTAACAATTTAGTGTCACAGCACATATTTGCAGATGAGGGGAATTAATCACATTATCTCAATTTCATAGCGGCTGAGAAGTGTCCAAACAAAGCCGAGCTTACTTGCGCGGCGTGTCTGTTTAAGTTCCCTTGTGGGGTTTTTGTAAGACCTGGGAACTAACTTGTTCTTAATCCCCCATCAATAACAAGAGCACTCCTTCATCCTACCTCATTCATTTAGCCTTGTTTACTGTAGAGCGCCACTTGAATAATCGGGACTTTGCATTTCTTGTGGCGGACAGTTTGACATTAGCTGAGACATTAAGAAAGGATTGATGCTTGTATGATAACATTAATTTCTACCCATCCGCCTCCTCCACCCACCCAACCTGTCTGGATATTGAAACCTGTGATCAATTCTTGATTTGATTAAAAGTATTAAAAGACAGGAAGAAAAACACTTCCTTAAAAATCGATTTTTAAAACTAGAATCACTGTTTTATAGCAATTTGAAAAAAAAAGAAAGTAAAAATTAAAGTAAAGTAAGTATCTTAACCAAACTTTCTACTCCTGGGCACTTGACTTGTCAGTGACATTTAGGAGAAGCAAGCAGCCCTCCTCAGATAATGAAAAAGTCAAACCGTGTCTACATCAAAGGAAACACACATGTAGTCTGCGCATCCACACGCACTCACAGGAGTAGCCGTACCACATTAACATTTCATTTTGTGTGATAAACAGGATTTGGTGTCGCATTTTAAAGTAAATCTCCGCTGGTAGTACATTGTAAAGATAAGGTCATATGGAGAGTAAGTTCAGCACCTATCAGCTGGAGCAATTGTGCATGTGTGTGTGTGTTGTCCACACTGCAAACAAATTTTTCCCCAGCAACGTTATATTATTAAAACTCCAAAGTTGTAGTGCTAATCTAGAGTGTCCAGATGCCTTGGACTGTGTAATCATATGATTGCAAGGATGGGAATGCACTTTGAACAAAATGCATCATGGAAAATGGTATAAGCTCATTTAAAAAAAAAAACAAAAAAAAAACCTGTGGCTTCTGTGCTTGCATACAGAGAAATATGACCGAGATGCTGTGATTGACACGTTACTGCTGATGCTAAAACACCCTGTCCATTTTCAGCACACCGAGTGAGTCTGTCTAATAATGTGACATCCTGAGATGTTTTATATGCGCTTTCCCAAATAAATCAAACGGTCCAAATCACATCTGAGTCATAAAACAAAGGCCTGTAGGGTTCCTGGTGGCTCAGCTGGCATCTGCACGTGACATTCAGAGCTTTAAATGTGGCCAACAACTGGGAGCCCGTGGTCAGTGAGAGCAGGAAAGTAGGACAAAATACCCCAGAAATACAAGCAAACATTAAACGAGCTTGGATAGCTTGTTTTCTCCAACATTTTATTAAAACTTTGCATCTTTTTTCCATACCTTCTTAAGTCCAGCATATAATCAAAAGATAATCAAGATTTTGTAAGCACCAAAAAAAAAAAAAAAAAAACAGCAAAAGAAAACTTTAATCTTTCATCTTTGTAACATTCCACTTCTTACTCGAGTACTCTGAAAAATTGCTCAACATAATTTACGGCGGGAAGTACGCAAATCATCCCGTTCTGAACTATTTTCTTAATCAGGGCACATGTTCTTTCAAGGTCAGCCTTCATTCACTTTTTTCTCCCTCATTAATTTAGCACAGCCACTTTTTTCATCAAGAGATATAAACAGCTGCTAATTTGTAAATTGCCTAGAAAAAAAGCATGCTCATACACATGGCTTTCTTCTCAGTTCATGTATTTCTTCCTACACTTTGCAGATCACATATTTAGATGGGTAGATTCTGACTCTAAAGTTATGGATAAAATCATTGATCAGCTCCCCTTCCCGTCACATTTTAGTAAATCAAGTACCCTCTTTAAAAGTAGTGTTTAGATGGTGATGATGAAGGGAAATTTCCAGAATATGTTTTTGCAGAATGAAGGTCAGGAAGAAATTGTGGAAAACAACAACAAAAAAGCCAAATGATAGGAATCTGCATCTAGGGCATAATCATATGACTGCCAAGTGAGACGTTTTTCATGTCTCCAAGTGATATTTTTACACTTTAATTTAATGTTTTATCTCAAATGATCCTTATTCTGCCATAGTTAGGATTTTAGGTGCCAGTTCTATTTCGTTTAGGTGTTAAAGCTTCAGTGCAGCTTGGTAGGCACCAGTCTTACTTGGTGGAGGTTTTGGGAACCAGCACTTCTTAGAAGGTACCAGGATTACCTTAAAGAAACCAATGCCACTTGGTGGCCAGCTATGCTACCTCACTGGGGATTTAGACTCCAGTGTTGGTTACCTGTCTTCAATAGTACTTTATTGGGATTTTCAAAACCAACACTAGGTAATAATAATAATAACAGATACTTTATTGATCCCCATGGGGAAATTACTTGTTTTTCCTCTGCATTTCCTCTGCAGACTAAATTCACTCTTCAGTTTGGCTTCAGTTCACAAGGCAAAACTTTCTCATCTGCAAAAAATTACCAAACCACTTCCTTGTTTACCAGAGTTGTATATCCCACAACAATGACAGCTCCATAAGAGCATTTTCCTTCGGCCACATGGCGTCTGTTTCAAAGAGAGGCAGTTCTATTGAAGACTGTTGGACCATGCATTTTGAAAACGGAAAGATGTGAAGCCTGACCAAGCGTCACTATGCAAAGACTTGGCAGTAAGAACTGATTGTGGAAAACAACAATACTAAGAATGTATTTCTAAATCAAAACCACATGTAAAACATTCTTTACGCGGAAATGCACCAATGACAATAAACAGTAGTCATAGCCCAATATAACATAACAGAGCGTTTGCAGGGTAGGAGAGCTGTTTTTACATAAAGGGGTACTCAAGCAGTCAAGAGTTGTTATAAAAAGCTGAGTGACACTAAAATGGTCAAAGTCATTGAAGCAAATATAATAACTTTAGCCTCTTTTAAATAGCCTCTTTTATGGGAAAGTTTTCCACACTCTAGCTTGCTCTCAGGGTCACAAAAGACATTATACAATTGTGGAGTGAGTGTTGAGTAAACTTCATATGTAAAATTAGTGGCATGCCCCATAACGTAATACGCTAATGGCAGTAGGTTTTCCAGTGGCGCAAGTTAGTATTCAAGGGAAAGTTCTGTACTGATAGTGGTTACAGATACACATCATATTCATTAAAGCCATTTCTTTATTTGCTGTACCTTTACATGTATGGCTTGACTTCCTGTATATATAGCTATAAAGATTTAACATTACCAAAAACATTTGGGATAATCACAATTTATACACAAATAGCTCTTTTGCTAGGCAGAGAAACATGCGCTAGTAGTAGCAGCAATTACAATACTATTCAAAGCAATTATAACAAGATTATTTATAGCTCCCTTTACAGCCATTGGGATTTCTCAATAAAGACAGGTCAGCAGTTGCTGCCAGCTATGGCTCAGGTCCTCAGATATACTGCAGTGTACTAAATGAAGCTTCCCAAAACATGCCAGTCTGCACAATGCAGGTGAGGAGGCAGTGGTTTAGCATTGGGAGCAGCTTATTGAGCTTCCCCCAGGTGCCATCCCCCTAATTCAGTGTGATGTGTGTTCAGTGCGGCCATCTGTCAGAAGAGGTGCACACTTCCCTGCTTCTGTGAAATTCAAAGTCACTGGAAAGAGCATAACTACTGCAGCAACACTCACAGAAGACCGTTTCTGGTTTGTCGTTTTTATTCAGTTCATCAACATTCAAAGATGGTGCGTGAGGCTCAGATTGCAGTATGATGTAAACTGAGATCCGGTGAGATTTACTGGAATTAAATGATTAACTGGTGTCTGACCCGATGTTCCCCTTTGTGTTTGGCTAAACTCATCACAGAACACGGATTTAACTCGGTTTACAACTTCTAGAACTGTCATGTTGTTTACAGCTGAAACTTTCACAGCACTCTTCACTTAATCCTTTCTCCTAACCTCCTTTCTTGAAAGCGCATACACAGCATTGTCAGTCTCTCACAGTAAAAAAGTGGCTCCGTTTGTACTTTGATGTTAAAAAGGCAGGATCCCCTCTTCCTCTTCCGTAACCCAAGAGATTGGAAGACGGGTGCAGTTTAGGCGCGCATCTGGGATATAATAAGTCATCAGTGATGTTTATGACTTGTAAAAGCTCTCTCTGGACTGCTCTTTAAAACAATCCCAGCCTGTGTATAATGCTTATCATGGAGCTATTTGAAGGCAATATAAAAGGCGACTTTTGGCAAGAGTTCATTTGCAGGTTGGCAAATAATGAGTTACTTGTTAATGTGGGAATATCTTCTGCTGAAAGCATTGTGTAACATTAGCACAAGAAGCAAGAATAATAAAGTCAGTGCACGCACACAGAAATGTCAATTTCACAGCAATATCGAATTGTAAATTAACTACGTTTAGCGCACATTAGCTTTCATAAACGTCTTTTTCATAAAATAATGTTCTTATTTCCCATCATTTCTACTTATTATTAGTGGCAGTAAGTTTCATCATCTTGCTTTAATAAAAATGTAGAGACTTTTGAAATGTTTCACCTGGACTTAATGAGCTCTAATCTATATAAGCCAGAGGGATTGTTGTAGGGAACATTGAGGATGGCAGTGTGGTCTTCTTTTACCTTGCCTACCTTCTATATCGGGGTGGAAAACTTTTATTACCTGAGGGCCACACTGACTTAGATAAAGTAAGGGAAGGACCACATATTGGACAGTTTAAAGAATGTACTTTTAGAAAATGTTGCTAGTTTGACACATAAGGGGCTTTTTTACAGCCTCATTAATAGCATTGCATTAAATGGACACTGCGGCTCCAAACCTTAGGCTACAGCCTACACCATAACCTGATGTGCACCCACTGAGGAATCAACTACCGATGGCGACAGACCTCAGCAGCTGTGATAAGCCTTTTTGGTAGTGTTAATTACCACAAGGATAATTTTAAGAAAAGAAATGTAAGGCTGTAATGGGCTGCAACTGTATCTAACATACTCGTTATTCTAATGCAACAGCAACGGTCCAGCTAATGGACCATTTTCTCTTTTCGAAAGCTTTTACAATCTGTTAATAAACTCTGTCGTCTCTGAGGTCATCCCTGCTTTATGTCTTTTTTACTTTCAGTAAAGCCTGATTCATTATTTTGAAGTCCAACATGAAAAGCTAAGTTTTACTCTTGAGAGTGAGCAATGTAGACACATCGGTGCACCAGCATAAAAGAAACTGGGTTCTATATCAAATCAGAGGCACATGATTGCTGTCAGTTTGTATTGCCATTTTAGCAAGTAAGTAATTTTTTGATTTCAGCTTATGTGTCTGAAAAAAAGGCACTTTTTTTTTGCTAAAAGCTGCTTCTTCCTTCTTCAACTGCTCCCTTTTGGGATCGCCACAGCGGATCATCTGCCACCATTTCACCCAACATTGTCCCTTCTGCATATTTTGCATGTAAATAATGGATAAGTATTGGTCCTTAGTCATTGGGCGAGAAAACAGCCTGTTTATAATAATTTCATTATGAATTCAGTTCAGTTTAGTTTTGTTTATATAGTGCCAAATCACAACAACACTTTCCTTAAGACGCTTTATACTGTGAGGTAAGGACCCTGCAATAACACAAAGAAAACAGAGAAAATCCCAGTCATATGATACTCTACTCTTTGAGCAAGTATTTTGGTGACAATGGGAAGGAAAAACTCCCTTTTAGCAGGAAGAAACCTGCGGGAGGATCAGTGAGGGGGCGACCATCTGCTGCACCTGGTTGGTGGTGCAGGGAGGAACACAGGACGAAGACAGACTGTGTGAGTCAGAGATTAATAATAACTAAACGCATAGTGAGTGGAAAAAGAAACACGGAAAAAGAAACACTCTGTGCATCATGGGAGGCACCAACCACCTTGGACATCGTATTAACACCCCCCCCCCCCCCTTTTTTTTTTACAATGATGTTTCTTTGTACAGTAGCACAACAATTAAATAGTAAGTGTATAGTAATGTCTATACCAATAAAAACTACCTTGCATCTTCTTGTGTAGAAGACGCAATCATATATGTCTATCAAATACATGGAACCTGACATTCAACAGTGTGCATGGTCCTCTGGGACAGAAAATGAAGAGCTCTGTTCTACATAATACCAAGTTTATGGGAACTCAAAGACATGCACACAGGACACAAGCATGCGCGTATTCAGACTCAGTTTAATTGCCTCTGAATGTCTTCCTCAAAATCAGAATTCACAGCAATCCCCTCCTCAAGTAATTATTTGAATTTCTAAAATATAGTTCAGAGAAAGCTGAGATCATGAATGACACTTTTCTTCTTTTTCATTTATTTTTTATCAAACCAGTAATCCCTGCTTTAATTGAGCAACCTCTGACTTTGCTGCTCACTCAAGACACAAAACACTGTGGCACTCTTTCTCCATCTTGTGGGGCCTTACAATCATCACACCCCTGGCTTCCTGTAATAATGCTGACCTAAAAAAAATGCTAGTCTATTTCATGCATCATTAACATGCATCAACTACTGACAATAATGAGGATAATTGGATTTTAAATGAACACAGTTCATAATTTGCTCCAGAAATTGATGGGGATTATTGATGTGTGCAGCCTCCCACCAGCCCAGTGTTCATTGACACTCATGTGTCATCACTGTCTCCTAGTGGCTGTCTTAAAATCAACCTGCCTGTGTATTTAACAATGAGGCAAACATGGGTCTTAGACTTGGCAAACTAAAATGTCCAAATCAGTGTCAACACAGGCGATTTTCTCTGTGACAGGGCCTAACAAGTTGTGGCAGCAAGAGTAAAATCTTCAGCAAACTGCATTATAAAGCCAGAGGTTGAGTGGGTTGTGAGGTTAACTTATCTGTAGTTAGAGCAAATTGACCACAATTACCTTTAGTTAATAGACAGATAGGAATACCCACATAAAAGCTAAGTTACATAACAGCCAGACAGTAAAAACCTGCCAAATCCCACTACCAACAACAACAAAAACGACCAATAACCACCAACACCCCTAACAACAATCAGCCAATAACCAATAACAGAAAATTAGCCACTCAAGGCTTGATCTCTTGCTGTGTTATTTTAATCATGACACATCATGAAAAATGACTATTTGAAATTCTAATGATGAAGGCAGATTCAGAGCATAGAGTCCATTTTTGGTACATTTGAAGGACGGGAGAGCAGAGGAAGTATTGTTGGATGCTTTTACATTGCCTGCTGTGAGCTTCTCTGGAGTCTTACAGACGACACCTTGAGCCATTATTGGATTCTTGCGCGAATTAGTCTCACTGTTTGCTCCAAAACACACTGATTGTCTTTAACAAGGACTCTCCGTTTTGTTGTTTCTCCAGTGAGTGATTCAAACCGCACTGTAAAAAAGCAGCAGTGGTTTGTTATCTGCTCGTTGAAACTCAAAATGTTCCTCAGCTAATTTACAACTGGAGGCAAGAAAAACATGGAAATATCAGTCCATCTGTTGCATATCACCACTGATTAATTCAAATATAGACAATAACACAAATATGTCATTTTGAGTAGCTCAACTCCTTAAGATAACTTGAATGCAGATTATATAGTTTAGTTGGATGAGGCTGATGTACAAAAGACCAACCCTTCATGCTTATGCTGATTTGTTGAGGTAACAGGTTCATTTTCCCCATTCTTTCTTTGTTTTCTTTAACATCTTGAATACAAATTCTACAGCAAAGATTATTTTATTGTGAAAAATGCATTTTACAGTGAACAGTTTAGAAAAAACAGAACTAAATAAACACCAAACTATTTTTATATTTCTGCAAAAAACAATTGATTTTGAAATATGATAGCTATAAACAAACCTTAATGTTTTCATTAAACTCATTCATATAGTAATACATGTAATAATATAAATATTTGAATTAGGGCTGGGCCATATTATACCGTTCACGGTTTGCCGGTACAATGTTAGGCAACAATAAGAAAAGGAAATATCACGATAGAATATGGGTAAAACGCGCATGCGATAAAAGTTAACGTGAAGGTTCCTGAGGGTTAGAGGCAAATGCAATCGCATGGCAGGATGCTGTAAACGGACCAAACTTCAGTCAGGAGAACAACTGAGATAATCCATCCACAATATGAGGTTAGTCATTAATATACTGCAACAACATTGGAATAGAGCAGCTGTGATAGAATACAGCTGCAATGAATCAATGGTACAGAAGTGGAGGAAGCAAGAAGAATGAGTTGAATAAAGTTTGATTTATCTGACTGCTTTGTTTCGCTTAATGTGCCTTATAATCCCGTGCACCTTATGGTCCGAAAAATACGTATTTGACTTTTTTATTTGGCACACTGCAGTTTAATGTTGCAAAGCACCTCTTTTTAACTTCAGTGGATATTATACATGGTTATGCTGAGGATATGTCAGCCCATTTCTACTGGAAATGCCTTTTGGTTAAACTTTCAGCAAGGAATTTGCATTTGCACTGTTAAATTTTTATATAGCTTTAATGCACATAAAAAAACAGCTTCTTGTTTAAGTGAAAATAAATGGATGGTGTTTTTTTGCGCGTAAAGTTGTGGAGTTGTATTTTGTCTCTCATCAATTATATCGTCAGTTATATCGTTATCGCAAATTTTAAAATATATATCGTGATAAATATTTTTGGCCATATCGCCCTGCTCTAATTTGAATATATATACAATATTATATGTATATGTATATTATATGCATATTATATGCAGATATATAATTTGAATATTGCATGCATGGTTTTGTACTTTATGTATTATATACAGTATTTAATACATAAAGTACAAAACCATGCATTTCCATAGAAGTGAAATTCTTATGGAACCAAACAGGAAACAGTTTACACATTCAACAAATAAGAAAAAGAGTGCTGGTTAGATCCCTTGGGGATTGCATAAGGAAGAAGGATGTAAAATTCTGACAGATCAATCAAATGTCGGCCTCCCCGCTGTGGTCACCCCCTTTAAAGGATTCGATCAAAAAAGACGATAGGACCTCCTGAGAAGGGAACTTCCCAATCTACAGACATTACAATCAATCTGTAAATAGGTCAAGTCAGATAAGATGACTGCACAAGTAAACTGATTTTCAAATATTAGCATGCAGCTTCACTAGAGAATTCTAAAAATATATCAGATGTTCTGTCTTAAATATTATATATGGAAGTGCTAAAAATCAGACAGCCTTTGAAGTATTTAAAGTAGCCTGCAAGTATTTTAAAGCTAAGTTTTTCTTTCAGCTGTGCACAGATGTTATTTTGACAGCGGTACCCATTGTGCTGTGTTCGAGAATAGAAATGGAGTGACAAAAGCTCAGCTTTGATATAAAGTGATATGTTTTTCATTGGATCGCTGCTGTAATTAGCATGTGTATTGTGAAACGTCTTCTGTATGAATAATTTAAAAAGAACATTAGAAGTTCCTATTAATGTTAGTTATATAAAGAGTAGTGCCAGTATGACTGACTTGAAACTCATTTAGCAAAGAACATGTTGTGAAAGGCCAGCCCTGGTATTTCTTTGTAGGATTCTACTAATTAAACAGGTATACTGTGTCTTTTACCCCATGTTATCGTTGCAGCACTAAGGTGCAACAATCTGTTTCTGCTCTCTTTTTTCTTCTGCTAGCTCAACATTATGGAGAAAAATGTCTGTCTGCATTGTTAAGCGTCGCTAAATCTATCTATTAGGTGTCCTTCCTGTGGCTTTTCCTAATGATTTTTCCTGATCTCAGTGGAAAACAGCATGTGCTCAAGCAACGATGTGAAGGAGAATTGATTAGGACTATCTAATCTAATCTAATTCGTCATCTTGTGTTTTTGCCATGCTGTATAAATATGGCCGTCTTTAAGCTAAATTAACTATTCAGCCACTACCTTATTCTTTAACATTTAGCAAATGTAAAAAAATCCTGCTCATCTCAAGTGGCAGATTCAAGGTAAAATTTCTTTTTCTAAAGGACAAAAATCTGTTTTACTCAGTGTTTTAATGGCCTAAGCATCTATGTGTGTCCCTACAAGGCCCCCATCCTTTCCACATAAACCAATCCAGCTGAATAATTACTGGAATTAGTTCCACTGCATCTCATAGCTCCACTCCTGATGTCGCTCTGCTATGACTGCTGTGACTGACCATAATTACAGTAAAGAATAATTACACAGCACAAGGCCTTTTTTAGCAAATTTTAACTGAGGCAGGCTATTAGCAATGCAGGCAGTCACATCTGACATCAGCGGGCACCCTACAGTGCAAGCATTTTATGCTGTGAAAATTACTGACCAGAAAAGTGAAAGAGCTTTTACCACCACTGGAAAGAGCATTTGATTCTTTCCTTTTCATGGTTTCTGCGAATTCATCTGAACCTGTTGATTCATTTCCAGGACAAATATCTCCATGATCTGCTATTGCAGATGGATTTTATCGAGCAGCCTCCTGCATCTCTTTGCTTGGCGGCTCTAACAGACTGCTGTTTCCAAGTTGACTCGTAAGCTCTTGGTTTTGACCTTGCTCCCATAATGACAGCAAATATTGACAAAGGCCTCCTCAGTAAATACTATTCAAATGCAATGCGTGGTATGGTCAATGCAAGCCCACGCACATCCTTGAGAAGATGATAAATTACAACTTGTTTTATTTTTTTCTGCATGTCTCCCACTTATACATCTCTCTCCAAAGCAATTCCAAGTTGATTTTGCCTTCAGGTCATTTTAACACTCGAGTACTGATCGAGAAACGTTCCCTTTTTTTTCCAGTGCCCAAACCTCTCCTCCACATTCAACTTTGAGCCTCTGCTTAAATATTTTTCTTGTAGAAACAGAAAGAAGAGATGTGGGTTTGGCTTGGTAATTTTTGGTACTGTGGCTTCACAGCCTACATACATGAGTTGTTTGAACTGAGAGGGCCAGAGGTAAGAACAGCAGAGAAAATGAGAGCAAAGTCGAGGAGGCAAGTGTGCAGATAAACTCTTTTAGTTTGCTAAAAACTGACCTCTTGTGGTCACAAGTGATAAGATGACAGAATACATCTTTTGGCTGCTTTTGGAAATAAATACAGTTCTTCACAGTTATACATAGTTAATCAGAGAGGCCCAATGCAATGGAAATAAAAGAAATTAAATAAAACCAAAATGGAATTTGAATAAAACAATGGCAATAAAAAGTCACAGCAGATTTGGAACAAAACACAACAGAAATAATAACAGGAAAAAAGCTCATTCAAAACCCTCACAAAACACAATGACAGTGGTTTTTGGCAACGCAGAACAGCTGCAGTGACAAGCTAACACTAAACGGCTAATATCAAACGTGTATCTACAGCATTATACGAATATTGTTTGATATTATATGAATGGTGCGTTTTAAACAAACATTACCCTTGCATCTTTTTTCTCCCTAACAACACCGAAGAATCCTCCACTGCTTTTATGTGTGTCTCAGTGCAATCCGTCGCACGTGTTCCATCACGTTATTGTCTCCCCAAAAACACTTCCAGTGTATTTTGTGAGATTTTGTGTTATTCAACTTCTGTTATGTTTTTTTTTTCTATTTCAATTACTTTTTACTTTTAACTGGCACAAACAAGACGGCACACATTACTCCAGTTCTGGCTTGTCTTCATTGGTTGCCAGTAAACTTTAGGGTTCATTTGAAAATTTTAGTTGTAACTCTTAGAGCTCTGCACAGTGAAGCTCCCCATGATATCTCTGACCTGTTGAAACCTCATGCTTCATCCCAAGCACTTAGGTCGTCAGGTTAGAGGTTACTGGTGGTCATTCAGTCACGTACTAGGTTTCAAACACGTGGGGATCGGGCTTTTCAGGCACTGGCACTCCCTGCCGTTGTCTTTATGCTGTCTAGACTCCATTGACTCCTTTAAAAAGCAGCTGAAGACATTTTTAAACAAACAAGCTTTTAATTAATTTTTTCACTGTTTTATATTATTTTATTTGTATCTCTGATTTTATTGTGAAGCACCTTGTGATTTATATCTGTGAAATGTGCTATAAAAATAAATTTTACTCACTTACTTACTTTTTATTTAATATGTTCTGTGTTGTTGTTGTTACCTGGGGTGTGCTTTTTTTGAAAGATGATTAGTTGCATTTGATAATTATTTGAATATTTAATACTTATAATTATTCCAATATGATACAGTTTATAATATTTTCTAATTATAAATTTAGCTCATGACATCAAATCCCATTTAAGAGGATGTAATAGCCAACAGTTTTTTCTTCTGTAATCCTGCTAAACTGCACTTTTCGCAGCCCCTTCTTTGACTTTCCTTGTCATCACCTACAGCTACAAATGCCAGCCGAGCGCCCTGAGGAACAGCGTTACATCTCTGACCTGTTATTATTAGTGACACAAAGACAACGGTAGAGTTTGCCTTTTATAAGTTAATGATAGGCTATTCATACCAGTGAGAGACATGGATGAAATGGGCAAACTAGTGGGACCTAAAATGTACAAGTGAGACTGATTCACCCTTTCTTCTGACGACAGAAAGAATTACAAGATCATTATGCAAATATTTTGTTGCAAGAAATCTTTGCCCTCAACCTCGACTCATATATCTCAGCTTGTATGGAATTTCTACAATCTTCATTGCTCAGAGGCTCAGTCAAAAATCTTTTGGCTTGCTATGAAATCACAAGCATGCACTGTTGGATGAAACAAAGTGCAGACATGAGGAAGAGATTTCTCTGTGAGTGGACTGTTCAGCGTTACAAGTCAAATAAAAGAAAATGTCAAAGGTTATGCATGAGTCTGTGAGACATTAAAGAGCACTGAAAAAAACCAGGAGATACAACCAGAGTCGGTTTGTGTGTGATATTCTTGTTAGTGTGGTTAATTTATTGACCAAAAGATAGAGCTGTGTGAAATCGCAAATTTTGGTGGTGATCTGATACCAAGTAAATACAGGGCCACTATGGCCGCTACCAATACCGATACCAATACTTTTAACCAGGGGCGATTCTAGGATCAGAGCTTTGGGGGTGCTGAGCACCCAAAGAGATGCCCAGCCAGGCAAGATAAACTTTACACGTCACGATGAGACTTCTTCCCTGTCTCTTTCAGTCCCTGCATCCTTAAATGTCTCCAGTTGTCCCAAGTTCTCTATGACTGTCTCCTTGGTCCTCCCACCAAAAGAAATTCAAATATAATACATTTTTAAAAATTATACATTTTAACCGCTAACTAACATACATTTATCATTAATAATTTATCATATACTTATCAGGGAACCATATTTAAGCAGCTTGGTTCTGCTGGCGGTTTCTTCCTGTTAAAAGGTGTTACCTACTTTCCCCAAGCGCACCCTTTTAGAGGGTCTTCTGATTCTCATAATTTTCTCTGTATTATTGTAGGGTATTAACTTTACCATATAAAAGCCTCTTAGGCAGCTGTTGTTTTTAGGCGCTATATAAATAAATTGAAATGAATATTGATTTTGACACAGCTGTGTTCAAAATGCTCTTGCATCACAGAATGAGTCACTGCCACCAAAGAGACACATTCCTTTGATTTTGTTTAAACCAGAGTGCAGCCATCATTAGGACCAAATAAGCATCCTCAATGCTTATTTGGTCCTAATGATGGCTTTGCCCACTACTCCACAGACGTCAGCCACTGCAGAGAGACCTGCCATCTTCATAGGTTTTCTGATGACTCAGACATCAGCCAAGGGTCATCAGACCCTTGGCTGCATCAGCAAGGGTGATAAGACAGAGTACCCACCTGTGGCTGACTCCTGTGTCACATGGTGCGAGCTAATCATTTAGAGCTCAGTGTGACAAAGACCTAAGAACTGATTGATTGTGGACTTTAGGAGGACCAGGAAACCCGTGACCCCTACTTCAATCCAGGGGTCGATATGGACATTGCGGAGGACTAGAAATACCTCAGAGTACACATAGATAATAAACTGGACTGGGTTAAAGCACCACTGCACTCTACAGGAAGGGCCAGAGTCTATGCTGTTGCATGCTGGGACAGCAGGTTGAGGGTCACAGATACCAACAGACTCAATAAACTGATCCACAAGGCCAGTAATGTTATGGGGATAGAGCTGGATTCCCTTAAGGTAGTGTTGGAGAGGTGGATGTTGTCTAAGATAAAGACAGTGCCTCCCACTCACTCCTTGACGTGCTGGCCGGTTCCAGGACCACGTTCAGTGAGACTGGGATTACCCACATGCACCGCTGAATGACAGAAAATCATTCCTGCCTGTGGCTATCTAGCTGTACAACTTCTCCATCTAATGCACAGTGCAATAGTTACACCCTTTTGCACACCCTCTACAGTGAAAATAACAATTTTACAGTTTTGAGTAAAATGTCAATCATATATATTTAGTCACTGTAATATTCTAGATATTTATAACTGTAACCACATAATTTCCTCGGGATTAATAAAGTATTCTGATTCTCACGATGGTTTCAGGAGCACATGGTTTTATATTGTTCTTCATGAAGGCAAAAATGACATTTTCATGAGTATGTATTGTAGAGAAGAAATATTTTCCTGTAAAATGCAATGACAGTAACAAAGAACCCCAGATTCTCAATGACCTCATGCTTAACATTGTGCTTAGCAAGATAATGCAGGGAGAACCGCCATGTATGCTGCATCCACCCTCCACTCTTCTGCATCTTCAACATATTCCCATTCCTCTTCCTTTCCCGTTGGCAGACTGCCACCCCCTGCAAACTGTGTGCAAGCCTCTTCATACTGTAACTCTGCTGCACCAAAGCTCTTTAAACATTTTCCTCATGACTTGTGTTTGCGGGCTTGGATCTGGGCAATTAGATTAACTATTTTGCGCATCTTGAATACCACGCATATTTTGGAGAGTAGAACTATCCAGTGGGTAGAATCTCCAAATTATTTACAAAAGCCAAAAAAGAAACGAGAAAGTCTCTTGCTGGCGTGCACAAGTAACAAACTCATTTGAAGGATTCACAGATTGTTTTGCAAGCTTCTACAGTTGTTTGAGGATTAAAATAAAACAGAACAAAAATGGAATATATACATGGAATTTGCAGATAAAGAATGATTTCCGTTTGCTTTAAAACAAATGCATTTCAGTTTGCAGATCTATTCCAAAAATATAGAACCATAAAAAAACACAAGCTAAAATGGTTCAGACAGATATTGTGGGGCATAGACATAAAGGCTTTTAGACAAGTAGTATAATTTGTAATCAGTTCTGCAATTAACTAGAAGTCACTGCTGGTATCCAAGAGGTGTCTTTATATGTGATTAAAATTAGTTTTCTCTTGTTAGGGCAAATGGCTCATCATATGATTAAATAACGTTTTTTTTGTCAGCTTTTTTGAACGAAAAGTTCACCAAAAACTAAGAAAAACATCTGTTTTAGGTGAAATGCACACCAGCCGAGTGCTTCTTTTGATTAGGATCAATTCTGTTAAATCCCACAATCAAAGCAAATACTACAAAAACAATGCCTCTGGAAGATTAGACATTAGAAATCAGATGATGATGTTAATTAGAGACAGAAGTTAGGGCTTTTTGCCTGCATTAAAAAAAAGTCATTACTTTTTTATCCTGTATGGGAAGGATTCGGGGCTAGAAATATTAAGCGGGTCTATGTCCATTCTCTAACGAAATCTGTGGCCAATTGGGGAGATTCTCTGGAGGTAGAGCCACTTTCACCCTGTTGTCATCATCCCCTGCACATTTATAGCAAACTTTTATTCACATTTAGTGTGCAAAAGGTCAAGTGTGTTCAAGGTCAGTAGAGTGAAGATTGCAGTCAAAAGAGTTCTGTTTACTTACTCCTTCCAATTCCAAGTGGATAATCATATTTACCGTGGCAAATTAACATATTTGAATAGTTATAAGAGCTTTAAGTGTTATTTTAGGGTCTTTACAGTATAAAACACCTTGATGCAGCTGTTATTGTGATTTGATACTATATAAATTGAACTGATTTAAATTAATCTCAACACAACATGCGAAAAAATCATGAAATAAAATATATATGGACAGTTTAAGGCCAGTTAAATATCTTGCTGTATTTTATGTTCTTATCTATGAGTCACATTGAAACCTCTGGTCAGAACACTGTTTACCTCAGCTCTCAGTCCTGGGTGAGAATTGTTCTCATCTATTTGCTCTGGAGAAAACTGGTAAATCTTTACAAAAGGAATCCAATACAAGTCGATGAGTCATTGAAGCTCACTTTGGACTGATGACGGCAATACTGAGATGATACTGTTGTTGAGGATATGCTGAACTTTTCTGCTGGTTAGCACTGGTGTTTGTGCTGCTGTAGGCTGTTATAAGCTACTGTTAGTTGGCATAAGTAAAATTTAAGTGCTACAATATTGAGAATAGATAAGAAGGTTTATGCAAATTTTTGTTAGAGCCCTGATGAGGTGAGGAGGAAGACGATGCCATTTTATTCCGACGTTGTTAGGCAAGGCAAGGCAAGGCAAGTTTATTTGTATAGCACAATTCAACAACAAGGTGATTCAAAGTGCTTTACAGAGACATTAGAAACAAGAACAAATAAAAAGCATGATTTAAAATTGATTAAAACAAGCAAATAAACTAACTAACTAATTAACAAACAAACAAACAAACAAACAAACAAACAAACAACAGTATATAAAATCAAAACAGATAAAATCAGAACAGTAGATAAAATCAGTAGTTTTGAAATTTAAGCTTAAAGAGTGGATTTGGTGCTTTATTCAAATGCAGCTGAGAACAGGTGAGTCTTCAACCTGGATTTAAATAAACTGAGTGTTTCAGCTGATCTGAGGCTTTCTGGGAGTTTGTTCCAGATATAAGGAGCATAAAAGCTGAATGCAGCTTCTCCGTGTCTGGTTCTGACTCTGGGAACTGATAAAAGACCGGATCCAGATGACCTGAGGGATCTGGATGGTTCATACTGGGTCAGGAGGTCATTGATGTATTTTGGTCCTAAACCATTCAGAGCTTTATAGGCCAGCATCAGAACTTTAAAGTCTATCCTCTGACGGACAGGCAGCCAGTGTTAGTGTTGTTGTCTCTTTCCTTGGTGTTTTTGCTTTCTTGGTGACTATAAAAACATGAGAAGGAAGCTTCTTATCTTGAGTCTGAAATCAGACTCATTCATGTGCCTGTACCTTTGATGTAATACGTATGAGGACACGGCAGCTTCCACAAACCGGCGCCTACTCCTATGTATTTTTAATGGATTCATTTTAAATTCATGATAATGTATGAGTTTATTGGAATATGTAATTACATGCTAATCTATGCATATGTATCATTACTATCTCCCTTTTTTCTATTAAATAACCTAAAAGAAATTACTGACTACAACTTTAACAAAGATTTTAAATAAGTTTAAGGGAACTTGAAAGTTGGAAGATACCAGATTGTAATATAAAGCATTCATTTAGAGTATTTTTTTTTCTTTTGTCATCGTGACATTCTGATGAATTCAACATGTTTAATATTCTATTTTGTCAATCACGTGTCAACTTCCAACTCATCTTCCCTCAGCCACTGTTGTGTTTATGTTGAGTCGTGTCTTCTCTTTTTTCTTTTTAACAAACCATTGAAAAGTGAAAGCATCTACTCTTCTTGTTCAAGAGTTTTTCTTCTTGGTCATTTCCACCGGGAGCATTGTAAAGCAAGTGAATCTACCTTTAGTCTTGCAAATTGTGACCCTGCTAGGTCCCCAGACACTGACAGATATAGTCTATGATTAAAAACTCGGACTTGTGATACATTGTCATGTCACACTGAGAGAGTTCCAGACTTTTGTCTTAAATAAGGGTTTTCAAAGTTTTCTAGTATATGGTAGGCAGAGTATAGTGTGTTGAAGTCTACCAAAACCAGCATTTTTAAATTTAGATTAAAAAAAAATGCAATTTATGTGCTTTGACAGTTTAACCTAGCTTTATTTGTTGTCATAATATTTTTTTCTTTGTTTTAATGAGGGCTTCTCAAGCAAGAGAAAAAGCCCCTATATCTTGGAATGGTAGGCACTCAAAAATCAAAGGCAAAGTTATACCTTTTCTAAAGGTTGTCAAGTGAAAGCACTTTTAAGGGGTGTACAGAGAGGAAGGTGGCAGGCTATTGCTTACCACTATATTCTGTTCATTGTTAAAATAGCCATAGAGGACAGAATATTGCTGTGTGATGTCAATATAGCAAATCTAAGCAGCGTTTATAAAGACTGAGTACATTCAAGAAGCTAGCTGAGATGCCATCCAGACTGGAAACCCGCTTTCTGAGACCTCTTTCCTCTCGTGGTCTCAAACTCAAACATGATACCATTGCTAATGATATCAGCTAACCCGTCCTTTGCAGTAGTACATCTGGTATGCGTCACAACACTGTTCAGAGGAAAGAAAAGAAAATGAACTTTAAAAACGTGAGTCAGATCCACCCTCAGTCTGTCTCTGTCTCCGTCTGGTTTGTTAGCAGTGACTAAATGTCTCTCTGTGGTTGGCTGTCTGTGTGCTTCACTCCCTGCTGTGTTCCTAAGTCTTACTAAGGACTGGATCTTCTTGCAGTTACACTGATATTGTGGTGTTGCTGTTGCTGCTTTCTATCTAGACACTTCTTCATTTTAATTTTCAGTATACACACAGCTACATCCATATACTGTACCATTATGCATGTTAGCTTCAATGGGTAAGACCCCAGTCATGCAGTGTGAGAGACCAGTTGGCGACAACCAGTTTAGAAGGAAACACGCATATTGCCCTACTGATTGCAAGTAGTGGCTGGCAGTTGCATTGAACTGAACTACTAAAGCCTCATTTATGCAATGACACCGGTCAGCGAGAGGCTGGTAACCACCATTCGGTACCTCCAGCAACCTCCAGCAAGCACTCACCATCACTACCGTGAAATTGGTTTCAAATAGAGGTTTCAAATAAGGTGCTACACTGAATATCTCATTGTGATTGCTTTGGTTGCTAGCAGGTTGCCAGGGTTACCAACAGTTTGCATGGAACATGCTAACTTGCCTACAAACACTCACAAACCACTCACCAGGGGTATTTTCTTTAAACAAGCTGGTTGTGGTGTTCTTTTACTTTATAGAAATTGATGAGGGTATCCCCTTTGCATTTTTATTAACATATATTTGTCATGTTTTCCACATGGGAGATTTGACCTATAAGTCACGGCTGTTCTAAAATGAGCAAATCCAAATGAAATAAAGCAAATTAAAAGAACAGCTGTTCCCAGTTTGGGACAGCTGGTCCCAAAGTAGTTTAAAGAGACTGGATCCACATCTGTATTTTTGTTCTGTGAACCACAACCACTACATTGGCATCAACTTTCCTCTAAGTCGGCATATCATGCTGATATAATATGTGTTTCTTGGCCACTCTATTGGCTGACAATGAAATGTAGATTTGTCCAGCATTCCATTTGTTAGCTATTTGGTATGAAATACGACAGAACCTGCTTGATTATTTTGGGGTATTGTCTAGAGGTTGACGTATCAATCTAAATATCAGCAGTATCGATAGAAATGCTAGTGCGATATAATCAATACTTTATTTCTATCGTCTAAGTTCAGTATGTAGCTCACTGAATTGTGTAAAATTATTTGGAAATGAAAAAATATACCTCATAGATGCCCTGTGAACAAAGTCTGAAACTTTTTGTGTTGACTTTCAAGACTATTTTTTTAGCATTGATTTTTTAAAGTGTTTAAATACACGAAAAGTTGAAAGGTGTGTTTTACTATGTAAACTAGTTATTGTGACTGTCTTTATATGTTAAAAATATCAGTATCAGTATTGGTAAAATATTGGTATCAGTATCAGCATTACTGCCCATTTATTTACTTGGTATCGAATCAATACAAAATCTACTGTATCACACATCACTACTACTGCTAGAAACTGTGGAGAAACTTGTTTCAGGGTTTTTATTCATTTCCATAACAAGCTAAGGTGTTTCTTCTAATCTGAGTTTGAGACGAGCAAGAAAGTTAGTGGGTGAGCTGGGCCTTATATAGTGCAGATGATTAAGGTATGTCCACCGGAGATCCAACAGGATCCAGCAGTAGGAACGCCCATCAGAGGACCACCAGAGTCCCTGTTAAAGAAACATACACACACTAAACAGCAAGACAGAGGCAGAGAGAAATCGTCAGCTGGCACTGAGGGCAAGCAGGGTCCACGACAGGAACTCTATAAACTCTCAAAGCTTTGTGTAATGTTAATGTATCCCTGGTTTGTTGCTCCAGCCCTGATCAATTTCCTCTCTGTGATAAATAAATATAAACTTTGCTCCAAGCTACTCTAAAGTTGCAGCACTCTACAAAGAGAAATATGTCCTGACCCAGTATACAAAATCCCCTCCCATTATGTCACGTCTCTTTTTGCCCAAGCATATTGCAAATATCTAACTCCTGATCCATTAATTATCACTGTGGAACAAGACTATAAATTGTGCTTGTAGATGTCACTGTGCGCGTTGTAAAAGAGATGGAGACAGATGGGGACTAAAATCCTTTTAGATCTGAGCTTTCCTGCCCACTCCGACATGTGGGAGGAATGGGAGGAAGGGAACAGATTGATAATGACTTGTAAGGGAATCACAAGTGTTACTGCAGACCATGTGAGCAGATTCTTCCCAGCTTGAAATGGTCAGTTGCAGTCAGGGAGAAATTTAAAAGGTTATGGGCATTAGGTGAGAAAATGTGCTCATAATGAGAGCCGGTCGTAAATAAATTGGAAATGGCTTTAGCTGTCAAAACAGCTCATGATTCACTTGGCTTAAGAAGCCGCCTAAATCTAATTTTCACAGCACCTCTTGTACGTTTTCATTTATCCTTTCCACAGTGTAAACAAACATAATTTCCTGAATCATCTGGCTGACCCACACAGTTTCATAACATAAATAATCTAGGAATTAGTTATGGTTGCAGATCGATAAATGCTGGCTTTACCCTTTAAATTTTTTACTGAAAGAAGACAAATACGTGCGATGAAATTACATCATGGCTTTTCCTGATGCAACTAACGCTAACACAACTGTTGTTGTCAGATAACATCAGATTTCACATAACAGGGGCCCGTTCTTCGTACCTCGCTAAGTAAGTTAGCTGGATTAGATTGTTGACGATTTCGCGTGATCCTGGATCGTTCGGTTCCCCGAAGCTCATCCGGGACTTGCTGTCATAGCAACAGAGCCGTAAGCGTAAACCTGCTCAGGAGCAGGTTTACTTTATGTAGACAGGATTAGATCGCGGGCACGCAGGTATGTCCGCTTCATTTATACGAAAGCAACAGCGATATTCCACCACTGTTTCACCATAAATAAATAATATCAATGTAACTGAAGATAATGCAGCACTTGATCCTTTTATTGATTTCACACAGATACATACAGGTCATTTCCTAAAAAAGGGAAATGCACTATTAACATTCTATTACATGAATGTGATTATTACAGATGTAAGTCATATTTCAGAGTAGTAATTGTAAATTACTTCGTGTAATCAAGATGAGAGACCACGGCTATAAAAGCGAAGGTGGATTTGGGAAGTCTGTCGCAGCCATGTCCTGTCCGTATACGCGAGCAGCCCATTGCGGAAGGTGCAAGATTGATAAGGAGAGTTTTCAGAATTCAGCATATATTGCGGGACAGACAGGATCCTTTAGCTCAGCGCGACAGTGTGCTCATAGAGAGATATCGATTTTCCCGTGAGGGTATTATTTAGGCCTACTTAACCAACTTGTTGACGAGGGGGTGCAGGACCACCACCTGTCTTTGTTTGCTCTGCCCTTTTCTTGGTTGCTGTTATAAACAAACAAACAGATTATTCCAGGGTCTCTTTCCAAGAGACGAAAAGCAATATAAGTGATCAATATTACCATTCTGTAGAATATTCTTATATTTCACTTTTACTTGTTCCCATGTTCTAGTGGGTCCTGTTGTGGCTCTAATGTTAAAGGGGATGTAATATAACATATTATAATATAATATAATGTAATATAATATTGGATAATATAGTGTGATATGATAAATCTACCCTACCGCCTACTGGTGTTGGCCAGAGGGGCCGATGGCGCAATATGGCAGCCTGGCTTCTGTCAGTCTGCCCCAGGGCAGCTGTGGCTACAACCGTAGCTGCCTCCACCAGTGTGTGAATGTGAGAGTGACTGAATAGTGGCATTGTCATGCGCTTTTGGTGCCTTGAAAAGCGCTATATCAATCCACTCCATTATTATTGTTATTATTAGATTACTTACGAGTTTGATTTGTCAGCAACTTTCTGCCAGCCCTCTCTCCTTGCTTTTGCAGCCTTTGCAGTGTTCCCTTGCGTTCTGATTAAACTCTGAAACTCCTGAAATCCCTCACTCAGGAGTTCTTGCTCTGCTGCCGAAAAATACCGAGCGCGCTCCTTCGACATTTTCGCCGACCAATCAGAGGGTTGCCGATCAATGTTTCCACTATCGATGCGTAGCCCCTTTTACGACACCCAGTGATCTCACATTACTTCATCCAGCTGTACTAATCGTCAACAGCAGGTGTGTTCGGAGAACCGGATTAGCGAGCTCACGGTTAGCGCGATGATTTGGTCTTGGATGTGTCATTTGATGTTGGATGTAGTAAGCCACGTACGAAGAACGGGCCCCAGGTGTGCAAATCAAAAGGGCAAGGCCCCCTCAAAGGTAATCACATCACCTGCCCAATAGGTAGTGCCCTTAGCTGTCAGCTGCTATTTATTGTGTTTTTAAAAATTTAAAACATTTTTTCGCTGCTCTGTATATCTACTTGAGAAATGTATGTTTGCCAGGAAATCTACATTATAGTTGTATCTTTGTTGTTAGTTGTACTCAGTCCGTCGTGTAAGATTTCCATCTCAGTTTTGGCTCTGTTTCAAATTGAGAGCTGGGTGCTTGCTCACTGAAAGCTGCATTAGAGGCTACATTTGGGAGGATGGACTTTAATGCTGTATAGTACACATATAAAGAGTGCAGAGTTTAATACAAAATCTGCACTTTTCAACTAGGCTGCATGAGAACTACTGTAATATTGTAGTATGAGGAGGTCGAGGTTCACTCGGTGTGCCAGAGGGAGAAAACCAAGGGAGCCTGGAGTGACATGACCTCTTGGGTCAGTGTGGATTGATTATAATTCATATAACACAAGTATTTCTGTTCTATTATGCAGGTGGCGCCAACATGCACTTAATATTTAATTACAAGGAAGCAGTTATGCTAATTTCCAGTGTGATGCTGCTAGCTTAGATTTAGAGTTAGAAACCTCTGCCTGAAACACGTCATTTTAGCTACTAATGAAAAATTGTTCAAAGGTTTGTGAGAAACCTATGATTACAGCTTATGTTGGTAGAGTTTGAAGAACTGTGCAGTGGTAACTCAAGGGTCACAACAGCTTCTACAGTTGTGTGAGATTTTAGTTTAAAACATTTTTACAAATTATAAAAATGTAAAATGTTTTACATTTCGTAAGAAAACATGGCTGAAAGAGCTTCCATTCTGCAGTCAGTAAGCTGTGTGAAAATTAAATAGCAGTCAGGGAGTCATTTATTGAAATAGATTAGATAGAAAAAGCTTGTTTCTCAAGTTTAGTGCTTTGGGGATTAGCCTTCAGTTGTAAATCGCAATCATCATTATTATTATTTTTAATTATCATTTCAAGTGTGTTTTCTCTATAAATACATTTATTCATACTAGTGTTATAGTCCTGTAAATTGAAATGAGCATGTAGCTGTATGGTGGGCAAACTGCCAAAGTGTTATGTCTGAGACGACTATATGTGGCATATCTGCTTGAAGTAGAAGACAGAGGAAAGAGCAGGAAAAAATATCTAAAATGGAGCATGGAGCACTGAAGTCTGAGGTTTTGGCTCACAGGGACAATGTGTACTTGTATGATTGCCAGTTAATAAATCGGAAGAAACATGTGTCAGTCTGCATATACTTCTGCCACTTTATTATACAGGATATACCTTTTCAGCTGCGTGTTAACTAAAGACCTGCTGAAGTTTAAACCAAGCATCAAAACGGGGAAGAAAGGTGATTTACAAACTGAGGTTAAAACTTGCATGAGCTCAACAAAATTGGGCAATAAAAGATTGGAAAAATGTAGTCTGGTCTACTGAGTCTTGATTTCTGCTACGACATTCGGATGGCTTGGTTGGAACTTGACGTAGACAACACATCTTTCCTTGTTCAAGTGGTTCAGGCTACTTGTGGTGTATTGGTGTGATATGTTGTGGCACGTTACCAACAGAGGAAATATCACAGCCAACCTGAGCATTGTTGCTGACCATGTCCATCCCTTTATAAGAAACTATACTTAATTGACCTGAAATTGCAGTTTAGAGACAGTTTAATGAGAGGGGAAAAACCCATGTTACGTTCCCCTAAAAGGGTCCAGGCGATAAGGGGAAGTAACAAACAGTGCGCAGGTCAGAACAAGGAGACAGAGGCAAAATGCGTAAATAAAAGAGTTTTATTACGGTTTCCATTAATAACTCAACTAAAATCTGGTGGTTGTAGCTAGGGAGCCATGTTTTGTGATTGCTTGCTCCTGCTCGGTAGAGAGGAGTGTGTTTGGTCACTAAACTGTTCTTTACTTTTCAGTTAACTTACCCATGCCTGGGCTTTTGTTTATTCCCTTAAATGGTGATAGCGGCTTGCTTGTCTCTTTTAGTTGAGCTATTAATAGAAACTTTAATAAAACTCTTTAATTTAACCCTTTTGCCTCCTTGTCTCCTTTTTCCCACCTGGACACTTTTTGTTACTTTCCCTCATCGCCTGGACCCTTTTAGGGGAACGTAACAAGTGGGCAGCTTTTTCTCTTTTATAGACTGCATCTATAAAAGAGAAAAAAACAGTTACATTAATAGCAACAGTCATTTTTTATTTTTTATTTTTTGTGAGATACAACTTTAAAAAACGTCTTCATAGAGTGATGGAGTGGTGTCCTTTGGGGAAAGAAGCAAGGGAACAACAGATTTGAAAATATCTTGAAGAGATGGTGAAAAGACCAAGGGGGAAAGAGGCCAAGGCTGACATGGAGAGGACACAAAGTAAGTTGTAACGCTGGAGAATGTGTGTGGCCGTTTTACGGACAGTTAGCAGGAGGACTCCTCCTGACCAACTCTGTCAGGATTGACATCAGCTTTGTTTGGCAGTGAAGCATCGTGGGAGTGGGGACCACTTGAGACTCCAGTCACATTCTTAGGGACACTACAGAGGTATCTGACTGAGTGCCAGATGCACACACACATGCACACACACAGTGATAGCTTAGTCCTGACTTGTGTTGGATTGGCACTAGCTTTGTGGAGCAGTGAAACGATGCGGTACTGCAAAGAAGCTGAAAAGCAGCTCACAAATGCAACCAACACAGTAGTCCAGAAGAGTGAAGACGATGCTGTGTCTGCATATGCAGCTGCCAGACGGCAGATGAACATTAGCATTAGTTTAAAGAAATTAAAAAAAAAAAAACAGCTGACACCAAAAACCTTCCAGAATATAACAGCAAGTGTCTTTTATCTCTCATCAATCTAAAGCTTCCTTCTGCAACACACTCAGGCTGTTTATGCTTTTAGTCACAGTTCTTTAGCCTGACGCAGTGTTTTACGGTTTATTAAAATTAGATTCAAATCTTCTTCAATTAGATCTTTTTTGTGTGTTCTTTCTTTCATAATTTCTGCTATCTAGGTACACTTTGTGGGAAAGCACAAAACACCGGATAAAAAGGATCAAATGGGGAAAAAGCTTGACAAGAAAAACTGCCTAAAACAAAACATTTCAAGCAGTTTGAAGCATGAGCTTTTAGATCTTGGTATTACTTGCACAGATGTACATTATTGGAAACTTTAACCAAAGTTAAATATAATATAACACTTTGGGCAGTGTAAATCTGACTGAGAATAAGGAAGAGCACATTGAGTTCCCTTTTATCTTTCAGTCATGTAGATGCAGCAGAGTCATAAGATATTACAGAGGGGAATATTTACAGAGGAGATGTAAGTGCCAGAACTAAAAATTGCATGTAGTATTGCACTTTATGACTTTATGAAGAAAGAAAATGGAAAATTCTGTATTTAGTGTTGTTTAGTCTTTATGTGAAAGTCTAGCGGGAGGTTATGTGTACATTTATGTGGCACATTATCTGCTTCATCATTCCTGAGTGACCGCTGTGGCAGAAACATAGCAACTTACAAAAAGGACTGCTTTTATATCCACCAATCAGTGTGGTTTACAGTAAATGCTACATTTACCATCTATGCAGCTGTTTATCATCTCCATTCAGTGCTTTTAATGACTCTCTGAAACACACACACAAAAGCTGATTGTAATTTTGGAGGTTCTGCATCTTTCCCAAGGATTTGGAATTACCAGAACTGAGGATCCAGGGATCAGGATCCAGGAACCATTTGATTTCACTTGAGCAATTGAACAAGACATCCAAAGACATCCCTAATTTTGAGAAGCTACCCATTAAATAAGATTATTTAGATTTATCTAGATCTGCATATTTAACATACATTATGTGATAGGGTCAACTGTGTGTCTGCATCGTGATTCAGGATGTGTTGACAGTCACCTTAGTCAATTGAAGCAACTGAAGAGTTCAGGCCCCTGTCCTGTCAGTGTCCCATCAATATGGATACATAATCCAACATATCATAGTGCAGATTAAAACAAAGCATCATTATTATTAATTATTTTATTGTAGCTTGGCCTGCTTTCCTCCTACTCTGGTACTTTTTGATGGAATATGTTGTCTCTAATAAACTGAATTTCACTTTCAATCTGTTGAGGGGATTTCAGGAACACGCCCTTATGGGAAACATATGAAACCACACACTGCAATTACAAATGGATGATGCAGTTTGAGGGAAAACGGCCACAGCACAAGCTGTATTTACAACACCTCATCATGAAACGCCTCCAGGGGCCCAGTGATGGATACTGTGTTTTACACTGTGAGATGGCAAACTTTTTCTTTAAGGGTCAGCGTGTTGGAATGTTTTCTAGCACAAGGGATTACAGAAAGCAAAAGAGAAATGGCATTTTTCCATCAGCTTATTCAGTTACACCTAGCTGCGCAGTAAAAATAGGAACCTTTGATTTAGCTACTTCATATGCCAAATGCCAAAGAAGCTGTCAGCCATGTTGATTTGACATTTGGCATAAGGAATCATGTCTTTTTAGATCAGAATTCACAAATTTCCAACTTCCAAGTTAAATAAATGTAACATCAGACCTGGTCTCTCCACACAGATAATGCAATGTAATTACTAGGGGTGCAACGATACTCGTATCGATATTGAACCGTTCGATACAGTGCTTTCGGTTCGGTACGCATATGTATCGAACAATACAAAAGTTTTAATTTATTTTATCAACTTTCCTTCTGATGATGCTGTCTGTGTTGAGCGCTCAGTGGATCTGCGCTCGACAGTGCAGCCTAGACGGAGTAGTCGAACGCAGATTCACTGAGCGCAGCGCAAGCTAGCGAGACAGAAGTTAAGCTCTCCTTGCAACATGGCAAATTGAACCCTCCCCCACCCTCATTCAGATCTGGCGTTTGGAGCTATTTTGGTTTTCATGTGACGTGTGACCCTGAAGGTAAGCGCGTCATGGACAAAAGTAAAATAGTATGTTGGATGTGCCACGCAATGCTCAATTACATTGGTGGGAACTAGTGCGTTAGCGCAGTTTGCTCGTTAATGTGTTGGCCGTCCAGCCCCATGCACGGGGCGATCCGCGGTAGCTCGTTAACGGAGATTTGCCGTGTTGTGGCATTAACGTCATTTCAACGAGATTAACGCTGACAGCACTAGTGGGAACACAATGAATATGACTGCACATTTACTCCGACATCATCCTAGTGCAAAGACAAGTGGAAGCAGACAAAAACAACAAGCACGCATGCTACAAACTTTACCCGAGTCATTTAGACAGCCGTTAGCACATGATTCTCCTTATGGGGACCTGATATGTTTAATATGCTGCTCAGAATATAGCCCAGAAGAAGCTATAGTATAGCTTTTATTTTGGAAAGAGAAATTTCTCTGTAATAAACTCTCTTTTCCAAAGATGAGTGATTTCTCGATCGATTCTTTTTTGTATTACTTTGTTGTTTCAGCAACATTAAATTTAAAAATTGTTCTTTTGAGTTAAAATATATATTTATAATTTTAATAAATGACAAATTAAAAAGGCATGAACATTTTTTGTATTGAAAAAATATCGAACCGTGACTCCAAAGTATCGAACCGAACTGAACCGTGAATTTTGTGTATCGTTGCACCCCTAGTAATTACAGTAAATACAGCTATTATAGTTTCAAAGTCACTCCTTAAAATCTTATTGACAATGAATATCATTTGTTTTCCATGTTGAACATATGCCACTTCAGGAATTCAGTCATTCCATAAAGTAGATTCTCTAAAGAATGAACAAAATAAAAATCTCAGGCCATAAATGATTCATATTAGCAGTATCTAAATAAATGACTCAGGCCGAGGGCTGAATATTTAGTATGAGAGGAACGGTTTCAATTTGCTCAGTAAATTAAACGGATTAAGAATGCATTGACCCTCAACCCAGCCACACATACACACCCAGACACACAGAAAGCCTTTGCTGCACTGAAGGGAAGTCTGGTATAAAAAGGAATAAGAAAAAATTATATTCAGCATATTGCAACATGTTTTTGAAATACAGTGCCATTTTAATTATATTTTTTTACCGCTACTATAATTCTGTGTTTGCATTTGAAACTATTTTAAGCTGTACAGTAAAGAAGCTGTAGCTACATATAAAAATCAAAATCGTCTAACATCGTATGATGTATTCTTACAGATGAAGCTGCTCAGCTGTATGTAAGACACATTAATAAATCAGCAGGCTAATTAACATCCAATAATATATTACATGTTATTCTACTTAATCAGTACTTTTGTTTTAATAATTTTAAAGGTGCATTATTTATGATTCTTTTGGAAAAATGAAACAAAACTGTGACCACAAGGGGGCAGCATTTTACAAGTATTGACATAGTGTCTAAAAAACAAGAATAAGCTTAAAGCTTATATATAGGTTTATAGTTATATCTCTCATATGTAGATTCTGTTGAAAATGATTGTTCACAAATACCTGAAAATCAACAAGCACATGTAATATTGTAGGATGTACATAAAAGCTGCTAGGACCCACGACCCACCAGGAAGTCCACTATTTTGATTTTGGCGCCTTTTTCACATTTCCAGTTGCTTTACTTTAAAAAAATCGAAGAAATGTAATAAGACTATCTTGATCTAAAGACCTTTACTTTGGCCAATTTAATGAAGTACGTGTTACTGGCAGGTTTTCATGTTTTCCCATGAACCCTTTCATAAGATTTACATATATCTTCATTTCTATTCTAATATCTCTCAGCACTTTTATATAAATATTCACTTTCTGTATCAGTGTTGCTCGCCAAGCCACCAAGACAAATTTGTTGTTTGTGTATAACCTGATAGATGTTTACACCCACTGGTGTTTGTTGGCATTTCCTGTTGGCACCCCAAGTGTTGTGTTATATAGTTATATATAGTATATAGTGTTATATAGTACTCTTGGTTGTATGTCTCGAGGTTTTACAGATTCATGTCACATACATTTAGCCTCACATATCCAACACAAGTTGCTATACCAACAACTTGCGTTTTAGTTAATATTGGATGGCAGGGTGAGAGAAAAGGTGTCACGGTAGATGCTACCTCAAAAAAGAAAAAGTCTTGTTCAATTAATCAAACCTGTTGTGGTGGGCACACAAATAAATCATTAATATGCAGGCAAAGCTGACATCAATAAAATCTAACAGCCTTAATGAGGGAAGGGAAGGAAAAAAAATGAGATATGAGCAGATGTTCAAAATGAAAACCTCATCAACAATGGTTATGTAAAAAATACTGTTCAGGGGCTGAGACACTGGGTGGCGCTGTTGAACTGGAGAAAGATGCGGAAAGTTGTGGGGAGCATGTGAGATGTATCAAGTGCCTGTGTGAAATGCAGAAAGGGGAACAGAGGAGAGATACAGCAAGAGCGTGAAGGCCGAAAGATATACAAGAGAGAAGCAACCCGGAGAAGTAAAGAAAGAAGGAGCTGGATGGGCGGAGAAGGGTGGGGAATGGTGGAGGGGTAAGCGCTCATTTTCTCAGGTTTTGAGAAACTGCCACGGAGAGAAGGGTTAAAGACAGAAATGGGTGGAGGGTATATGCGGCACAAACATCATATCAGTTTTCCCGCTGTGTTAATTACACCCATTATTGGCCGCTAGTTCTGGGTCAGATGAGCTTTCTCTCTCGACAACAACCTTGGAGGAAAGATTAGTGAAAATTACACAAGAATACCTAAGACCTCGCTGTGGAAGGCCTGGTCTTGTTTACCGGTAATTGTGAAAAAGCAATACAGCGCCCTGCAAAAATGTGTTTACCTCTCAACCTCTCCCCGAGGGCCGCGTGGCGAGCGTTGCATTTGTTTAGGTTCCCTGGTGCTCTGTCCTATTTGCCCCCCCCACCATCTTTTCTTCCCTCTTGTACTTCATGCGTTCACCCTGAGAGCCTAATGAAAATGCACTGTGTGCATTACAGTGGCACTGTGAAACCATTTAATCACCAGAGGAGAGAGGTGTCGTGGCTTTCAAGTGAGTGTGTGAGTGTGCAAAGTCTTACCTGCTTCTGTGAACGCCCCCCCAACCAAAAAAAAAAGTGCAGCAGAGTCAGCCTGCGTGCTCTGGCTTTTGATGAGAGGATATCTGAAGACTAACAGCTTGTCAGCTGCATGTACCAGTTTGCTCGGTGGTCTGTTCAGCCTGCAATGTTCTGCTAGGTGACAACAACTTCTGAGAGAGTGATGTAACTCCGAGAGGAGGAGGGAGGGGGGGGGCGTGTGTGAGGGGGGGAGGGATCCGCAGACAGATCAGCACAGTGGGGGTAGATCTTGTGACAGATCAGCTTGTCGTCAAATTGGTGAGACTCGCTCCCAGGGCGGGGTGGGAGTTGCTTCTTAAAGCCAGACGTGGAATGATGCAGCAAATCTGTAATGACTGCAACACACACTCGCGAGCATGAATCATTTATTTATGGCCGCATAAATCAGGCAGCGCGGCGAGATAAACAGTAAAGACGAGTCTGCGAGATCTGTCAGTTACATGACGCGGCGGATAAAAACACACACACACTCAAACAAAAAAATCAAGGGTAACACAGACGAATCAGCCAGCGACAGCTGACACACACCAGCCTGTTGTGTGTCTGTGTCTGTTTTTTATTCTTTAACTGAGAGCTTCTCTTTTGTGATGGATTAATCATCTGGAAGCTCCTCACCTGGCCTCCGGTGAAGAATTTTAAAATCTCCTGTAAAATGTTGTGCGTGGGAAGGAAGTGGCAATTACCTGAAACTGCAGGTTTCCAGGTCCTTTTTAACTGGAGGAAGGCGTTCCTGGGTTTCACTTAGAGCGTTTCCAACAAATGTGTCGCTTTGAAACGGATCTAAACGTAAACACTGGAGCTGTTTAGTGGCTATCGCTGAACGCTGACAGAGAGACGTGCCTATAAAGGAACACAGGAGCCTATAGGGAGCTAAAGCCTCACGCTTTCTTGTTGTGTATGCCTGCACTCTTTTGTCCATTATACAGTATTTTGCTGAATAGTTGTGCTTTCACTTAAAGTTGACCTTCAGCTCATTCAAGCTGATAGAGCGGGCGCATGCAGAATATTTCTTCAACTGCACTGCAGTGAGATCAAACAAAACACTTATGATGGTGGAAAATCAAAAGATTTCAAAAGAACTGTAACTGTGCAGGAGATACACATAAGACTTTTTCTTATTAAAGCTGGTGAAAGCCTCCATAAATCTATGCAATATATCAATGTAAAACAATATGTAGCGTAGTCTTTATAAACAGCATCCGATCTTTTCTATGTAGAAGAGTTAAATTTTGTAATTCATTGAAAGCAGCAAGCAGGAGCAAGAGAAGTAAGAGATAAGATAAGATAAGATAGAACTTTATTAATCCCTCGGGTGGGTTCCTCTGGGAAATTCGACTTCCAAAAAAAGCACAGCAACGACCGAAGTTACAGTTACAGAATTGTTATATATATATATATATATATACACACACACACACACACACACACACACACACACACACACACACACACACACACACACACATATATAAATACAGAGACAAATATAAATAAAGTATACAAAGGGGATAAATAGAATAAATAGGAATAAAAAATAAAAATACAAGTGAATTGCACATTTCAAGTATTGAGTCTATTGCACTGTTGACTATTTACAAAAAGTATTGCACAAGGTATTGTACAGTGAGGTGAAGAGGCACTACAGCTTAGTTGTTCCCCCCTCCTTTGTCCTCCTGTTTCCTGTTTCCCCTCCCTCTCCCCTCCAGAGAGGAGTTAAACAGTTTGATGGCGTGTGGGACAAAGGAGTTTTTAAGTCTGTTAGTTCTTGTCTTGGGGAGAAGCAACCTGTCACTGAACAGACTCTTCTGATTGTTTATGGCCGTGTGCAGAGGATGCCCAGCATTGTCCATAATGTCCATCAGTTTCTTTAATGTCCTTTTCTCTGCCACTGTCACCAGAGTGTCCAGCTTCATGCCGACCACAGAGCTAGCCTTCCTGATCAGTTTCTCCAGCCTGTAAACCATGAATGCTTTGAATGGTGGTAGAAGATTCTAGAGTATCATCATCATCATCATCAACTTTATTTATAAAGCACTTTAAAACAACCACAGCTGACACAAAGTGCTGTACACTGGAACTGTAAAATAAGATTACATGAGATATAAATAAAAAAAACAAATACAAGAAGAGTGAAATCATTAATTAAATAACTACTTCAATTAAAAGAGAAAACTAAGTCTCACTGAGGTTAAAAGCCAAGGAATAAAAGTGGATTTTAAGACGTGATTTAAAAGTGGACAGTGAAGGGGCCTCTCTAACATGCATGGGCAAATGATTCCATAACTTTGGAGCCACAATAGATAAGGCCCTGTCCCCTCTGAGCTTCCTCCTGGATCTCGGTACCTCCAGGAGCAGCTGGTCAGCTGACCTGAGAGACCGACAGGGTATGTGGGGATGAAGAAGCTCAGAGAGGTAAGGCGGGGCAAGACTGTGAAGGCATTTAAAAACAAACATAAGAATTTTAAAATTAACTCTAAAAGACACAGGCAGCCAGTGCAGAGAGGCTAGCACGGGGGTTATATGCTCTCTTTTTCAAGTTCCTGTTAGGAGTCGTGCAGCCGCATTTTGAACCAGCTGCAGACGTGAGAGCAATGACTGACTGAGCCCCACATAAAGTGAGTTACAGTAGTCCAGGCGGGAAGAAATTAAAGCACGCATCACTGTTTCAAGGTGCTGCCTCGAAAGAAAAGATTTTACTCTTGCCAGTCGCCTTAACCCTCCTGCCATCCTTTAAAAAACTCACACCCATCACCCTAGGGACCATTCTCAGCCACGCCATAAAAAGACCATATATCCATATTTTATTCCACTTTAAATTAGCCAACCTTGTAAAACTACTTCTCCCTGAAATATTCATGTAAAGTTTTAATTATATTTTCGTTGTTTTAACCCTTCAAATCCCAGTGTTATTACATGAGCGCCCTGTGTTATAAGCCCCAAAAACCAAAAAACGAAACTAAATATTTCCACAAAAAACCAGTTGAAGTAATATGTGATTGTCATTATAAGTAGGCCTTTAGATGGACCAAAGATTGGCACCAACATACATTTTGACCTGCCATTATTTTTTTTGCATTTTTTTTGCAATTTAAAAATTAAAACTTCAAGGCCCTGAGTCTTCATTGACATCCAAGAAAAGAAGAAAGTCTTTGAGAATTTGAAATGATACATGCAGTAAAAGTACTAAATTGGCCTCTTGGAGAACAGTCTGACATTTCGCAGGTGTGGATGACAGAAACAAGAAAGCATGTGGAGGGGACTGGCGAGTATGGTTCAAAATAATGATTACTTTGATTTGTGACTCATGTAAAGTAATTCTAGCCCAAGTATGAAACAATGGAGCTGAAGATTAACATAACAGGTTCACTTCAAGCCGAGTGGTTTGGAAAATAGCAATTTATTCAACATTTTACAACAATTCCAAATCTGAAAACTGCCTTGAAGTCTTGAATTTAAACATAAACCGTCCAATGAGTCTACTGCAACGAGACTCTCTTCCCTAAAAAAAACAGTAAAATACTAAAAGAAATCAATTCCACATTTTGAGATTTTAAAAGTGCTGAAAACTCAATGCAACTAATTAAAAAATAATAAAAAATGTAGTATACCTCCACTACTTAAAAGTTTATAGGGGACATTGTTTGAATACTATATAGAGGTACTTAAACTGTCTGTATAAGGCTGATTGTCCACTGAAAGAGAAACTATTAAAGTTTGGCTATCCTCTTCAATCAGTGTGTGAAGGTAAAGCAGTGAGAGCTGGTTCAGTGTGCTCTAATGATGATTTTAACCATGAAAAAAAAAGATCAAACATGGGAGCAAAATGTTGTCAGTGTCACACTGAAAACAAAGAAATCCAATTTAATGGTAATGTACAAAACAGGAACATGTAGTAGCTTCATTACCATTCGTGTCTGTGCGTCTAGAATCACTTCAAATGAAGTGGATTGATTGGTTAAAAAAATAAAATATCCTTATGTCACATGTAGTAGCGACCCCACAGCCTTGCTAATTGTTTTTAAATGAAATGTATTAATTACAGTAAAACCACTGAGCCAAAACCATTAAATCAATTGAATTTGCCTTAGTTCCCCTAAGTTGTGTGTAAAGATCTTAAAAAGGAAAAAGAAAAAGGGATCCCAGCATTAATTTCTGTGCTTGCTCCCGCATTGAACAGCTTCGCTTATATTTGCCTCTCATTTAACACTGACATTCACGTAGACTAGAGGGGTCAGATTGAGACCAAGCACTTTTTCTGTTTCTCTCTCTCTCCCTTTTTGCTCCACGCCATGCTACACAGCAGTAGCCTGGTGGGTGTAAGAATGCCCTGTCTAGTCATATGCGCTGATGCATCACTGCTGTTCGTCTGGGCCAGACGGCAGGGCAGGGACTGACCGAGGTTTAGCTGGCTGCACACTGACTGTACACGATGAGGAGCACATTTGACCATTTTGCCTGCTATAATTTACAAATCCTCAATATTGCCTAGCACATAGAAATGTGAGCAATGAAGCAAATGGAGGAAAAGCATCACCATTGTTGGATTTACTACTCTTTTAAATGGCTTTTGTATAATAATATATTTATCTCCATATAGTCCCTGTCATCATGTGAGTGTATTTAAGGAGCATAATTCAATTATATATATAGTATTTTTTATCAGATGACAGAAAACGTGCAACAAACAAAGATCATTCTTGTCAAACTAATTTAACCTAAAATTGTACAGCTGGTTTAAAATGCCAAAATAATTTGTGAGAAAGTTGTCAGCCCGCCTACCTAATACGAGCTTGCTGATTAGAAATGAAATACACACAAATCTCTGAAAAATTAATCATGTAATATTTCTGGAAATATTTTATTCCAGGCCCTATATTCAAATTGGTCTACACTGGTGTTTTTTAATTAGTGTTTGTATCTTAAATAAGATATTTTTGAGTATTAATGAAAGAATTCTAATAACTAAAAGAAACCTACTCAATTATTGGTTTGTTTTTTTACAAGCTCTGTTTTAATGTAATTTTTTAAATAGATTTAAGGGTTGTTTTTCTTTACCATTCTGTACAATGGTAAAATAGCATAAACTAATGACCGTGCAGCAGCATCTAACACCATTACTTACATCCCTATAAATTTGTGTAAAGGAGCCATCACAATATCAGATTTTACCTGTTTTTTTTTTTTATGTTCTAGCACGTCTGATCCATTAGAAGGTAGTGAGAATTGGTACTCATGTCTTTACGAAAGCATATAGAAAGAACAATAACACAATTACAATATTATCATATGTACATTGTTGGCATAACATCTTTATTTTTGTATTTTATTTTTGTCTTTCTTAAGTATGTTAGAGTAACATTAACACAAGGTTATCATGAAACCACCCTCTGTATACCCGACTTATTTTATAAGCGACAGATAGATCCAAAGGGCAACTGTGAGGAGTTGACTGAGTGGCCTATATCCAATATTGAAGAAAGAGTTGCAATACACATTTGAAATTTAGGTTACAGTAGACAAACACACACAAACCACAAAGCGCCAGAAACTCTGCACTAGTTAGATTTTTCCATTGACTTGACAATCACAAGCTTGGCCATAGCTGGAGGCATATTCAATTAAGATGTGTGGACTTGCACAGCTAATTGCCACTGGTTCTGTTTTGAGACACATTTCACTGAGCTTTGGCACCGCAGTACAAATACTACGATGGGGACAGCTGTAGGATAAGTGGGCAAGAAAAAGGAATGAATGGTTATTATTATTATTATTATTAGTAGTAGTAGTAGTATTATTAGCATTATTAGCATTATTAGCTATCTTTTATGGCGTGGTCTGCTGGGGCGGCAGCATCTCTGCTGGGGACAGGAAGAGACTGAACAGGGTGATCCGAAGGGCCAGCTCTGTTCTAGGATGCCCTCTGGACCCAGTGGAGGTGGTGAGTGACAGGAGAACGGCGGCTAAGCTGTCATCACCCAGTCATCACCCAGACCCAGGTGGTAACACCACCTGGGTCTGGGTGCAATTCCCCCCTCCAGGGGCAAGGGTACCTAGACCCGGTTTGTAGAGTACGCTTGGGGAGTGTGATTGTGTGTACAGCGTCTCTTTATGTCTATCTCCACGTTGGTTGAGTGTGGAGTGAGTGCATATGAGAGCATGAGGGTGGGAATGGATGTTTGTGTCTGTGTGTGCCTGTATGTCTGTGTCTATATGTCAGGTTGGGTATCAGACGCCACCTCTCTGGGGACACCTCAGGCCCTCCAAGGTTTGGAGGCCTATCTCCACCCACCACCACTTCCCCTGCCGGTGGCGGACTCCCTCAGGTGTCGGTGTGTTGGTGGTTCTTTGTGTCTGGGGGTGGGCGTCTGGGGGTGGGCGTCCGGGTACACACCGGCTCACTCCTTGGCGGCCGCTTGTCGGGGCCTGGGGCCTGGGGCTCGCTCGGGCCCCTTTGGAGGTGGGGTGCCCCCGGCCTCTCGGCCTGGGGCTCGGTCACTCAGGCACAGCTGGGGGCCGGCGGAGCTCACGGGCGCGTCACTGCAACTCCCCCTGACTTCTGCTCCGCGGCTGCTGGGCGAGCCCTCATCTGGGACTCTCCTCAGCTCTTACTGGAACAGTGGCGCGGCTGCCCCTCTGTTGGTCTTCCATGGTCTCTTGTGTTCTGGGGGCATCTGGATGTCTGGAGTTTTGATCTCCTCCATACCCGCTTCACACCCTGGAGGACGGGGCTGTGGCCCCCCCACACTCCCTAGCAGATCATTACATGGAGAAACCTTTGGAATGCAAGCATGCTGATCCACACAGGTATGCACACATGGGTATTCACAGACGCGGACTAAAGCTTTCTTGGCTGCTGCCTCAAAGCACACTGTGCGCTGTCTATCTTGCGTGCTGCACAATATCGTTTATTATTTAGTAAATATTGATATCTATGACTAGCTAGTTTATTGTGATGGTGCTTTGTTTTCTCTATTATTATGTTGCTCTTTGTTGTTTGCTGTCTCCTCTGTTTGTTTTTTTTGTTTGTTTTTTTTTTTTTCTCCATACAGGTGACCCAGGAGTTCTTTTTTTTTTTCTCTCTCTTCCCCCCCCTTCTCACCGTCTCTTCTCCCCTTTGGTTTTCTTTCTTTCTCTCCCCCTCTTTCTCTCATTCATTCCCCCTGTCCTATTTATTAAAAAAAAAAAAAAAAAAAAAAAAAAAAAAAATGACAAAGGATGAACTGAAGCTCTGCCATCACGTAATGTCGCATACTGCTGTTTCTGATGTCATTTAGAAAAAAAAACAAAAAAAACAAAAAAAAAAATAAGCTGTCATCCCTGATGGACAACATCTCCCACCTCATGCAGCAGACTGTGACAGCACTGAGCAGCTCCTTCAGTGGGAGACTGCGGCACCCACGGTGTGGGACGGAGAGATTTCGCAGGTCTTTCCTCCCCACTGCTGTCAGACTCCATAATAAAGACTTTAACTGATCAAGCACACACATCCATACATATGCAATAATACTAAGTGCAATAATCCTTTCTGTCATTGTTGTATTTTTACTCAGTTGTATATAGTATTTGTATTTGTATTCTATTTTTATCTTATTGTATATTTATTTTATTTTATTCTACTGTATATAGTATTTTATTTTATTCTATTCTGTACAGTTGTGTACTGTATTTATTCTTATTGTATTCTAATTTTTGCCTCATAACTTTTGCACTGTCCACTTCCTGCTGTGACAAAACAAAGTTCCCACGTGTGGGACTAATAAAGGTTATCTTATCTTATCTTATTATTATTAGCATTATTATTAGCATTAGCATTTTTAATAGTGAGCACATCCCAATAAAAAAAGCTACCAAGCGAGTAAGTCTAATGGGTGAACACTAGCATATGAACGGCTTCATAAGCGATTTACTGCTCCCAGAGTCATGTAAGCTATTATGAAAAATCCCCAGCATGAGACAGATTTGTGTGAAACAGCAGAGCCATTTACTTCATAAAAGAAGTAGTCACATAATGCACTGCAGTACTTTATTGGTGTGGTTCAAAGACATAATGATGGAAAAATCCCCTTTTAAGTCAAGCACCATGATATGTAATGATTCAAATGACTCCCTCTTAAGCAACAGAAAACTGAAATGATCCTAATGAGTCCTCCTCTTCATGTAGCATGGCATAATTGGAGCTCGTCCATTTCCCTTCATTGTTAAGAGTCTAGATGGCTCCATCTTCATTCACATTAAGAGCATCACTAAAACTCTATATGTCATACATTCAAACATATGCTTGCTTCTTTTTTATGATTGCAGCAATAGATGGCTGGAGATGAAAAGGTGGATGGATAATTTAGATCAAGGGGAGTACTAACAACAGCCATTACAAGGGCCATGCAAGTTAAAAGGTGCATCTCCATCCGCTGATAGCTGTAGGAGTGATGGTTGTGTTTAGATTTGAGCTGATTTTATTAGAACGTCCCAAAGGTGCCAAAGGAAGGATTTTACAACCGCAATATTCTGACATATATACATTTGTTGTCAGCTCCAAATGTATATATTCTGTAAGTTTGCTGTTTTGGCTGAAGAAACAAGTTTTTAATCCAAGATTTTATGGTACGTGACCCCATCCACTGGAAGCTTGATGTGGTGAAGTTATCATGACCTTAGCAGAAAAGCAGCAGTGGAGCATAATTTTTACACTTTTATGCTTGACTGTTGGGATGATGCTCTTTGGATCATATTTTTTTTCCTCCATATTTTATATTTCTGAATAATTGTACTAACAGTTGTCAGCTTCTCACCAAGCTTGTTGCTGATGGTCTTGTGGTCCTGTGTTGCATTTCAGCCGTGTCAAGGTCTACAGTCTTGTTCCTGATGTCTTTTGACAGCTGTTTGGTCCTGCCCATGGTGGTGGAGAGTTTGGAATCAAAGACATTGATTCTGTAGGTAGGTGTGATCAGGATTATCTGTAACTGACTGATTCTAATCTGTCTTACATAGACTGACTTTAAGGTAATTAGTTTTTTCTTGATTTTTAGTTGATATTGTGTCACCCTCCATTAAAATGAAGTAACCATAACAATTTGAGCTGGTACATTTCTTTTAAATAAGCAAACTTACAAATTCAGATGAGGCTCAAATAGTATCTACAGTACGGGAAATAATTAACAGATATCATCTTATTGTCTTAGGAGGACTTCACATAAGCTGCTGTTAAAATATACTTTCTACATTTGATATTCTTTATTATTAATAATAAAGTGAGTTAAATAGTAAAATATCAAGGTTAAAATATGGAACTGTACATGAAGTTTACCTAGGCAATTAAAGCCTGGGATGTACATCATAGTCATTAATGGTCATCTATGCAATTGAGCGTCAAGCAAGTTGCTTTATATTTATACTAGACTTTAAAAGTTGATGTCCAAAAATTTACTATAACATAAGGTACAGTGACCATTACAAATCTCTATAGTATACTAGCTTTCTTTGAAATTAACAATATCTTTAGCCACATAGGTTGCACAGTATTCACAGCAGTAGTGGGTTACTGTGTAAGAACAGCGTTGCCAGTTTTTATGCCTCAACATAAAATGACCTCTTTTGCCCACAGTTTATGTCGGAATAGATGCTGAAAGGAGCCAAAGAAGGGTCATGAACAGAAAAACACTGGTAGTTTCAGAGACTGGGTCCCCATGTTCTGTACGTGTGTATTTAGCCCAAGTTATTTTCCAAAGCCAGTCCCTTGAGTGACATTGAAATATATAATAATGTAACCAAGTACTAAATGTGGTAAATGAGCACTTAAGGCAAACACATACCTGAACCAACTAGTAAAAACACAACATTTTTTATAATATGAGTTCATGCACTATATACACAATTAATACATAGTCAATGTGTTATGTAGTGCTGTAGTTCTGGCCAAATGTTTACCAGGACTAGTTGTACAGAAAACTTTAAATGTGCTTCAGACTAGCAGGTAAGCAGTTCCAGAAATAAGTGGCTGTATTAAAGTGTCGAACTATACAATATCTTTCTAATATGTTACAAGTGTTAGTTACACTATATCTAGTGAAATCTAGTTAGAAAAGCCTTAGATCTTAGATGCCCTTGCTCTAAAATGTCAACAAAATACAGGTAAGAAATACACGTTTAGAAAAGTAAATTATATAAATTAAAATGTAATTTAATGCAGAAAGTCCTCTTTTGAATTCAGTAATTATATAACAAATTTTCATGATTACAACAAATATGGGAAAAAGTACTTGTGCTGTTAATGGCTGCCAGGCTAAACAAATACAATATTTATTTATGTGTATATGTTTCTCTGTTTCTTGGTATACTTGTTTGTTTGACTGAATGATTAATTACCCCAGTGAGTTTCATGCACTTCAGGACTATCAGTAGAAAACAGCAAACAGTCAATGCCAGAGAGCATTAGCTTATTACTTTGGCAGGATGAAGTAGCAGCTTCATGTCAATTAGAAAGGAATAAATGAGTTGGTGAAAAACTGCTGTTTGATGCTTCATCGTTGTGGAACACTTACATTTGGCATTCAAAACGACAGAAGGCTGTTTGAAGGCAAACTTCAGATTGTGGGCATTTTGGTGAACTGGGCTCACACAGAAGAAAACAAAACAAAATGGAAAAGTACAATAATAAGAGCGTGTCAAATATATTTTTAAACCAAATATTTTGAGCTACAAAAGAGTATTGTTGCCGGGTGGGTGTAGGTCAAGGACTTTGCCTTTAGTGCCAAGCTGTTGAGTGGCAGGGAAGAAAATATCAAGGGTGGGCTGAGGTACAGACGCACACATGCTCTACAGAATGTTCTGTTGCTACAGCGCTCTGTTGAGTAACTAGACAAATGACATTCTTTGAATCGAGCATACAGAGGTCTCAAACATTGGCCCCAAGCAAAATATTCTCTGCTGAATGCCATCTATGAGGCGCTTTATCTCTTTCTTGTCTCCTCTTTGTATTGCTAACAATCTGTGTGTTTAGCAGAACGGTTCTAAACACGACAGACTTGCTCTTTTCTAGCATTTCTGCATGTATTTGATAGAGATGGCACGATACCACTTTTTTATGTCCGATACAGATATCATAAATTTGGATATCTGCCGATAACGATATGAATCCGATATAGTGTTTTTTAATCAACAAAACTGTTTTTTTAAATATCTTGCTGCATTTTGTATAAGTTCATACTCAAGTTTAAAACAACAACTACACTAAAGCTATTCTCTTATACCTGTATGCAAAAAAAAAAAAATTCATAATTCAGCAATACTGATCAATCTAATAAACTTAAACCTACACCATCCTCCCTATTCTGGTATTTTAAAGAGTACTTAGCGTAAATATTAAGCAACCTAACTAATAGGGTTCCAACTCCCAGCAACAACAAAAATAAATAAATAAAAAATGGGGAACCACCCCTCACGCTCCACCTCATGATGCTTAATCGACGTAATCAACCTTAATTTGATGCAGTGTGAAAAAAAATGCACAGAAATCAATTATTTTTCAAGAAATATTAAATAGATTCAACATCTTTCTTCAACAAAATTGCAGACTGCACAGATGGTACCTTCCCAAAGGAAAAAGTACTATTGCTTACTAGGGTATATATATTAGACTTAATAGTTACTATACAGTAATTGACTTCTATTCATTTTACATCAAATTAAAACTTTGGGTGTCAGATAATTATTTATTAAAAGCTAGACATTTTAAATGAGAATAAGAAAGAAAAGTATTTCTTTGTGCCCCCTTTTCCCTGTTAATGCCCTATCGGCCCCCCTGGCTAAACTTTGCTAGATCTGCCCGTGCACAGTTACCAGCCGTCAGCTGCGTAGAAAAAGATCCTGGAGTAGAAAGTAATATTAAATAAATTCTAACAACAGCTTATCAAGCTTAAACGTGCTGCTGTTGTTCAGCCGCTGGTTTCCTCTTTCTGGTGCAAAGTGGGCCAAAAAACAAACAAGAGAGACGGACTCGCGACAGAGAAGCCGATCAGCTGATCATTAAGCAGTTTCATGATTGAAGTAGCAGCAAGAAGAGGCAGTCGCTTGTTAAGCTTAACGCAGGAATGCTTTACAAACATTCAGAGATGGACTTACACACTTGCTTTACTTCTCTCGGGGATAACTTTGTCGGAGATGAAATGCCGGGTTGCTAGCGAAGCTCCACATGCTATTCAGACCACTGACAGGTCCCGCATGCCACAGCCGCTCTATCACGTGATGCATACTGCTCCGACGTGCTAACGTTCTGAGGCGAGTTACGGCGTGTTGCAAGTTTTGTGAGGTGCTTTCGTGATATTTAATGGATCGGATTACATTTTTTATTTTTCTCCGATATCCGATCCAGTAATTTAGGTCAGTATCATATTATAAACGTAATATCGGATCGGTCCATCTCTAGTATTTGATATAGAAACTAACACGGTAAAGGCATTTAAAAAGTCAGGCATTTATGAACCAGCATTACTGATCCTAATGTTAACAGATTTATTACATGGCTTTGCAAGAGGACTGAATATTTACACTCGTCTGATTAGCTGCACAGTTGAGTATGTTTTGGGTGCAGTGTGTGTGTGTTCTGAACCATGCCGGTCGGGGCCGTTTGCTTCTTTTAGTCTTTTGTTTGTTTGTTTGTTAAAATGTTACTGTGAGCAGGTTGCTTCATCACCCCAGGGTCAGCCATTGCAGTCACTTACTGTTCATATTTTTTGTTGTAGTAGAGGCAAATTTACATGTAGCTTACATTAGTGTGGCATTGTCTATCCGACTAGTGGATGTGCAGTTGTTTTACAGAAACATTACTATGTTTAGTGTAGATTATTGTGGTGGTGTGGTGTGATGTTGAATTTTTCACTTCACCTCACTGGTATGAGAAAAAATACAGAACAAAATATCCATCCATCGATCCATTCTCTTCCGCTTATCCATTTCAGGGTCGCGGGGTGCTGGAGCCTATCCCAGCTGTCTTAGGGTGAGAGGCAGGGTACACCCTGGACAGGTCACCAGTCTGTCACAGGGCCAATTAACCTGTCCCCACTAGCTGCATGTCTTTGGACTGTGGGAGGAATCCGGAGTACCTGGGGAGAAATCGGGGAGAACATGCAAACTCCACATAGAAAGACCCTGGCCTGATGGTGGAATTGAACTCAGGACCTTGCTGTAAGGCAACAGTAGTAACCTCCATGTCTTTATGAATCTGTCACATTGTTGTGAAGGAATCTTTTGCCTTTTTTGCTTCACTTCTGTTTTCCTGTGCATGTCTTGAGATGTTTTCATGTCATTCTTTTGACTTTTAATACACATTTACAGCACGGTAGCTGTTGACTTTTTTTTTTCTTTCTAGCCCTTTTCTTGTTAGCCTAGCATTGTAAAGAGGACTTTATTGCTGCACCGTCTTATGGCATAAGATGGTATTACAGTACTGCACAGTCCAGTCCTGGCTTTTATTGATAGCTCTTCAACATAATATGTAGATATTTTAGACATGAATTCACAATAGTTGTTTTATAATATGTTGTAGATGGCTTTGGTTAATTTTGGAAAATTTAAACTATTCTTAAAACACAGAAATGTATAAAACATACCTTTAACAAATAACATCTGTGTTATAATTGTATTTAATTACTGTTAATTAAGTAAATCACTGTGCATAATGTGCTGTAGTGAGTGCAAATTTGTTTAGAAATCTACAAATATTGTCTAATTTAGTGAAAACTGATTAAAATTTTGCTAAAAAAGTGATTTATTTAAATAAATTAGCTGAGAATATTGTTATTTTTGTATTTTGAGAGAATAACCCTATTGAAAATAGTTCTACCTTCTAACAACAGATGTGTATGGCAGCAGTAGGAAGAAGAAATCAAAATTGTTTTCTGAGTGTATTTTATAGTATTGTAAATTATGGTTGAATGTTTTATGATTTTCAGCATAGCGGAGTTACTGTGGTTACAGCCTATAAAAAAGAGTAAAATTGGAAATCATTGCAATAACTGGGGTTTAGTTTCATGAATAAAAATAAACTTTATGGTCATTATAGGAAAGAAAAAGTCAGCTGATGCAATAAAGCAGAGCAGTGGTCATCATCTTGCCTTGCATGAATGGGTGGCTTACTGTAGAACAAAGCCAGCTGGTGGGCTTCAGGGTCTGTATGACAATGATATTGACAGCACATTCACTCCCACGTTTATTTTTACTTCCATAGTTTTTATCCTCCATACATGAGTCTGTGCACTTCAGCAACACGCATCTCTTACCCAGCTAAGCCTCAGCTGTCACCTTGCTGTCTTGTTTGCTCACTCATCTGCCACTACTGTCTCCCCGATTAGAGAAAAGCAAAGTTGTTCAGGATAACACACACTGAAAGCCTTTTTGGCTTCTATTGAGCATGCCGGTTTGTTTGTTTGAGGCTGGTGTCAGTACCCCAGGAAAACAGCAGTCAATAAAACAAACAACCTGGTAGAGATGCACTTTTATTCTACAAAAGAGACTGATACTAACTCTCTGATAAATGAAGGTGTGTGTTGATTGGGTTTCTCAACATCTGTCCATCTGATCCACTTCAAATATGCCTCTTGTACCGTGGCGGCAAGCACAGCATAACAGTCTCACACATTTTGCAGTATATTATTATATGATACTGTGCAAAAGTCTCAAGCCATTTTTTAGAAGTAATTTTTAGAAGTTGTCTTGAGCAGTATGTCTGTGAAGCTTCTCGTCATCTAGGTCATCATACTCGTCTGGACTTCTTGAAGTTTCTTGAAGACATTTCACTTCTCATCTGAGGAGCTTCTTCAGTTCTAAGAGCAAATGGTGGAGAGTCCCAGATTTTTAAGCCCTATTGGGAGTGTCCCTAAGAGGGTGATGGACCTCCTATTGATCCTCTGCCTAATCACACAACCCAAGGTGTGAAAATGGGTGGGGGTCACAACAAGCCAAGACCGTGTCCACACGAATACGTTTTTGTTTGAAAACGCATCTTTTTCTCTCCATTTTGGCCTTCCGTTCACACTGAGACGGTGTTTCCGGTCAAGGAAAACACAGCGTTTTGAAAACGCTCTCCAAAGCGGATACATTTCGTGTCGCAGTGTGGACAGTGAACCCAGAGCCTTTTCGAAAATGACGACACATTCATATGATGCAGTCATGTGACCAATTAAACTAAGATAGCGGAGGGCATTATACAGCAGTTGTTTTGTTTGCTCTCAATTTTGACAGCTCTATTAAATCTTAATATCAGTTTGTACATGCTACAGTACCAATAATAACCAAGGTAATGAGTAATTTGGGCTAGTATCAGAAGATTAAGAACGACTCTTAGAGCTCTGGTACATGAATGACAGAGAAACCAGACAAAACACCGTTGTGTGGCTTAAAAGTACTTTAGTGATGTTAAGCCTTTTAAAAGAATTTTGTAAACAATACAGGATTACAACAGGTTTTAACAGAACTTCAAGTATAAAAATTTCCCCCCAAAGTAGCAAAACACAAGGATTCAGTCTACAAATAGGAGTATTAAAATAGATGTGCTTAATCCCGCTTGTACCATAGGCCTACTAGTACAAGTGGAAATACACTAAAAATTACCTCCAAGTATTCAATACTGAGCATTGTAAAATAACTGATTGACATCAAAACAGTATCAGGAAGCAACATAAAGTCTAATTACAATTACCATAAAACTTATTTTCAGCTGCTTTAACCATTTACAGCTTTTCACATGTTAATGACTTGGTTAACAATCTAACTAGCTTAACAACCGTATGTTTCAGAGACACCAAACAATTGTAACTGCACTCTGTACATCATGTGTCTAATTAGCCACATTTAGCTTACCACTGCGAAGTGGGATGCTCAGTGTTTACGTGACGCCACAGCTTGGTAAAATCTCCGTTTTCACTCTGTCCTCTACGACAACAAGTGCAAAACCATACTTTGTGAACAATATCAGTTTAAATGGTATTTTAAGTTGTTAGAGATTAATTTCTCCAGCTAACCGATAACAAAGTTTTAGCCTGCCTGCTCTGTTTGGCTGTAGAAGCAAGAGACTGAAGACTTGGGAGCTCGTACTAAGGAGGGGCAAGAGCTGCCTACAGCTTCAACGATTGGCTGACACGCCAGGAGTGCAGTAAAACAATGCCACTAGCTCAGTCTCCTAAACCTCCAGTTCAGTCTTCAGTTCAGTCCCTTAGTCTGCTGCACACTCACCCACCTGGTCAGCTACACATTCAGCCAGGGGTCCCAATACCCTCTGCAGGGTCCGAGGAGCCCGTCCAGCCTCATGCCTCATCATGTGTTCTTGCTACGCCTGTTTTATCGAGCATGCATTGGTGGTGACTTGTGTGGACTTGATACAGCTAAATATCCCAGAATGCATTTTGTCCAAAACTCTAACGCAGCAATGGCGGACGAGCGGGGCTAAAAACTTTGAAATATTACTCTTTCTGCGTCACAAAATAAACTTTTGTTATTTTCAAGTGAGAATGTAGCTGTGTAAGCTTCAAATATCTGCTAGATTTATCAAGATATCATATATTTCCAAACGTGCTCCGACGTTTTCGGAGACGTCTGTGACCCGCCAGCTCCATAGCAGACAGCGAGGTCGAGGATCACTAGAGCCGGCGAGAACAGCGGACTCCCGGCACATCATTTTCAACCCCCCCGTGGTTTTTTCGCTACTCAGGTTAAACAAACCCCAGCAGCTGTCTATTGTACTAAAATAAAAATAAAGGCGTTCTAACATCTCACGTGCTTGTTTTTATTAAGACATACATGTACACTATTTTTATTAATAGAGATTTCGCTACTGAGGTTAAACATGATATATAAGTAACTTAGATCACTTCTAAATATTAATGGACTGATTCTTATATAGCGCTTTTCTACTCTCACGTACTCAAAGCGCTCTATACAACACGCCTCATTCACCCAATCACTTTATCTATATTTAGTGCTTTCTAACGACATTCATGCACATTCATACTCCGATGGATGCAGCGGAGAGCCAGTTGGGGTTAGTATCTTGCCCAAGGATACTTGACATAGAGACTGGAGGAGCCAGGGATAGAACCACCGACCTTCCGATCAGTAGGTGACCTGCTCTACCTCCTGAGCTACAGCCACCCTGTTTGGTTCATTTCAGTGTTTTATTTGTTCCTGAGTAAATCGGTTTGGCTGTGATTAAAGTTAAGCTTCATAACATATCACTCAAAGTTAAATTAAGAGGGGACGGCAGTAAAAACTCTGGACCTGTGACATCATCAAGTACGCTGGTGTTCCAATTGTACAAATCGCGAGTCCGTGCTTGCGTTCTCGGCAAGTCCAGTCTCGCCGAGAACGCGAGTACGTACTTGCGTATTTAGAATTGAGAAAGGGCCTCTGTGTTTTTCCTCAACATTTTGCCGCGACGTTTCAAGTAAATAAACGGCAGACAGAAATGAGGTAGGTCGAATCGTCTTGCATTTCACGCATGCGCAGTACTGGAACGCAAGTGTTTTTGGCCATTTCAACGTGGACGCACAACTCTGTGAAAACGACTAAAAACGATAGTGTGGATGCAGAGCGTTTTCAGACGAAAATTCCGTTTTCAGATTTATCCTGGCTAGTGTAGACGTAACCAGAGGTTTCGGGTGAACCCAGGGTTGGAGGAGATGAAAGTCACCTGAAGCTCATGCATAAAATAGGAAAAAAAATCCAGTAAAGACCTGATGCAGGACTTAAGCGATACAAGATTTGACCATCTTCTGTTCACTGAAATCTCATCAGAAATGGTTCTAACGGAAAGGTGGCTGTCAATAAACCATTGACAAGGAAAAGGGAGAAAAGGCTGAGGTATGTAAAATTACAAAAGTACTGGCATGCAAATCGGTAACAACAGGTCTTATTGAGGAATTAATCCAAATTTTTAATACTCACATCTCTAAAAGATTTTAGAGGTTCTGTGTGGATTGTTGAATTATGATCACAGAAAAGGACAATCAGATTTTGATCTGCCATCATCAGCATGACAGTGATCCCAAATACACTGCCAATACGGTAAAAGTATATCTGAATAGAAAAGCTCACAGTGGGAAAGTATTAGTCATGGATTGGCCTCCAAAGAGCCTGGACCTCAACATTATTGAAGCAGTGTGGGATCATCTTGACAGAGAACGAAACTAAAGGCAGTCAACATCCAAAAGAAGAGCTTTGAATGTCTATCAAGATAAACTTGGAGAACTATTGCTGAAGACTACTTAAAGAAATAATATAAAACTTTGCCTAAGAGAATTACTAATTGAAGAATCAAGGTGGTCATACTAAATAATGACTTTGAAGCTTCATAGAATTGTACAAACTGTATTTTTGCTTAATACAGATATATTAATCACTCAAAATTAATCAAAATATAAAGAAATGTGTTATTGCTCAAGACTTTTGCACATTTACTGAAGCAAAGACAAACCTTAAAAATTTCCAAATTTCAGGTTTTTACTCATTATGTGGACTGATGGAAGATATCAGCATGATGATTCTAAGGTGATTGCTTCTGTACATGATCTAATAAGCATAATAAAGAAAAACAGATCAGACTATGGTGCATTCACGTTTGTTCCACTCCATATGAAGCTGCTATAGGATCATTTTTGCTGCTGAAGACCAGCGGTTACCAAACCAATCACCATCTGCACATTTATTCTCTGGAACAGGAACACTGTTCATACACACACAGGGACAGACTTACAAGCACCGCTATAATTAACACCTTTGCAGCAGCTGTAGCGAAAACAAAAGCAAATGATGTGTAAAGTTAATATTCAATGAAAAAAGTAATGTCTTTACATTACATTAAATGCAAATATAAACATATCTTCAGCTAAAAAAAAAATCTAAGTGCTCGTGTTTACAAGGAGCACATTTATATTCTGCTGGGCTGCCCTTTCAAAGCATCGCTACCATAAATCATAAAAATAACAATTCAACACAAAATGCAAATATAAGTAAAAAGTTAAAATACACACACACACACACAGGTGTCCTATAGACCGTCAGACAAGAGCTCTGGGAGACACAATGCTCTGTTGATTACACTGCTGGGGTGAGCAGTGTGGGAAACCTATAGCCAGCCTGTAATATTTTTTTCCCCCACTGGCTGAAACAAGCTATGCTTCTTTTTTCACCAACACTTGTATAGCAGCTGCGTAAAATTTAAATAAATGATCCTGAAACCTTCAAATCTGTGTAACTCCAGGGCTTCTCTTTCTATTCCGACTCACACCCGCAAGTCACAGCACTGCAAGCACAGAATTGACGTATTTACAGGGAGTGCATAATTATTAGGCAAATGAGTATTTTGTCCACATCATCCTCTTCATGCATGTTGTGTTACTCCAAGCTGTATAGGCTCGAAAGCCTACTACCAATTAAGCATATTAGGTGATGTGCATCTCTGTAATGAGAAGGGGTGTAGTCTAATGACATCAACACCCTATATCAGGTCTGCATAATTATTAGGCAACGTCCTTTCCTTTGGCAAAATGGGTCAAAAGAAGGACTTGACAGGCTCAGAAAAGTCAAAAATAGTGAGATATCTTGCAGAGGGATGCAGCAGTCTCAAAATTGCAAAGCTTCTGAAGCGTGATCATCGAACAATCAAGCGTTTCATTCAAAATAGTCAACAGGGTCGCAAGAAGCGTGTGGAAAAACCAAGGCGCAAAATAACTGCCCATGAACTGAGAAAAGTCAAGCGTGCAGCTGCCAAGATGCCACTTGCCACCAGTTTGGCCATATTTCAGAGCTGCAACATCACTGGAGTGCCCAAAAGCACAAGGTGTGCAATACTCAGAGACATGGCCAAGGTAAGAAAGGCTGAAAGACGACCACCACTGAACAAGACACACAAGCTGAAACGTCAAGACTGGGCCAAGAAATATCTCAAGACTGATTTTTCTAAGGTTTTATGGACTGATGAAATGAGAGTGAGTCTTGATGGGCCAGATGGATGGGCCCGTGGCTGGATTGGTAAAGGGCAGAGAGCTCCAGTCCGACTCAGACGCCAGCAAGGTGGAGGTGGAGTACTGGTTTGGGCTGGTATCATCAAAGATGAGCTTGTGGGGCCTTTTCGGGTTGAGGATGGAGTCAAGCTCAACTCCCAGTCCTACTGCCAGTTTCTGGAAGACACCTTCTTCAAGCAGTGGTACAGGAAGAAGTCTGCATCCTTCAAGAAAAACATGATTTCCATGCAGGACAATGCTCCATCACACGCGTCCAAGTACTCCACAGCGTGGCTGGCAAGAAAGGGTATAAAAGAAGAAAAACTAGTGACATGGCCTCCTTGTTCACCTGATCTGAACCCCATTGAGAACCTGTGGTCCATCATCAAATGTGAGATTTACAAGGAGGGAAAACAGTACACCTCTCTGAACAGTGTCTGGGAGGCTGTGGTTGCTGCTGCACGCAATGTTGATGGTGAACAGATCAAAACACTGACAGAATCCATGGATGGCAGGCTTTTGAGTGTCCTTGCAAAGAAAGGTGGCTATATTGGTCGCTGATTTGTTTTTGTTTTGTTTTTGAATGTCAGAAATGTATATTTGTGAATGTGGAGATGTCATATTGGTTTCACTGGTAAAAATACATAATTGAAATGGGTATATATTTGTTTTTTGTTAAGTTGCCTAATAATTATGCACAGTAATAGTCACCTGCACACACAGATCTTCTTCCTCCTAGCGTTTTTCCCGCTCGGTTGCAGGGTCCGCTTTTCTGCAAAGTCGTCTCCACTTGGGTCGGTCAAGGGCGTCGGTCAGATCGGCTTCGATCTTCTTCACGTCGTCCTTGATTCGGTCCATCCATCTCCGCTTTGGTCTGCCTCTAGGTCGACGTCCTTGGGGGCTGAGCCGCAGTGCTGTTCTCACCACTGAGTTCTCATCGCTCCGTACCACATGTCCGTACCACCGCAGCCTCGCTTCTTGCATCTTATCTGTGATTGGCGCGATTCCCATCCTCTTTCTAACGTCGGTGTTCATGACGTGGTCCCATCGTGTCAGGCCTAGGCACCATCGCAGCATCCGCATTTCCATCGTGTGAAGGGCTTGTTCGTGCTTTGCGGTGGCTGGCCAGCACTCGGATCCATAGAGGGCGACGGGGCGCACTACACTCTTGTAGATCTTTGACTTGAGGCGATTGGGCATTCTTCGGTCACACAGGACGCCGGTGACTTGGCGCCATTTCATCCACGCTGCGTTGATCCTGGCTCGTACATCTAGTAGGATATCGCCGTCATTGCTGATCATCGATCCGAGGTATTTGAAATGAGGTACTTTCGCCAGATCTTCTCCATCGACGCTGATCGTGCCGTCGGTCTGGGGGCCAGCCTCTAAGTATTCGGTCTTGTTGGTGTTGAGCCTCAGGCCGAAGTCAGCTAGGCGAGTCTTCCACTGCTGCGTTTGGTATTGCAGTTCTATTCGCGATTCATCGGCCAGGAAGACATCGTCGGCGTAGAGAAGTGTCCAGGGATGGGGTGACTGGAGATCCGCCGTCGCAGTGTCCATGCAAAGGATGAAGAGCAGCGGGGAGAGTGCCGAGCCTTGGTGGACGCCCACATTGATGTTAAAGGGCGGCGATGTTCCCACTGGGCTTCTGACCACGCTGGTGACTTGTCGGTAGAGGAGCTTTGTCCAGTTGACGTAGGCTTCAGGAACTCCATGTGATCGCAGGGAGTGCCAGATGAGATCGTGTGGGACACGGTCAAACGCCTTTTCCAAGTCGAGGAAGGCCATGTGGATGGTCTTGGACTTCTCTCGGTGCTTCTCCAAAAGCAGGCGGGCAGCATGGATGGCGTCCGTCGTGCCACGCCCCCTGATGAAGCCACATTGGTTGGGCGTTAAGTTGATGATTTCTCGCGTTAAGTTGACGATTTCTCGCATCCTGCACACACAGATATCCCCCTAAAATAGCTAAAACTAAAAACAAACTAAGAACTACTTCCAAAAACATTCAGCTTTGATATTAATGAGTTTTTTGGGTTCATTGAGAACATGGTTGTTGTTCAATAATAAAATTATTCCTCAAAAATACAACTTGCTTAATAATTCTGCACTCCCTGTATATGCTGAAATTAGACTGAAGAGATTTGTGTGGAACACAATCCCAACTATTTTTTAAGACAAAGTGACGTCACTGTAAGAAAATTCAGTCACATCTCAAGATTCGTATTTGATTGACACTTGTAAATATCTTCTCCAACATTTTTCATACTGGCGATATATTATATTTTGTCACCACATCCCTAAACCCCAAAACAGACAGTTGACTGCATCTCTGAGTATCCTGGCTGCGGCAGCCTTTGTCTCTGTCCTTATGATGACAGATAAAGCACTCTGATGCTCCCTGAGAGAAACACATGGGCAGACACACACACACAAACACACTTATAGATTCATCTGTTAACTCTCACTTCCTTGTTCAGCATCCCCAGATGTGTGATCAGTCAGACATCTGTCGTTTTCTGTGCAAATTGTACTGTGCAGGAACAGTTGTCCAAATATTCCATAAATTCAACATTTAATAATTGTAAAAAAAAGTACTTTAGCTCTAGCTGTAAGGAAGAATTGGTTACATATACTAGTGGACTGATAAAAGCATCTGTCAAACTGTTGAAGCTCCAGATGCTTTCTGTTGTTTGTTCTGAAGACAGACATGCCATGCACAACCCTGCCATTTTACATAAAAGCAGCTGTAAGTATCAAATACCTTCCATCACAATAGTCATCGGACAACGCCAAGAAACAAAGCAGCGGATGTGCTGTACAATAAAAGGCTTCCGCAGGTTCGGGCAGGGTGTTTGAGAAGAGACCAGTTGGAATTAATGAATTCAGGAACGCCGCAGCAATGTGGTGAGTCAGCCGGGGCAGTTCTGGTGGGAGAGATCTTCAAGGGGATTTCAAAACAGAGGAAAGAAAAAAAATCAGGTTTGTTTGTGAAGGACTTTTCATAAGAAAACAGAACAGAAAAGAAAAATATGGGGGGCATACAGCAGAGTATGTAAAACAACTGAGTAGAATAATTTGTTTACAGCAACTTCATCCTCTTCGTTCCATTTTTAGAATCTGTTGTCCCTTTTCATCCCTTTCTACTGCTCCTACTAAGTTTCTGACTACATCCATCTTATATAAAAGATGGATGTAGCCAACGAGACATTATTAGTTTTTTTGTGATTTACCATTTTGAAGCGTTGAGTTTAGCATTTCAGTCATTTTTCAAAACCAGACTTCATAGCTATATTTAGATGACAGGGTAGCACTGAGTTTTTTCTGGCTAATGCACTGTTGGCAAAGTCCAGTGGCAATTTAAATAGAATGCTGATATCATCTGTTGGGGAAAAAAAGAAAGAACAATAACAAAAAAGAAGTTTGCAGCAAAAGAAACTCAGCCAGCTAACTAGTTCAATTGTCTTTAATACAGATGAATGCTAACAAGACAAAATAACACTTGTAAACATTATATTGATGAAAATCATTTTTTAAAACTTTTTTGTTTTGATATAATAATGACACCTGACTAAAAAAAACAACAAAAGAAAAAACTTACATTGACTTTATGCTAGCATTAGCTAAAATTCCCTCTTGTATCTAATTTGATACCCAAATATTAAATTTCACTGCACTGTAAATGTGTTTATTTCTGTTGGGCATTTTATCTTGGAAGTCTATTCAAATTTAACTACATTTTGTGTCAGTCTCAAGTGGTCATTGCTCAACTGCAATTTCATTTTTGTCGAGGTTTCTACTCAGATGCCAGGCAGAGTAAAATCTGATTGGCTTATTCAGTAGTTCAGCTATTATCCTGCAGTTCTTTCTCTATCAGCTCACTGTGACTGTCCAAGTAAGTTCCCCTACTGAACTTAGCACGCAGTAAGTTCCCTTACTTGATGTGCTTTCTTTAAAAACTGCACTTTCTCTTCTCTACAACCTAAAAAATAAATAAATAACTAAAGCAAACATGCGTTATGTGTTATCAGTTAAACACCTTAAGTGTGAAGCAGCAGCAGTAGGGTGTAACTCAACACGACTGTACCACAGTGTAAAGAGAGTCGACAAAGAACAGAGACAAAGATATAATCAGGCACACTTGTATTGTTTCCTGTGAAGATAATTTGAATCCACTGAGGGAAAGGCAGATCCAGATGCTAACAATATACAGGAATGAAAGCAAGTACAGTTAACAGTTTTTCCATGGCTCTGTGGTGTAGTGGTTAACGCATTCACCTTACAACCTGATGATCTCCAATTCAATTCCAGGAAGAGGCACAAACCAGCCTCAGGAGTCACAAGCTACTGCACTCCCACTAGCAGTTGATAAAGCCTGCATCAGGAACGGTATCTGGTGTAAAATATCTGTAAAATCAAATATGTGGATCCATCCACTGTGGTGACCCCTTGGGAAATAAAGGAGCAGCCAAAGATGCCTTTTGGTTTTTCCATCTTCTCAAAGGCAAGGCAACAATTTTAACTAATTACTCTTAATTTAGAGGATAGAGAGAGCAGTGATTTGCTTTGATTAGTGTGCTCAGTGATTTTACTATATATGCATGAGTGTCTCCAGGCTAGTTTTCTATTTTTGTTTTTCATGTTTTATCCATTGTAAATTAATGCATGCAAGCGAATAACTTTGTCAGAAAACAGGAAAACAAAAACTTACCTTGATTATGAGAAAACTTGATAATTTAGAAAACACTAGAAATATAAGCTTAGAACACTTGTAAAGCTTCAAATGTTTTCTTTGTACTTGACAGTAAAGCTCAGGAATCTCTAAAGAGGGCTGATGTTAAAAGCTACCTTTGAGCTAGTTATTTTTCTTTTTTGAAATACCTGAGCCCCACAATTTGAAGATTAAAAACTTGATGTTTGGAATTTTAATATGATTCTGATTAGTAATGCTCTGTGATTTTTGTTTCTTTTTACATAAAATTAGTCCAAAAATCTCAGGAACAAAATCAGGCATTTAAATAAACTCAGCTTCCCCACTTGGCATGGGTGACATTATTTTTTCAGCATTGCATCCAGAATTGATTGGATCAAGTGAGGGTGGATTTTACAAAGGCAGGCCTTCAGCAGAGCAGCGGTCTCCCTCGCACTGAGAGCTTTTCTAACACTGTGCCATAACTCCATTAACAAATGCAATCTCAAAGATCATAACTAATCTTCTGAATTAATTAAAAATCTTTTTTTATATACATTTTTTTTTTATGTCGTACATTGGCGTAATTGAGCTAGTGTAGGCTTCGGTTGCGACTGACAAAGCTAATCCCCTTTTTCAAATGAGATTGAAAATTCTGCAAATCAACAAGATACTCTCCCCGTCTAGTTATAATTATTTCATTATGTGCCGCTGTGGGTGTTAACTAGGAAGAATTGATTGGAGCAGCTGGCGATACGGTCGACCTGATGAGGCTACTGTTGACTTCACTCTGGTGGGAAATTGTCGGGCTCCTGCTACCGACTGTTTTCCAGCAACTCCAAACTACTCAGCCTAATTAGCTTTACTACTGCATCTTCAGGCAAATATCCACATCTAGCCTGTCTTTAAAATAAGCGTCACCATTAGGACCACCATCACACTGCTGCTGAACTCACTCTCCTCTTTAAGCGCCACACTGTTGCTGTTAACCTTAAGACTGAGATAATGGCAGCTCTTTTCCAAAACATGACATTTACCTTGCTATCAGTAACAGCGACAATAAAAATTACCTCAGTGTTGAAACCTTAAGGTCGTGCCGGCGTCCCGCTCTTTCCTCTTGCACAAGCTGGGTTCCGGTTTGTTTTTATTACCCTGTGACAGGCGCTTGATCCTCTCACCTTGGTATTTCTTTCTTTTTTTTTTTCTACACAGCTAGGCTGACACTAACAAGCAGCATGCCTTCCTATCTCCTCAACCCCATCGTCTAGGCTGCCATGAATGTACCTGGCTTTGATGCACAGCGCAACAACAACAAGTCATTTAGTCGTTTTGGTTCATCGAACAGGCTGTTTGTTAGTTAGCCCCAGGGTAAAGCTGTCTGCGGGAGGCTGGGGAGCAGAGGAGTATGATCAGGAGGTTTGGGTGATTCTATATAGTGCTTACAGCAAAGTTTTAACCCTTATATAATACCTCTAGAGTCATATGAAGAGGAAACCTAATAGGGCTGCAAATGTCAGAGAAGTTAAGTACAGTAAAAAGCATTGAACTAATGAGAAAGATAGTGGATTAACTGCAATTCTCAAGTGTAAGCCTTAAATCGCAACTTGCTAATTTTCTTCAAAAAATCGAGTGAATTCTTTCAACACTTTGTTGCACTCTAATTGCTGCTTTTTTAAAAGCTCACCTCAGAAGGTCTTGAAGGCTTAATGCACGGATGATCTCATTGTCAAAGCAACATAACAATCAACACTTAAGAAGGACACAAAAACATTGGCTAATATCACAAAGTATTAATAAGGTTATCTCGTTTCACGCTTGGTTTCTTTTGTCGTAAAGAAGCAAAACACCTCCCCGCCAATGAATTATTACACTTCCCAGTCTATTCGCAACACCAAACCCCATTATAGTTGGATAGATATGTCGCTTCTGTTGATTGATGTTGCTTTTGCATAGCAGGGTGTTTAAAAGGCCATACAATGTATCAGGGATTTTAATTTATATAAATATTATTCAGGAAAGACCTCGCTCTTTCAGACAGATGAAACGGCTTAGGACTTTTGACATTAAATGCCTCTGTGACCTTTTGACTTTGGACCACAGATTTTATTTGCCTGTGCATGTAGGAGTCAAGTGTGTGCAAGCATGCAGTAATATATATTTTGCTAATGCATGAATGCGCATTTAAGGGATGCTCTTAGCTTATTTGAAGCATAGTTGTATAGTTAGACACATAGTTGGTGAGCTATGCATCCTGTAGCTGTTTGCAAAAGCCTGTCCCAGCTCTTATAGAGCGAGAGGCAGGGTACACAGGTCATCAATCTGCCATGGCATTCCAATCTGTAAGATAAAAACAATATTGTTTAAATAAGTAAAGTCATTCTTCCTTTCAATCATTCATTTTCTTTCTTACTAAACACATATTTGGGGCAAGTGAAGCTGAGCCACAGTCCCAGTAGTGAAGCTGATCTCAGTGCTTTAGTCTGCTTGTATTTGCTACACATCTGCAAGCCACTTTGCAACTGATCTGTGTATGTATGAAAGTGTTGGTGCTAAATAAAAACTGTTATCTTCTGACATACAGTGAGCTTGACTGAAACCAAACAGAAGCAGCATTATCCAGATACAGTTTTAACATGCCAAGGGTCATAGTCACACAGATAAATACATTAAAAATATATAACAAAAGAAATGTCAAGTGTTCCATTTTTTCTAAAATGTACTCAAACAAACACATATCTACACTATATATGTATTTTTACATGATAATATTAAAATCTGGTAGTGCATCTGTTTTCGCAGATATGTGTTACATTACGTATTGTTAATGTTGTTATGTGTTGTAACCTAAAGCTGAATTATGTGTGAAGTAAAACAATGCCAAGCGATAACACATGTTTGTATTACCCTTCCAAGAGTGGTGTAAACACAATAATAATGGCACAGCACCACATCGCTATAAATGAGTGGGCTATTTCAAAAGTCCACAAACACTATTTTTACATCACTGAATTGTGACCCAACAGCTTGACCTCTACATGGAAGCAGCTCCATATGTTACAGAATTCAGTTCAAAAAACAGCTAGCATTTAAAATCAACTTTAAAAGGTGAGGGAAATATGAAATAAGGCCCTTTTTAAAAAAAATCTCTGGCAATATAACTTGATTTAAAATCAGAATCAGAATATAAGCATACAGTATAAAAGACGAATGTAGCCTCTGTAATCATTTTCCTGCCAAGTTTATGAGCTCACTCATTTTCATTCATTGGCTTCTAACCAAGAATCTGCTCAGTACAATTTTCGAACCATTGATATTACCAAAAAACATTGCATGACAGATGCATTTAGCAAATGTTATGTCACCCAATGGTTTCTGGACTCTTCATTCAAAGGCTTCAACATTAGTATTTTAGTAATTTTTGGAGGCAGAAGGGTGAGGTGCTACCTTATCATCCAAGGCTACCAAGCTTGGCTAGCAAGCTGCATTAACAGATACAGGTGTAACACAAAAACTCACATACCTGCTAGTTAATGGAACTCAACTTCTTGGATGAAAGCAGCCACACAGCATGTTATGTTAGTTCCATCTAAAAGGCTTCAAAAGGCACCAGCAATGCAAACATGTTCAAGACATCCAGTTCAATAACATACACTGGGGCAAAAAAGTATTTAGTCAGCCACCAATTGTGCAAGTTCCCCCGCTTAAAATGATGACAGAGGTCAGTAATTTGCACCAGAGGTACACTTCAACTGTGAGAGACAGAATGTGAAAAAAAAATCCATGAATTCACATGGTAGGATTTGTAAAGAATTTATTCGTAAATTAGGGTGGAAAATAAGTATTTGGTCACCTCAAACAAGGAAAATCTCTGGCTCTCACAGACCTGTAACGTCTTCTGTAAGAAGCTTTTCTGTCCCCCACTCGTTACCTGTATGAATGGCACCTGTTTGAACTCATCATCTGTATAAAAGACACCTGTCCACAGCCTCAAACAGTCAGACTCCAAACTCCGCCATGGCCAAGACCAAAGAGCTTTCGAAGGACACCAGGAAAAGTATTGTAGACCTGCACCAGACTGGGAAGAGTGAATCTACAATAGGCAAGCAGCTTGGTGTGAAAAAATCAACTGTGGGAGCAATCATCAGAAAATGGAAGACATACAAGACCACTGATAATCTCCCTCGATCTGGGGCTCCACGCAAGATCTCATCCCGTGGGGTCAAAATGATCATGAGAACGGTGAGCAAAGATCCCAGAACCACACGGGGGGACCTGGTGAATGACCTGCAGAGAGCTGGGACCAAAGTAACAAAGGTCACCATCAGTAACACACTACAACGGCAGGGAATCAAATCCCGCAGTGCCAGACGTGTTCCGCTGCTGAAGCCAGTGCATGTCCAGGCCCGTCTGAAGTTTGCCAGAGAGCATATGGATGATACAGCAGAGGATTGGGAGAATGTCATGTGGTCAGATGAAACCAAAGTAGAACTTTTTGGTATAAACTCAACTCGTCGTGTTTGGAGGAAGAAGAATACTGAGTTGCATCCCAAGAACACCATACCTACTGTGAAGCATGGGGGTGGAAACATCATGCTATGGGGCTGTTTTTCTGCCAAGGGGACAGGACGACTGATCCATGTTAAGGACAGAATGAATGGGACCATGTATCGTGAGATTTTGAGCCAAAACCTCCTTCCATCAGTGAGAACTTTGAAGATGAAACGAGGCTGGGTCTTCCAACATGACAATGATCCAAAACACACCGCCCGGCAACAAAGGAGTGGCTCCGTAAGAAGCATTTGAAAGTCCTGGAGTGGCCTAGCCAGTCTCCAGACCTCAACCCCATAGAAAATCTGTGGCGGGAGTTGAAAGTCCGTGTTGCTCGGCGACAGCCCCAAAACATCACTGCTCTCGAGAAGATCTGCATGGAGGAATGGGCCAAAATACCAGCTACTGTGTGTGCAAACCTGGTAAAGACCTATAGTAAACGTTTGACCTCTGTTATTGCCAACAAAGGTTATGTTACAAAGTATTGAGTTGTATTTTTGTTATTGACCAAATACTTATTTTCCACCCTGATTTACGAATAAATTCTTTACAAATCCTACCATGTGGATTCATGGATTTTTTTTTCACATTCTGTCTCTCACAGTTGAAGTGTACCTCTGGTGCAAATTACTGACCTCTGTTATCATTTTAGGTGGGGGAACTTGCACAATCGGTGGCTTTTTTGCCCCACTGTAAGTTTTCAGGTGTCCTATCAGTGAGGCACTCAACACCTATTATGAAGGGGGAAAGCTGGAGTTAATGTTGCTAAGTCACAGCTAACTGAATAACCCATGTGTCTTGCTTGCTAATGTTATCGCTAGCAAAATCATATGAGTGGAAGTAGCTAACTTGCCAATTTTCTTTACCAGCTAATTTAGCAAACATGGACTCTCGGGGCGTGTGTATCAGTTTATGATCCATGATATTTACTTGTGTAAAATGGCCTACAGTATTATTTTAGCTAATAATAAGTCATATACTATACAAAGCAGAGATGTATAGTTTGTGCTTTCCACTGTGCAGGCATTTCTTCTTTTTTTTTTAAAGAAAATAAAAAATTCACATAAATTATAAACATAAATAAACTCTCCGCTTTTGGTCTCAGTTTCAGCGTGGCATAAATAAGGCCAAAGCGTGCATTAGATGTTGCTCGCTGCACCAAATAAACTGCTGTTTTTATTTTCTCATCACATTAACCCTTCCATTAATCACCCTGCATCATACCTATGCAAGCGAGTGTGTCTGTACAAGACTGTGTCATCCGTGAACACAGCAGCCCTCGAGATCATTAATCAACTAAAGTCAAGCCCGCCAAGGGTTTTCCAAAATGTCAGGGGGGGAGGCGAGAGTTTGCTGTGCTCTGTGCTCCTGTGTGCTCCTACACCAGGGAGCTGATCGCAGCACATCACTCCCATCGGCTCCAGATGGTGGGAACAAGCAGGAGGATAGCAGGAGAATAGAGAATCTCTACATGTGTGTATGTGCTGGAGAAAGCCCAGTGAATCTGCAGGACTTGGACAAGTTAATGGCAAAATTAAAAAAAACAATCTTACTCTCATAATATTTTGCCAGGCTAAAATTAAACTTTTAACAGCTTTGTAAACTACTTTGAACTGATATCAGAAAGATAATAAGCTCCATTTCACACTGAGGCAGACAGTGGCTCTCAGCTTTTATTTTGGTGCCATGCAGGTTCTAAGCGTCTGTTTAACATAACAATGCCTGCTGTGATAAGGTGACAGTAGGAATGGAGAGAGAGAGAGGAACATTAAAATGAAAACAGAAAATGAGAGAAGCGGTGGCGTGCTGAAAAAGAAAAAAAGCCAGCAGATTTTATATAAGGCCAAGAACCTGTCAGTTTAAAAGTGGTAAACACAATTTTGAAAAACTATTTATTCCTGAGCATGATATTGCAAATCAAACCGGGGGCGAGAAAAGTCACGGACGGCCATTTTAAGCGCTGAGTTTCAATTCTGAATTTCAGTGCAGTGGTGATCTGACAGTTGCTTGACTTATCTTCTTCTAAGAATGAGATGAGGAAGAGAAGCTGAAGGAATTAAAAAAAGAAGAAGAGGTGAGAAGGGAATAGAGTTTGAATCTGCAGCAAAGAGAAGAGATTAGGAAGTTTTCACTTGATGAGAAGATGCAGCAGACAATTAATATTTCACCAAGTTGTAATCTTGACACTTTTAAATGGATACAACTTCAAGCACAACTTTAGACAAGCAACTTTAGACTAGCTACGCTAACACATAGCTAGCCAAAAACCCAGAGTGGTGAAAAATCTGAGTGTATGTTTACCCCAGCCATGCATCCAGAACTTGAATTTAAACAGGTATTTAAGTAATGAGCAGTCATGCTTACAGCATTTTAGCCTCCATGTTTCTACAGTAGAACCACTGTGGCGACTTTGATGTCTCTTTGTACTTGTTGCAATTTTTCTTGCAGATTTTGATATGTAAACACTAAAACAACATGAAATTGACAATGTATTTCATTTGATTTTATGGACTAACATTAAAGTAATGTACAGTGTAACACACTACTTTCTTTCACATTATATAACCCATGTGGAACACATTCATTTTTTTCAAGTAACAGCTTCAACACTGGTTGGTAATGACCACCAACTGCCAATTCCTAGTGTTCAATTAGCATTTAGGGTTTGTGAAAACATGCATGCACATCAAGAAAGTTTGGTGCCACCCAATTAACTTAGCATATATAAGATATGTATGTATGGACCACATGGCTAGTGTTCCCACGTGGGCCTTAGAGCTGTCAAGTATCTAGCAGATGTATAATTATCTATATATATGCACATACATGTCAATCATCTGTGTTAGCACCTTTTTATTCATCGCTGCCAGTGACAGCTGTGACTGGAGGCATAATGTTTTTAGATATTCTGGTACATATACATGAATATATTCAGTATATCGGGGACACCTGGAGGGTCTTTCATTGCATTTGGCAAAGATATCCACTTGGATTAAATGATGAACTTATTAGAATTTGGTCATCAAAAATCACTGCAACCTTATATAACACTGGTTAATAACTTGAGTTAGGTGGCGTTTTTATGCTTGAAGGTTTCATAGATTGGTGTTAAACGACTTATTAAAGAAACAAACAAAAAATAACCTTCCTTTGAAAATGGTTAGGTACAAGGACTGGACTGAGTGAAAACGGAGCCAATGTAAAAAGAAAAACTTCAGAAAACCTGGGCAGCGTTTGCTCAAGGAATACTCCTTGGAAGCAAAATATAAAGAAATGAGGGCCACGAGACCTTTGCACAGTACTACACATATATCATCTGAAGGTTCTTAGACCCCTGTTTCAATCCAGGGTGTCAATGTGGACATTGTGGAGGACTATAAATACCTTGGAGTACACATAGACATTAAACTGGACTGGGTTAAAAACCCCACTGCGCTCTACGGGAAGGGCAGAAGGCTCTTGTTTTTTTAAGGCGGCAGAGGTCTTTCAACATCTGTCGGACAATGTTCAGGATTTTTTACGAGTCTGTTGTGGCCAGTGCCATCCTCTATGCTGTTGCATGCTGGGGCAGCAGGTTGAGGGTCACAGATGCCAACAGACTCAATAAACTGATCCGCAAGGCCAGTAATTTTGTGGGGACAGAGCTGGACTCCCTTAGGGTGGTGTCTCAGAGACTGTTACTGTGTTGGAGCAGCAGAAACCCATATAATTTAATTAGGGATTATTAGATTATTCTGAGTCTGATTCTTTCATTGTATTTGGGAAATACATCCGATTACATACAACACTGATTAGAATGCTGTCAAACACCACTGCAATTTCACGCAACATTTTAGTTTCTAATACTCAAGAATTCATTTTTAATTATGGCATTGTATAATGTTTGATTGGACACTGAACTGATAACACTAATATGGGCCTTCCAAGTCTTATGATTTCACAAACCTTCTTTGCCAAGTTGAAGAACTGTTTGAGACATATATATGAATCTGAAAAGACATGGAAGTAAAAAGCAACTCGAGTGATTGGCAGAGCCATGCGACTGCCAAGTGGTAATTCCATTTGTCGCATGCAGTGCAGTCAATATTAATAAAGTCAGGAGGATTTGGTGGCAAATGATTTGAAATGCCAAGACTTAGCCGTTAATTTTGAGTCTAATGAAGTGATATCCAGCAAGACAGAGAATGGGGGTTGAAGGTTTGTTTTTTTTTTTTTGGGGGGGGGGTGTTTTAGAAAGGATTTGGATGGAGCTGCTTTAGATACCGTGTGTCACTGTTAGGAGTACCAGAGTGGATACACAGGGGAAAGCTGTGCTGGCTGACAGCTAGCCTGAGGTGTAGCATAAATAAGGGATGGTTATGCCAAGCAATGCACAGCTCACCTCATGTGAAATAACCTAGAGGAGTTTAACAAGGCTATAAATGTAGCTTTCTGTATATCAGTGTGTTTGTATGTGTGTGTATGTTGGGTGGGGGCAAATCAGGTTTTGGAGACACATGGCATAAACAAATTAAGAAAGAGCACTAGCAATGACGGCTGAGTCCCTTCAGGATACTGTACACAACAACAGATACACATTAAACTTTACATGAGCACTCATACACACACACACACACACACACACACACACACACACACACACACACACACACACACACATATGCATAATGCCTTCCCATAAGAAAAGACTAGCAAACTCAGCTCTGTAATTTTCTTTTACCTCATTCATCACCCATGAACATCCGGGCGCCTGTACGCTCAGAAACACCCACTCTGCAGCTCATCTTTGTCCGTGTCCTCTGCACCAGAGTCGGCCATTATCTCGGCGTGCCCTTGTTTGAGTGTGAAACATTTTCATCTGCTATGAGTCATTGCTTTGAGAGTATACCAGCTGCCCAGTGCCCAAGTGTGTGATCATGGCATAAAGTGTACGGAGGCAAGCAGTGGCTGCCTGAAAAGCCTCAGCAAAGGACTAATTAAGCTGCTAACAGCAAAAAAAAGGCAACAGGCTTGACGAGCAGATGCCACGTGAGGGGAAACTGTAATGATATAAGCTTTTCTCTCAGTTAGTAGCAGAAACACCCCACAAGCTTTGCATGCTCGTTGTTTACAAAGTGATCCCTGGGCTGGAAAAAAGCATCAGTTTGAACACGTGAATGACACTTGAATGTCTGCAATTAACATGGAGCTGCCCTCAAGTCAGACTCCCCGCTGTTTCTGTACAGTTGCTCAGCCGGCCGACAGTTAGATTTTCTTCGGCTGCCGAGAGCAGCCTCCAGGTGTGAATGTGTGTATCTGGGTGAAACTGGAGCTTGACATTCCCCCAGAATAATGAAGCTCAGACTGATCTGTTTATGCTCGTCTGGGAAGCCATTATGTGATTAAGTTCAAATGTAAAGTCATGCTGCGCTGTATTGTCGTGTCATTTCCTGCTGGAAACACCAAACAACTGTCTGTTTGTTCCACTGGCTGATTAATTAATTTCACACTACTGTTATCTGAATTACATATTTGCAGACTCTTAGTGATTCCCAACTCAAGTCAGTTATAACTAATGAATCACCAAACTGGATTCTGCTTGTCAATATTAATTTGCTACTTTGCTTTGCTTTATGTTAATATACATGTTTTCTAGAGGTTTTTTGTGGCGTGATGAAACCATGGCACACCTCCATCCATTAATCCATCTGTTTTCTCTAGCTTACAGCCAGCATTGGATTTAAGGTGTTAGAAAGTAATACATCACATTTTTCAATAATGCAGTAAATGTAATGCGTTACTGTAAATTCAGTAATCACATTACAAGTAGAGATGGCACGATACCACTTTTTTATGTCCGATACCGATACCGATATCATAAATTTGGATATCTGCCGATACCGATATGAATCCGATATAGTGTTTTTTAAATTCAAATTCAAATTTTATTTGTCACGTGAACAGTCATACACAGTACGATATGTAGTGAAATGCTTGGACAACTGCTCGTGACCTAAAGAGAACAAAAAAGGAAAAGGCTATGAATAAGATAGGAAATAAATATGAAAAATTAAAAAGGGTAAATTTAACTAGGAAGGAATAAAATATAAATTAAGGTTAAAAATGAAATAACTGTACAACACAAATTAGAATGAAGGGTAAATTTAACTGGGAAGAATAAGATAAAGATAAATATATAAATTAAAGTTGAAAATAAAATAACTGTACAACAAAATACACAATACACAATATAGAACTATATAAGAATGTATGAAGAAATCTAAATATAAATAAATATATACACAATAACAGCAGCTGTACAAGTATTAACCGGAAATGAAGAATATAGTGACCAGTGTTGTGCAAAACCAAAGTCCAGAAAGTCCAGTGTGTGTGTAAGAACCATATGTGTGGGTCAGTACTGTGTGGTGGTGTGATTGAGAGACCGTATCGCCTGCGGGAAGAAGCTCCTCCTCAGTCTCTCTGTGTTGGTCTTCAGGGAGCGGAATCGCTTTCCTGACCTCAACAGAGAGAACAGTCTGTTGTTGGGATGGCTGAGGTCCTTCACGATCTTCCTGGCCTTGGTCCAGCACCGCCTGCTGTAGATTGAGTGCAGGTCAGGGAGCTCGGAGCGGATGGTGCGCTCAGCTGACCGCACAACCCTCTGTAGAGCTCGTCTGTCCTGCATGGTGCTGTTCCCGAACCAGGTTAAGATGTTTCCCGCCAGGATGCTCTCTATGGTGCACGAGTAAAAGTTCCTGAGCACCTTGGAGGGCAGTTGGAAGTCTCTCAAGCGTCTGAGGTGGTAGAGACGCTGTCGGGCCTTTTTCACCACGGTGTTGATGTGACAGGACCATGACAGGTCCTGCGTGATGTGAACTCTGAGGTATTTGAAGCTGTCCACTCTCTCCACTGGGCACTCGTTGATGACGGGGGTCTGGTAGTTCCTCTCCTGCTTAGTGCTGAAGTCCACTATCAGCTCCTTTGTCTTACTGACGTTTAGAAGGAGGTTGTTCCTCTGGCGCCAGTTCTCCAGATTCCTAATCTCCTTCAGGTAGGCCGTCTCGTTGTTATCAGAGATCAGGCCCACCACGACGGTGTCGTCAGCAAACTTGATGATGGTGGTGGAGCTGGTAGTGGCCACACAGTCATATGTGTACAAAGAGTACAGCAGGGGGCTCAGAACACACCCCTGGGGGGCTCCAGTGCTGAGAGTGATGGAGGCTGAGACATGTCCGCCCATCCTTACTGCCTGTGGTCTGCCAGTTAGGAAGTTGGAGATCCACTGACACATAGATGAACAAAACTGTTTTTTTTTAAATATCTTGCTGCATTTTGTATAAGTTCATACTCAAGTTTAAAACAACAACTACACTAAAGCTATTCTGTTATACCTGTATGCAAAAAAAAATATTTCATAGTTCAGCAATACTGATCAATCTAATAAACTTAAACTTACACCATCCTCCCTATTCTGGTATTTTAAAGAGTACTTAGCGTAAATATTAAGCAACCTAACTAATAGGGTTCCAAGTCCCAGCAACAACAAAAATAAATAAATAAAAAATAGGGAACCACCCCTCACGCTCCACCTCATGATGCTTAATCGACGTAATCAACCTTAATTTGATGCAGTGTGAAAAAAAATGCACAGAAATCAATTATTTTTCAAGGAATATTGAATAGATTCAACATCTTTCTTCAACAAAATTGCAGACTGCACAGATGGTACCTTCCCAAAGGAAAAAAATACTATAGCTTACTAGGGTATATATATTAGACTTAATAGTTACTATATACAGTAATTGACTTCTATTCCTTTTACATCAAATTAAAACTTTGGGTGTCAGATAATTATTTATTAAAAGCTAGAAATTTTAAATGAGAATAAGAAAGAAAAGTATTTCTTTGTGCCCCCTTTTCCCTGTTAATGCCCTATCGGCCCCCCTGGCTAAACTTTGCTAGATCCGCAAAGTTTTGCTAGTTACCAGCGTCAGCTACGTAGAAAAAGATCCTGGTGTAGAAAGTAATATTAAATAAATTCTAACAACAGCTTATCAAGCTTAAACGTGTTGCTGTTGTTCAGCCGCTGGTTTCCTCTTTCTGGTGCAAAGTGGGCCAAAAACAAACAAGAGAGACAGACTCGCGACAGAAAAGCTGATCAGTTGATCATTAAGCAGTTTCATGATTGAAGTAGCAGCAAGAAGAGGCAGTCGCTTGTTAAGCTTAACGCAGGAATGCTTTACAAACATTCAGAGATGGACTTACACACTTGCTTTACTTCTCTCGGGGATAACTTTGTCAGAGATGAAATGCCGGGTTGCTAGCGAAGCTCCAAATGCTATCCAGACCACCGACAGGTCCCGCATGCCACAGCCGCTCTATCACGTGATGCATACTGCTCCGACGTGCTAACGTTCTGAGGTGAGTTACGGCGTGTTGCAAGTTTTGTGAGGTGCTTTCGTGATATTTAATGGATCGGATTACATTTTTATTTTTCTCCGATATCCGATCCAGTAATTTAGGTCAGTATCGGACCGATACCGATACGTAATATCGGATCGGTCCATCTCTAATTACAAGTACAATTGTCATTAGTTGTGTTACAAAGATTCTTCAGTTATCTGCACGCTGGGTGCATAGAAACTCAAATCTGCACTACAAAATGCAGATTTCACTTCGAGGAACATGATGGAGCACGCTACAGAGATACAGACGTTGCTTTTATTTTTATTGCATAAAAGGCAAACAGTGCAATGCTCAGCTGACAACTGTGTCCGGGAGAGAAACAACTGCAATATACTGCAAACAAAACGTCCGTCCTTAGCATGCTGTCTGTGCAGATGCTTGGAAACACCAGTCAGCCAAGAACCCAGAGTGATGATGAAGTTACGTGTACTGTATGCTGACCCCCAGTCCAGCAGCCAGAGCCTGAACTTCAACAGGTAACAAAGGTAGTGATGAGCAGTCAGGCTTGCAACCAGCATTTCTACCTGTTCGAATCGCTGTGGTAATCCTTATTAGCTTAGGGATTTGTTAATATGTGGGACTGTAGCTCAAGGTTTATACTGTTAACTGGATCTAATTATATTAGACTAAATCTATAACAAATTCAGTTGACCAAAATATAAAGTGTAAAAGTTTGTTGTGTTTTTACTGTGAGAAGGAAAAGCTCCCTTTTAACAGGAAGAAGCAGAACCAGGCTCAGGGAGGGTGGAGCCAATTGTCTTGACCTGTTGGGGGTGATTGGAGAGAGTACGCATCAAGCCGAGAACGCGAAAAAGTCCCGGATGTGTTCTCGCTACGCCTGTTTTATCGAGCATGCATTGGTGGTGACTTGTGTGGACTTGGTACAGCTAAATATCCCAGAATGCATTTCGTCCAAAACTCAAACGCGGCAATGGCGGACGAGCGGGGCTGAAAACTTTTAAATATCACTCTTTCTGCATCACAAAATAAACTTTTGTTATTTTCAAGTGAGAATGTAGCTGTGTAAGCTTCAAATATCTGCTAGATTTATCAAGATATCATATATTTCCAAACGTGCTCCGACGTTTTCGGAGACGTCTGTGACCCGCCAGCTCCATAGCAGACAGTGAGGTGGAGGATCACTAGAGCCGGCGAGAACAGCGGACTCCCGGCACATCATTTTCAACCCCCCCGCGGTTTTTTCGCTACTCAGGTTAAACAAACCCCAGCAGCTGTCTATTGTACTAAAATAAAAATAAAGGCGTTCTAACATCTCACGTGCTTGTTTTTATTAAGACATACATGTACACTATTTTTATTAATAGAGCTTTCGCTACTGAGGTTAAACATGATATATAAGTCACTTTGATCACTTCTAAATGTTAATGTTTGGTTTATTTCAGTGTTTTATTTGTTCCTGAGTAAACCGGTTTGGCTGTGATTAAAGTTAAGCTTCATAACATATTACCCAAAGTTAAATTAAGAGGGGACGGCAGTAAAAACTCTGGACCTGTGACATCATCAAGTACGCTGGTGTTCCAATTGTACAAATTGCGAGTCCGTGCTCGCGCTCTCGGCAAGTTCGGACTTGCCGAGAACGCGAGTACGTACTTGCGTACTTAGAATTGAGAAAGGGCCCGCCTTTTTGTTGTTGTTGTGCTAAGCTAATAGGCAGAATGCTACAGGCATAGCCCTAAAGAATGTTGCCTCGTGGGCAGTGTAGTCCGTTCTGCAGGGAGAATGGACTGCCATACCTGTTATCTGTCTGTGAGCGCCAGGGAGGGAGAAAAAGGAGAATAGAAAAGTATGAGTTGTCACCGAGCAGAAACGGGAGCTGGAAGCATGTAAATATCATAATAACCACTGCAGACAAAAAGAGTGCCTGACGAGCCCAGTTGTAAGTAAGGTATTAAGACTCGACTGTACACTGTGTTCGTGTTTTCCTCCGAAACAATAAGTTCCGTTGGAGCAGCCTTTCAACGCCTCTCTCTGTCTCTGGCTAACAAACTTGACCCAGACAACAAAGTAAAGCTAGTTTTCGGCTACGAGCCCGACACAGAACCCGACGTATTAGCCAGAGGTCCCTTTACTATGGTTAGGAGCCGTAATAGTAATAAATCACACAGCAATAGTACATTCATGTAGTTGTAAAAAAGCATGATAATATATTAATTAATCCAAAGTATTCAGAATACGTTACTCAATGAAAGTAACAAAATACATTTTGGGGCATGTATTCTGTAATCTGTAGTGGAATACACTTTAAAAGTAACCTTCCCAACACTGCATCCTAGACACCCCAACTCCTAAAAATTTGATCCATAAAAGCTGTGCACAGAATTCATGAGAAAAGGCTGATCATTCCTTTCCTGTAAACCATTATCACTAGACCCTTTAAGGGACAATATACCTAAATGAAAACAGACTGTTGTAGACCACTGCACCACAGTTCAGCAATTTATTAGATTGATTGCTTGATTGCTGCTTTTAAGACAGTAAAAAACAGTAGTACTTTAGTGTTTTTATGCTTTTACTCTGATGATTTGTATGCTGGGTTTATCACAGTCTGTTGCACTGTGTACATAAAAAATGATGGTCATAGACATGTTGCTCAATTTTACAAAGGGCTAAAGAAGTGGGAAAAGATTGTTGTAGTTCTGATTAGGATTTTTCATTTTTACCCACAAGTGCTGCATTGCAGATGTTTTCCAAGAAGAAATACTTTCTGGGAGGGTTCAGTATATATACCAGTGTCACTATGACAACTGAGTAAGAAATGGTTTTGCATGATGAGACATCTGTGGGTGAGGTGTAAATGGTTTTGTCAATTAGATACCTCTCTAGAAAACCATGTAAACAACAGGATTCTTATTAAATAAATAAATGTCAGTCTCAGCTTACATGAGGACTAAATAAATGAGGGGGAAAAAAATCAAATGGCCATTTTAACTTAATTTAATGAAGCAGAGCTTCAAAAGAGTTTTTGTTCACATTCCTTTACAGTGAATGTTTTTAAAATCTCAAATCAAACATGTTCCTCCCCCTCGACCTTTCTGTGCTGTGTGTGTACCTGTAGATAAGATTAACAAAATCCTTTTTTCCTATATACTTTGAGCTTTTTGCTCTGAGCGCCTGTCTTTGTTCTCTGTGGTCAGTCATAAATGCCAGTCATACTGCACAGTTGATGGCAGAAATTTCAAACACAAAGAACTTTATCTTGGCTGCTGTTGAAGTCCCTAATCAGCCCCCCTTTCACCTTGTTACTTTGAAGTTGAAAAGTATTCAGCTACGAGTGGTTTGCTGCTTTTTCTGTTTTCACAGTTGTAATTATTAAATGTGGCACAAAAATATTTCCAAGCAGCAGATTACCAGATATAAAGCTGTTTCCAATACCACAGTTCATCTTAGGGTGTGAAAGTTTTGAGTATTTGAGCTGATGCCCAGTGACACTCTGCAACCCCCCAGCATTTGTCACAAACCTGTTTGGACTTAACACATCTTAAATGCTCATCAGCTTTCCTGTGAACATGCAGCAGGTGTTCATAGACAATTCAGCCCAGAGCCAAAGGGCATCAAATCAGCTAATGTTTGCACAATACACTGTATACTGTACAAGGTCTGTCCAAGGAAGTATAAAGGGAGAGGGAATGTGTATGATTTGCAACTTTGTTATATACATAGATGCATTTCCTGTCTTCATATACAGTACAGTTCATGTACAGGAGGCAGACTTTCTTGTAATAGTTCTCTGGACATTGGCATTTTTCACTCACGCCCAGTCTGGTCCTTGTACCTGACTATTTTGATAGGTGTAACGTTGGACCCAAGAAACATATGCTGGAGCGAATATGATGACAGCAGAACTTTTATTTAATACTGTGGTTTTTACTGGGACACAGACACTCCCGCTCTCTCTCTGCTGTCACGTCCGCTTCCCTCCTCCGACTGTCACTGCCAACATATAAAGAGACACAATCACTGTAAGATCCCAGCACACCTGTTCACCCCGCCCCTGCGCCGCCCCGGGAGCTCACTGCGTCACCCCTCCTCTGCAGCTGGCCAGAGACCACACCCACGCCACAATAGGATTTGTTGTTGTTGTTACTAATTTTAAATTGGTGTCTTTAGACTTTGAAATGTTTACATCAGGTAAACTATATCTGAAAGTCACCTCCAGAAGAAAAAAAAGTCCAGAAAAGACCTGACACAGAAGAAAGCTGCAACTTCAGTTGATCCATCTACTGTTTGCTGAAGCCTGATCAGAAAGGCACCCTTCAATTGGAGAAAAAAGGCTTAGGTATACTAAACTACACAAGAAGATGACTAAAAAATCAATGGTAACAAATCTTACAGAATGATAAAGCCACAATTTGGGTTCAAGACATTGTCATTGTTGCATTATGCAAATACAAAGCATGGTGGAGGCGCTGTTATTATTTTTTGCACTTTTACATTATCTTAATATTTCAGCCCTAGAACTTGCTATGTTGTCTGATTTGTGCAACCAGAATTCTATAAGGTCGTAAAATCTAATTTAACCATTTAAAGCCGATAGGAGCGGGCACGCTCTGTTTTGCGTAACTATTTTTAAATCCCGGTAGCTCTGCAACCACGTGAGCTAGCGCAATAATTTTTCTTGCTTATGAAACCGGAGGAGTTGTACTTACATCTTATGCCATCAGCTTGTCCTAGGTCACAGTTTCCTTCCACATATATCTTTGCAAAAACTGCATAAAAAGCACTTGCAGCAACAAAAACATAATATTCCAGAAACACGCTTTGCCGATCCGATCAGCTGTTCATAACACTTCCTACGTTGGAATAGACGTCAGCGCGAACTTTTGCATGTCCGCCATTACCTGCTCGAAACCGGAAGTGACGTCATTTTCGCGGAAATGTAGTTTTTTTTTACCATCAGGGCCTCAGGGCCTATACTGGTGTTTTTAAAAGTTATGTTTGACTTTATGACTTTCTGTGTCGTTTCTGGGATGCTTATAACTCATATTGCACTGCTGGAAATAGTTTATTTTGATGCATATGTTGCTTTTTTGCAAATTTGCAGTATAATATTTATTTTTCGTTTTTCCTGCAGTGTATAAAAATTGGTGTATTTCAAAAATAAAACTATGAAGACACTCAAAATAAATTTCCTGTGGTGGGAAACTATTTTGTGCAACTTTTTTGTATTTACAGTTTCTCTAACTAGAAATACATGTTAAAAAAACAAAAACGATTTTCAATTTTTTTGTAGTTTATTGCACTTTTTTGCAATTTATGTAATTACTATGCACTTAATGAATACATATTATCAAAATCTGGGCTATAATTGTTGTATTGATGTGTAGCAACTTGAAATGCTCCCAAAAATGGCACCACACCATGTAAAAATATAATATAAGCTCTGGCGGACTTGGTTCTGTGGTAGGTCTTAAAGGGTTAAAGTGTAATACAATACATATGGTGATCAAGTATACTGGCTATGAAACAAAACATACAAACTTTTTATTTAACAATGTGTCAGGTGCAAGGTATGATGTGCCTCTCACTCTATGACAGGTGGGTTAGGCTCTGAATTGGTTAAGTGGAAGTGGAAAATGTATAAAATGCATCAGGTTCTTGGCAAATATGAAAAATAACACGGACACTGACTGATAAGCACTCTTCTCATTTTATTGTTGGGTAAGATAAAATATTAGCTCAAAAGAAAAACAGGTTGGCAAGAATTTCCCAACATTAAATTTAAAATCCAGAGACGCACTCCTATGTTTTTCAGGATTGCTCTGTCCATTATGCTAAGATGAGCACCAAGTCATTTTGACTTTACCCTCATTTGTACTGCCGCGCTATAAATATGCCGTCCAGTCACTTTCAGAGCTGGATTCAAAGGACAGTAAATGAGTGTTCATCCACTGAAAGCTTTTCATTTCACCTGGTTTACCTAATTTTAATATTTGGATGAAAATTTGCCCAAGGGGCCCAATAGGAAAAAAAAGAAAAGAAAAAAAGACACTGATTCATAAGCTCAAGAGTGTCTTACCCCATTCACTGTTGGAGGCTCCTCAGTGCTAATGATTTATGGGTGACACATCCAGGTCTAATTGGATCTTTGAAATACCCATCCCCTTTGTCTGAAGGGCTTTAATGGCCAGGCACCGCTGCTCTGCCTTGATGCGGAGCCAAGCTTGTCCTGCATCTTTTCTCCGTAAACACTGGAAATCTGGCGCGCCATGTTACCAACTAAACAAAGAAATGCACCTCACTTGCTCTTACATTAGCCTGTGGGGATGCCCTCGCGCACATCACACGAACATTCGAATGCGCACACATATCTCTCGGGAGAGATGTTGCCAGGCAACAAGAAGCAGCCCCCCCCCCCCCCGCCTTTTCTTTTCATTACATCTTTGTTTTCTGTGGCTGCTATCAAAGGTGAAAAGAAGGGAAAGGATCAAGCAAAAGCAGTACTTCCCTTTTCTGTTGTCCATGTGAAAGTATGTGTTGTCTTATAATGTTCTGATGCTTTTTATATTATATTGTCATTATACTTATTACTTGCTCCTTTTTTTTTTTTTTTAAACATGCCTATTTCAAAGCCTGCACAAATATGTTGTTAGTTGAGGCTTTTTCGAAAGTGGAAACAGACATTTTCTTTTTTTCTGCTTTCTGGTTCAACACCATCAGTGTGAAAATCACATAACTGAGGCTCACAACTTCAGCCCATAATTTCACATTTGTCATTGTGGTCTGGCACAGCTCAATGGGCTGTTCGCTCACAGACATCAACATAAAGCCTTCACATGAATGGATGAATGCACCGCTCACTGGGCTGTCAGAGGTCTCCAGATCTAATTTCCAATCTGGGGAAATATGGCAGCTGTTTGAGGGGGGGGGGAGGGGAGGGGGGGGGGATCCAATAGACCGCTTTCCCCCCAAACTGTCCAGAGATATACAGGTGCTCAGTCCTACTTTGTTGTTTGACAGAGTTGGGAAGCCCAAAGATAGCCAAGCTATTCATAACAGTGATATCTGTGTGAAGTTGTAACTAAGCTAATTGTTCACTCAGTGGGTTTAATGGTTGTTTCAACAATTTAGTGTGTTTAGCTTACAGATTAATAGATCAAAGCCCTCAATGATCAAGATTCATCATATCTTAAAGACCTCATAGTACCGTTTTATCCCAGCAGAACACTTTTAGTGTCAAGGCTGACTTCTCTTATATCCCCTGTGGAGTAAGCTCTCAGTTTGGGTTTAGGAAGTAGAAACCCTTTTCTACTTTTAAGATAGGCTTACAACTTTCCTTTTTGTCATCAAGCCAGATCAGATGGCCCTGAACCTTTTCTTAGGTTTTCTGTTATTGGTGACCTTTTTGATGGCATGCTATACATAGAAAATAGCATTAAGGTAAGTCAAACATTTTTTTAACATGAGATATGTGTCCTAAAGTAATGTACACAACCACACTTTCCCAAATTCCAAGTTATTTAAATTAAGTCATTATTTATTAGTAATTAGTGTTTATTTATATTTATTTTATTTTATTGCGTTAAAACTGGCATTATTACCCACACTTAATGATTGTGGGTAATAACATAAAAATAAAGCAGAAGGCTGAGATGTCACAAATTACAGTTCCGGTAATGGATACTTGAGGCTGACTCCTGAGACAATCTCCATTGATTGCTGTTGTAGAGGGTGTTAGTGTTAATGTGTGTTTTTGGGGGCGTTGCACCCCAGAATCTTCAGGGGATTTTCAGGGTTATCCCCGTCGGAATGTTATGTTGGGAACTTGTTCCTGTATATGATGTGGCTAACTGTGGATGTCTCAGAACCTGGTCATTAAACGTCCTGATAAAGGCTGAGGTTATAACAAGTGCCATGTCAAAATGATCAACTTTGCAGCATACAAAAGACTACAACGCCTCAATAGATAGTTTCTTCATTCACACCAACTCTCAAGGATTTGTTTTCCCTTGTATAACTTGTCATTATTTTCACTGGCGCTATCTCACAAATATTATATGGCCTTCTGTATGATATAGCCCATCCAAGAAGTTTCAGTTTTGGGGAGTTACTAGTAAAATACTAGGCTTAGTAACTCATCTAGTTAGAACATTGCGCCAGTCTGTAGTTTGTTAGTCAGCTAGCATTTGGTAGCAAGCCATAATCATCCACAGTTAACTGTTAGCAGAGCTGTAGTGAAACTTGAAAAATTTTGCCTTGAAAGTAAAAGTTACGGATTAGCACTGCAGCCGGCGTGTTTCAAAAGGCACAACTTTTACTTTGAAGACAGACTTTTTCAATTTCTGCTTCGAGTCACACTTTCCAAATTTTCACTACGTTTCAGAGGGCAGCTAGCGAGTGTTTGCAGATGAGGCGACATCCTCCAAGCAAACATACAACTAGGCAACTGGCTAACAACCAAAGCAATCACAAGAAGGTTTTCAGTGCCTCACTGTATATTGCCATATGACAGCTAGCAACCAACATCAACGATTCACCAACCAGTTGGGGAGTACATATTTTCAACTTTCCAGATGGCCTGTGTGACTGGGGCCCAAGTTGCCACAGCAAACCCAGAAAGTTCCCCCACACCAGACACTACAATTTTAGGCATTGCTTACTTCGTCTACTAAGCTAAACATAAATAATTTTATAAGCTCAAAAAATGTCGGTAAATATGATGTAAGAAATTAAGTTTACACTATTAATTACTTTAAAACTCATGAAAAAAAGCAACATGGTGGTCTCACGTTTGCCAAATATAGATGCATGCCTTTTTCCATAAACTTCGACCTTGTGCAGCAACTGACCACAAAGCAGCGTCCTAACATAGCAAAAAGGTTTTCATCCCGTCTGCCATATTTGTCGAGTCATATTACATTCACTCTGCTTATGTTGTTGTGGTGAACTTAGTCACCTTCAAACCTCCATTTCTCAATGAATAGTATAATTAAAAAGTAAAAACATTCAGGAGATTGTCCTCTCATTTCCAGTTATAAGGCAACCAACCCTCCTGTGTCCTTGAGTCCTTGCCAAGACTAATGACAAGCTTTGTTGTCTCTCCATTTGTTTTCCTCATGTCCTCTGCTGTGTCGCTACACAGTTAGAGAGAGATTACAGTTGTATTGGGTGCCGCCTGTCACTGTACAAATGCCCGTCATTAATTTTACAGGCAGAAGGCAATTTCAGAGAAGTGGATAAGTTCTGATAATGGCGCGAGCTCTGTTGTGCTGTCATGCCAGAGAAAGAAACATCAGGTCAAAAGATGTTTCTTCTCTTCATTCTAACTTTTGTATCTGGTTTGTGTTTTTTTTTTTTTTACAACACTGTGACCCAGAAGTTTTAGGCCGTTATCTCTCTTAATTTGCCTGCTGACAGACCTGACATAGTGCATGTGTGTGTGTTTTTTCTTTTGTAGCAAAGACTATAAAAATGAAGTGACAGAGCTGAGGATGGGAGAGATTAATGATAAAGACAAAGTATAAGATATTATGAATTGCCAAAAGATCTTTTTAACATTGCCACTGTCCTCTTATGTTCTCATATAAATCACATCATAAGCCTGGTGCTCATAAGGAGCTGTCAGCTGAAATCAGAGGGCACTTGTAGATTTGTTTCTCTCATTCAGAGAGCGGCTCAGATTCATCCCCAGCTATATATTCATGTGATGGCCTGTCTCATCCTCATCCTCCGCTCTCTAATAACTCAGTGTGTGTGATTGCATTAGGAGCATGATAAATGTAAAATAGAAGCTCACCGCCGAGTGCATCATCACAAATTACTCTGCCGCCGATGCTAGTTACAGATGGGACCAGGAGGGATGTGTTGTTTTTGAGCTGTCTGCGTCACAGCACTGTTGTTTTCACACCAAAAGCGAGGATTTTTTTTTCTTTCTGAAAAAAGGCAAAAAAAAAAAGGGAAATGCTGCCTCTGAATCCACTGAGTCCTCTTCTGGCTGTCGCCGGCTGATGAGATTTGTGCCCACTCAGCCCTGCAGAAAATTTACTAAGGTTTTATACATGCTAATAGGAAACTTATATGAAATATTCAGGAATCTTTTCTCTGTTTTTACCCCTGAAACAATCCACTATGACATATTTGCAACTGACTGTACACACTGTACAGTAAATGGCACAGATAGCCCAACATGGATTACAGATTTATTCATGTCCATGTCATGCTTTTACTGAAGTTATGGTTCTGTTACTGTTTTATAATCTTTTTTTTATCCGACATAAATGTGTCTGTGTTAAAATGTGAAACATCTAGAATCCACAGTTGCTTTTAGGTACAAATATTTATAGTACACATTGAGAGAGAGTCCTCTTTCAGGGAGTGCTAACTAGATTTCTCTCAGTCTTGATTTCAGCACTTGCTGTTAAGGTGTTACTACTGCCTCAGGTTGACGAAGGGTGTCTTGTGCATTCAGCCTATCACAGCTGAAAGGTTTCTTGATATAGTGAAATCTACTTGAAATAACCCCCATCACAACAATTTTAAGTCTTATGTGTCTTTATTCATCCTGAAATGATCCTTCAATAGTACCAACGGCCAGGCTTCATTGTGCTGGAGTCAGCCAGTCCCTCAAGTGCCCAATATAAGAGTAGTTTAACAGGAGAGAGGTTTGTTTGTGAGTCTCTTTTACTGCCATGTGTAAATAAATTGTCTTGACCAAAGCAGTGAACTGAACAGAGAAAACTACTGAATGCCCAGTAATTTGAGGTTTGCCCTCATTCAGGCAGGCCACAGAGCCAAACTTATTCAGTCCTGGCATATCAATGGAACTCAGTGGCAACTCACAGCTTAAATAAAATGATGGCCTTCAGTTCCTGCAACTGGCAAATTGCAAGAACTAAATATTGGGCTATTAAGCTTCTTTAACTTCCTACAACTGCAAGCTGCTTTGCAACCCACCTCCATCCTGCAGTTTCTTTCTTAATGTCATGCATGTAGCTGTGAATGTCAGCCCTACTATTTACAGGCGGTCTTGCACCTGCCTTCTGCTGTGTTGAACAGCGGGGAGGTCCCAGAACAGAGCCATACACCAAATATAAATGACTAGAGATGGAAGAAGAGCAGTTGCTATATTTGCACTGTTGCCATATAGCAAGAGGGTCCTGGGTTTAAATCCAAGTTTTGTCCTTCTGTGTGGAGTGTTCTTCCCATACTTATACAGGTTCTTACCTCTGGTGGCTCTTATGGGAAGTAATGATGATATAGATGTAGGTCATAGCACCAGTTGTTGTGGTTGAACTTATGATTTGTTTTTTGAAAAGCATTATGATAGAATAGAAATTTGATATTCAGGCAGTAGGACTACGGTGCATATTAATTTCACTTAATTAATTGTTTTCAGTTGTAACCCAAGTGATTTGCCAGCAGGCCTGTGTTACTGTTAACAGGAAAATATTATCTATTTTCCCGATCTGTTGGCACCAACATTACTGGTATAACTGCAGATAAAAGAACATTTTAAAAGTGAAGAAGAAATGGGTGAAACAGCCACTGACCATGTTATGAGTGTTGATTTTGCATTGTTGTCCACCACACGAGATTCTACAACTTCCCTGTTGGGAAGTTTGGGTGTTCAGAATGCCACAAACACAACAACAACCATCTGATCCAAGCCTATTGCATAGAGCATAAACAAATGAATAAATAACTACATAAAAGTGCTAAGGTCATCTGTTTATGTGCTGTGTCTTGAAAAGTGAAGATTTTTATATATTTGTTAGTATAATTGTTATAGATAGTTTTGCATTTTATCATGAGTCTTAAAAATCTCATGCCAACCTCGCTCTTTTCTCAATAAACAATATACTTAAAGTTGTGGTCAATGTTACAAAGAAAATTATATAAAGTAAACCTGCAGTCTAGTTTGTTAATCATCTGGTATGGGCAAAGCCTATCTAGAAGAGTCATTTTGTTACCTAGTCATCCCACTGAATAGCTTGCGATTCAGCTGGGGGGTCAAAACAGGCTGCTTGTGAGACAGTCCTCAATAAATCAGAGCTAAAACAATTGTTTTTGTACACTGTCTTCTAGAACAAGACATGTTCACTGATAATTCTTCACACTGTCATGATGGTGGTAGTTCTTAATTACTGATCATTTACTTGTGTCTTTGTTTATTATTGTTTATTATTTTATGTCCAGCACTGTCTCCATGCAGATATATAATTACCATTCTTTACTGACTATCAAATCTGGATTTCCAGAGTCAACAAAACAGGGTAGTTTTTCCACCGCTGCTTGAACATGGATGGACTTCAGATCCTTAAGTTAAATCCATTATAAAGACAGTCTGTTCATCTACCCATTTTTCTCTAATTCAACTTAATTACATAACTACAATAATAGGAAAGATGCCCATTAGAGATATCACCTTCTTATGTCCTGTTTGGGACATTCACCATCCATCCACTGTGCATCGTTGCTTATTAACAGTTCACTGAGGGAAGGGTCTGTTCTTTCCTACTCTAAACATGCTGATGCAACTTCTTCACTAAATAAACTTAATGTTAATGCCACCTGTGTTGGTATTTTCCAATAATGTCATTGTTAACAATTATTAGAAAGCACTCTACTGAGACTGCTCTTTTGAAGGTCTATAACAATCTGTTGATGGTTTCTGATGCCAGGAATTGTTTTGTGCTCATTCTACTTGACCTCAGTGCAGCATTTGATACTGTTGACTGTAAAATGTAACTTAATAAACTTGAGATTCTGGCTGGTAGTTCTGGCACTTCATTAGAATGTTTTTCTTTCTATTTATCTGATGGAACTTTGTTCGGAGAAACAAATTCTTCTCTTACTTTGCCTCCTTAACCTGTGGGGTTCCACAAGGTTCAGTCATCGGTAAATTATTATTTCTTTCTACATTCTTCCATTAGCTTACATCATTCAGTCCTTTAGTGATATCCATCCATCCATCCATTCGCTTCCGCTTATCCTTTTCAGGGTCGCGGGGGGTGCTGGAGCCTATCCCAGCTGTCATAGGGCGAGAGGCGGGGTACACCCTGGACAGGTCGCCAGTCTGTCGCAGGGCCAACACACAGGTACAGACAACCATTCGCACTCTCATTCACTCGCACATTCACACCTAGTGGCAATTTGGATTATCCGATTAACCTATCCCCACAAGCTGCATGTCTTTGGACGGTGGGAGGAAGCCGGAGTACCCGGAGAGAACCCACGCAAACACGGGGAGAACATGGGAGAACATGCAAACTCCACACAGAAAGACCCCGGCCTGATGGTGGAATTAGTGATAGTTTTGATAATTTTTATGCTGATGACATTCAGTCCAATATGTTTTTTAAGCCTCATCAGTTGTGCACTCTATTCCACTGTTTAACCCAGATTAGTGACTGGCTTTTTATCAGTCAGTCTTTTTCTTTGTTTTGTTCAGTTGCTAAGTCAACACTCAAAGTCTTGCAACATATGTTCTCCATGACTTAAGAGGAGAACATTATTCATGCATGGTGTCATCGGGGCGATCGTGAATGAACAGTGGTATTGTAAAGTGCTTTGAGGTGTCCTGAAAGGCGCTATATAAATGCAATCCATTGTTATTATTATTATCGTGCTTAGATTTCTGTAATGGCCTGTTTGCTGGCTTAGATAAATCATGTCTTTCATGCCTCCAAGCAATACAAAATCCTGTGGCCAGTCCTACTAGGCAAGCTGTTATTACTTCTATTTTATATTCTTTCATTGGATCCCATTAGATTTTATGATGCATTTTAACATTCTTGTACTTACATAGAGAGCACTAAACAGCAGGGCTCCAAACTAGTTAGTTGTTCCCCGTAGAAGATCAAAGACTAGGAGGGACAGAGCTTTACCTAGCTTTTTGCTAAGACTTCTTGTAAATTAAAACAGACTGTTTAGGTTATACTGTGTCTTAACTTCATGTTGTATTACTAATACAGTAATTACAGTAGGAGCTTCTTATTTATTTTACCGATTTTGTTGTTCTTTTTCTGTAATTGATATTTTAAACTTTATACAGTACAATTTAATCTTTACTATTTATGGTAAGTAGTTAAAAACTGTTGAATATGGCATGGTAGCTTATTAAAAGTCCTCATCTTCAAGGACAGCTGCTCAAAGGATTTTTTCCTTTGCGTAGTTTTTTACATTGCAGACAAAAAAGGGTCAGAATTAGTGAAAATCAAGGAAGTCACTCAATGAGTCAGAATTTACTTGGCAAAGATCGGTATTTTGTCTTGGTTTTTTCATCTTTGTCTTTTGGAATAGTAACTCTGGGCTTGGTGCCATTTTTTCATTGCTCCACATCGATAATAAATAATCCATTACACCTCTGCAGCTTTTATGGAAACAACTGAGAAACTTGTCTCGCAAATTTCACAGCATGCTGAAGGATGCCTCGGTGCATCTGATCATCCGTCCCACTTTGCTGTGCATTTTAATTAGCTTTAAGTACTTAGAAACAACTGAGACCACAACAGTCAAAGTTGGAGTGCTTCAACGGCCTGTCTCTGGAGCAGCAAGGCTTGCTTTCCTCCAGTGCTCTGCAGATCTACAGGTCTGACAAATCCTTATTAGGGGTTTTTACTGTATACCACCACAATTTGTGTGTGTGTCTGTGTGAGTGTGTGTGTTTGTGTGTGTCTGTGTGTGTGCAGAGGGTGTTATGATTTTGCACTACTGGCCAGGAAAACCTATTTGACCAATTAAACCAGGATGTAGTTGCGCCATGTGTATGTGCATGTGTGTGTTGAGGTGTGTGTCTGTGTGTGCATATGTCCGGTGTGTGGGTGTGAAAATATTTAGAATCCTCTTGACACCCAATTAGAGAGCAACCCGACATGACCTCCAACTTCAAGAGACACCAAAAAGCTCACTTGAAACAACAACTTGGAACTGCTTGACAAAATGGCCCCACTAATGAGCGTCTGTAAACACAACCTTATTCTTGCTGATTGCTATTTAAAAGAAAGGGGGTAAAAAAAAAAATGTGTGTGTGCAGAATCTATGACTTTAATTTCCATGCATAATGAATGCACAGAGACTGGTCACTGTACCAGTGGTCATTGGATGTTTTGACTACATGCTGCCCAGGGGGTGTTGTTAAACAGCCTGTTATTATGCACATAGTATTCTCAAGACTCCATCTTTTTTTCATAATCGACATTTCAGTAGCTGTTTAAACTTTGTCAGAGCCTGTGCTTGGTTTTTAAACTTTCATTTGAGTTGTTTGGGGCAGTGGTGGGACATATTTTAGGCACAGTGTAAAAATAGTCTTTTGAGATTATATGATGATGATCTCACCATCTGATTTCTTAACTTCTTATATCCAGCTATGCAAACTACTGATGATAAATCAATTTTGAATTTTTAGAATAGTTAGATTCAATGAAAAATTCCACTCAAATCATACAATTTGGTACAATTCTTAGCAGCGACATAAAATAAGGCCTTTTGGTTACTCATTTAGCATTTTTTTTTTCTTTTTAAACCTTTTTCCGTTTTGCCTCTATTACCTGTGTTTATCACCAAGGAGGTTATGTTTTTGTTAGCAATTGTAAGTATACGTGTCATTCTGTCTGTAAACATGTTTTGAATGAATTCTGATAAAAGGGGGTCATGCTAGAGATCAATTAAGATTTGCCTTGCATCCACCAAGGTCCTCAAGGTCAGCGTAATGATGTATTGGTTCAAATTGACAAAAAACAAACAAACTTATTACTTCAAAACTATGATTCTTACGAGTGTGGTGCACATTTAAACATATAGAAAGTACAGTATAAGGATTTAAGGTGTCATGTCATATTTAACCTCTGAAATCTCTAATACTTTAATCTAACAGTCAAAATAATAACAATGGTCTATAATATACTACTTAAAACTATGTTTGTCACTGCCATTGTTTGTATTGACAACATATAGGGATTACTTTGGAAATGTGACCTCTATTATGTCTCCATAAATGTCTTTTTATCTTTAAAACTCTGCTTAAAATTATTCATAACTTCTAATACCTTGGTTTGTATTGAGAAACAAAGATATTAGATGAATATTATGACCCTGTTATTGAAATACATAACATTTTGAAAATATGTTCAATGTTCCTGAATAAGTATTATTTATTTTTGGAAGACGGAACTAAGTTTTTTTTTTTATCATCAAGCACTTTGATGGATTTTACGAAAAAATGAAATGAACTTTACACATAAATAAAATGTAATAAACAAAATATTTATACTCAAAATTAAATATATTACAATGGTTTTTAAACAGAGAAAATATTTTACTGCCCTAAAAACAACAAGCAAAACAAAATGAATGTATATATAGAAAATGCCATGCAATTCTTTAAAATGTAAAAATTGCCCAGAGAGTGCTCTGCCTTGTCGGGGATAGTGAGCAGTGTAGAATAGACAAGAAAGTGAGGAAGACATGGACTTTGAGCCTTGCAGTATACAGACATCTGCTCAACCAGCTGAGTTAAACTGACACCCACAACAGCAAATTATAATATCGTGGCTCAAGAGTTGGGAGTTCGCCTTATAATCGGAAGGTTGCCGGTGCGAGCCCCGGCTTGGACAGTCTCGGTCGTGATGTCCTTGGGCGAGACACTTCACCCGTTGCCTACTGGTGGTGGTCAGAGGGCCCGGTGGCGCCAGTGTCCGGCAGCCTCGCTTCTGTCAGTGCGCCCCACCCATTCACACGGGTGGATGACTGGATGTGTAAAGCGCTTTGGAGTCCTTAGGGACTAGAAAAGCGCTATACAATACAGGCCAGGCCTTAATATGCTTTGCCCCCCGGATAAACACCATCACTTTTTTCTATTTATTGTTAATCACATTAAAGTTTTCCATGTCATGTTTAGTTGAACGCCTCATTCTTCTCATGTAAAAGAAGGGAAGCAGTTGATGACTTTGTTTCCTTCTTTGAAAAATTAAAAGTGGTTGCCATTTGTCTTTAGCTGAAGCCAAGCAATGAAAAGCTGAAGCCAAGCAATGAAAAGCTCTGTCACTCTTAAATTTTCTACTGTGCTTTCAATTCACCTTTCAATCATTTGTCAAACGACTCAATTGGGGTAGTGGCCATGTTGATTACATTAAAAGAAAATGGCAATTTTAGGCAGCGAGTAAATTGTTACCCACGCATTCTTTTGAACCTTTAAACTGTCACTAGCTGAGAAGATGAAGACTTGTGCAGACACCTCCAGAAAATCAAAAGTTCCCTTTATTGTAGTATAATTCTGCCACCTCCAGATATGATGAAACTGGAAATGAGTCAAACTCCCAGGAACTATGACATGAACTTATTGATCAAGACACGCAGAGAGCTGTCCCTCCCCGTCAGCTCTGGTCCGGTCTCATATCTCCATTGATCGCACTCATGAAAACGAACAAAAATCATGATCAAAGCAGACCCGGGGAGTTCCCATGGCCACAGTCTTCAGATCACAGCAAAGGAGCAGGTCTGCGGGAAGCAGGGAGGAATGCGGTTGGGGGAGGAGGATGAAACGGAATATGAAACAGTCAAATGGAGATCAACTCTGCTGATCCTGCTTTTTGATCTCCGTCTGGGCTGCTTCTTAATATATACGACTGCACAGAGGAAGTGAGTCGGTACCGGATGTGTCTGCATGTGTCTCTGCTCATTCTCACACACACAATTCATGAAGAGAAACACACAGGCATACTTACAGTATGCAGATCTTTTTTTTTTTTAATCCTTTTTTCTCCCTTGCATGTACACCATCAGTCACCTCATATTGCATCACACTCTTTGGTCTTTTAAAATGCAGATTGCCAGGAAAATATGGACAGTATGCAATTTTTCACCTTGAGACAGCATGCTGTTAACATATCTGCATCCATTACATCATCACAGAAGCTGACAACAGACACGTCTACAATTACATCACTTCAGAGACACTTTTACCTGTTAGTTGTTTTCTGGATACACAATCTGTATGAGTGTTGGCTATGTTTTCTATTCCTTTGACTAGGTTATTTTAATATGCATTTTAAAGCTTATTAAAGAACTTGTTATTTATTAATGGAGCTGAAATTCAAGAGACACCAAGGCCCTGTCGCTGTAGTTAGCTACATTTGTATTAAATAAGCTTTAATGTAAAATATCCAAGGAACGCTTCCAGGTCTTTGAACACCTGCATGCACAAACTGTCGTGCTGGTGATGGTGTTAATAGGAAAAAACTGAAATGCTGAGAAGAATCCAAGGCGGGCTGGCAGGTAGTCAAAGACACATTTTAATCACTGCTGAAAAATAACAACAAACAGCACAGTGATGGCAGGAAGCCTATTAGACTAACAAGGTCAAAAATAAGAACAAATCACAAACAAGGAAGTCAACTGGAGAGACTACGGTGATTTGGAAACAAAAGAGAGGCTTGAACAATACATGATAAAAACTGAGAGAGAAGAGCTATATCATATACACAAATCCAAAGAGAGGGATACTATGGCGCAGGATGGAGGTAAAAACAGAAATCCACATGAAGGAATTATGCAGCACATTTAATACCGTAACAGCAATCAGTAAAACATTAGAAATACATAACAACTAAAAAAAATAATAAAAGTGAAAAAACAAGCTTAAAAAGGGTGTAAGTTATAAACCACATGGGAGCCAGTAATTACAAATAACAATGGAACAAAAACTAAAAGCTACACACCAGTGAAACTGTTTGTGCTGTGCTGGTACTCTGGAAGGTTAATGAAGCCACAATAAACTGAAATTGATGCAAAATTAGTGATACTTGTGCTCTCCGTGTACATAAAGTTGCCAAACGTTCACAGCTGTTTTTAATAAAATCAGAATTTCCTGATACTTAAAGTTACAACTATTTTCTTATTCGTTTAAATGTGGGCTTAAAAAACTGTCCAAATTTATTATAATGATTATAATTTTGACTTAAAAAAAAATAGTATTTTTGGAATGTTACATTTTTTACCATGTTCAAGGTTCAAGGTTCAAGGTTAAGGTTTGTGTGGTAAAACCACAGAAAAGTAAGAAAGTACCCTGAGTAGAAGGTACAACATTACCTTGAAGCTTTTTGGGTGGATTACTCTATTTTCTAAGAGTGCATTGCTCAATTCATCAGACCAAGTCCATCCACACCATCACAGACGTTCTTGTAACCAAAGTTGATTAAAGGAGATATGAAAACAAAAGTGATTATAATTAGTTGAAAGTAACTGCAGATTCTCATGTAGGTGTTGTGATCACAGACCAGCATCTCTTTGAAGGTGCCATTGATGAAAATGTGATTACAAAGTAAAGCTGCTTTAATAGGCTTTAAGGGTTACTTGAAAGTTGTATCAAAAAAAGTTCCCCAAAAAATATTATAGACCCAATGATAATTTAGAATCATGCAGCATAGACACAGATGTGAAAATTGAAATTTGGAAGCTTTTGCTGTTTATATTTACATACAAATTAAGATACATGGTGAGTTTACATTGGTATGCTGCTTCCTTGGGCACCAGATTGCAAATCAACTTTGACTGCAAATGAATTTTGACTTAACTTTCAGAGTTCCCTTTGAAACGAAACCAGCAAGAAGTCTTTTGGTAGACTAAGTGGCATATCAAAAGAAGCATGGAGGAGAAATTATATTATATGCTAATGGAAGGCAGCTCCTGGGAGCAAAGGCTTACATTTGGCAGACAGAGAACAAGTTTTCTTTCAGAATGCGTATTAATCAAACTCATCATCATAGCATCTCAAAAGGAAAAGTACATCTGTTCTGTCACCATGTAACCGTATTCTGTTTAAATAGATTTTCCCTGAGAAAGTTACTCTTTAGTGCCCCCTTTTGGCATGACCTGGTGTAACGTGCTCAAATCCGTCTCTGTTCTATGATGTCATCAGAAAGCGCATGTTATTGTTTGGGGGAAAGGACTTCTCCCGTTCTCCCGTCCGCTGCTGTAGTGGCATTTGTCTCCCTTAAGATGGTCTTTAAGGGCATTGTCGGTATGTAATTCTGTTCCATCTTTACTAATGAACAATCTACTTGAAGAAATGTGATTGCAGTGTTTGCTTAATAGAAACGTTTGTAAAGAGGGAATTAGCTAACGCTTTCGGCTAAACAAGTCATTGTACTGTTATTGTGTATTTCTCCTCATCTATGGTTTCTAAGAGCATTTCATGTCATGTTGTTTCTCAGTTTTACCCTACTTCAACTGGCCTAAGTAAAGGGAGTGAAGTCAAACCCTCTTGTCTGCGTGGTCATTTTGAAGAGGAGTTTAGTCTGAATGTCGACTCTAGCAAGGCGTTAGAGGCAGAGGACATGACAGTAAAACGACAGCCTCTCAAAGACCAGTCTCGTGGGGAACTGGACAGCAATTAGAGCTATCCTCCGGAAACAGCTCAGATGTAGGAAGAAATCCAATCGACAGCAACATGTCGCAGAGAACCAGCGCATCAATGAAAACCAGATCTAATATATCTGGCTCCTCCAGGCATACCAGGAGCTCAGCTGCAAGTAAGGCAGCCGCTGCACAAGCACGTGCAGAAGCTGAGGCGGCTAAGGCTGAAGCAGCATTTGTGGATAAAGAGAACGATCTGAAGCTGCAGCAAGCGGAACTGGAAGCTTCTATGCAGCTTCGAAAAATACGTCTTGAAGCGTCATTAGATAAAGTACGCATGGAAAAAAGGGCTGCAGCTGCAGAAGCAAAAGCAGAAGTTTTGGAGGCTGCAGCGATCCAAGATGATGGCGAGGGTCTTAGTGAGATAGATGTTCCTGCTGACGACCCAGTAACGCGCACAAGAGAATATGTGAAGGGTGCCTCACACGGCAGCCAAACCACGCCCATTCTAGAAACCTCCAATGATAACACTGAGACGAAACTCCTTCAGCATTCACCGACCATAGACTCCTACTCCAAGATCTTTACGCCAGGATCTGATGTACATTTTCGACCAAGCCTCAAGCCAGTTGCGACACCACACATCCAAACCCAAACCACACCCATAATAGCAAATCTAAAGGATCATTTCCCAGGCAAAGCTGATCAAAGTGAGACCTACACCCCTAAACAAGAACCAACGGTCAATTATGCACGACAGCCTCTGGACAGCGGCTACACCGGCGCGGCGTATATCACAACCCCAGACAACTCCGGTCACCCACATGAGACCACATGCAGGGGCCCACTGTACACTCCACTAGAAATGGAGCAGAACATGTCAGACCTTGTTAGATTTATGGCTCGACGTGAACTGGTGACTACAGGGCTCCTTCACTTCAACGACCGTCCCGAATGCTACAGAGCCTGGAAAGCATCGTTTATGAATGCCATCAGAGGTCTCAACCTCTCACCAAGTGAACAGCTTGACCTCCTCGTGAAATGGCTAGGTAAGGACTCAGCTGAACATGCCAGACGAATACGATCCGTGTATGCGAACCAACCAGCTAACGGACTCAGAGCTATGTGGGACAGGCTTAATGAGTGCTACGGTGCACCAGAGGTCATCGAGGGTGCCTTTTTGAAAAGATTAGACAACTTTCCCAAGATTCCAAACAGAGATGGTCGTAAACTAAGAGAGCTGGGAGACTTGCTGTCGGAGATACAGGCTGCCAAAGAAGATGGTGACTTGCTTGGGCTTAGTTATCTGGATACCCCTCGTGGTGTTACCCCTGTCGTCCAGAAGCTGCCATTTTATCTCCAGGAAAAATGGCTTTCTTTAGGCTTTAAGTACAAAGAAGATCGCGGGGCTCCCTATCCCCCATTCGGTTTCTTTGTAGACTTTGTGTGTCGGGAAGCACGGATGCGCAACGACCCTGGCCTCACACAGACAGCATACAGTAGTGAGTTATTAGGCAGTAAGCAATCGTCTAAAGCCGAAGGTCACAAAGCTGTGGCAGTTTTTAAAACGAGGGTCTCGCCGGATCCTCGGCCCCTTTTCAACGGTACAAGGACTGCATCGTTTCGCACCCAATCTGGAAGCGAGTCATCCACTAGAGATGATCCAGCAGAGCGCTGCCCGCTACACAACAAACCCCACCCCTTACCCAGGTGTCGCGGGTTTAGAGAGAAGCCAATGGAAGAAAGGAAAGCACTCTTAAAAAGGTACGGAATATGTTACAGGTGCTGCAGAGCCACACATTTGGCAAGGAATTGTGAAGACGACATCTCCTGCTCAGAGTGTGGAAGCAAGAGCCACATTGCAGCCCTCCACCCTGGATCTGCCCCATGGTCCACCAACACAGCACATTCCGCACCAGATCAGGGCGGGGAGGGAAATTCCAACCTGAATGAAGGTGATGTTTCCACAGCATGTACTGAGGTCTGCGGAAATTATTCCGCAGGGCGTTCCTGCTCAAAAATATGTCTGACCAGGGTGTACCCAACCGACTGCCCTGAAGCTGCAGTTACGGTATACACAATATTAGATGATCAGAGCAACAGATCACTTGCACGTACCGAGTTTTTCGACCTATTCAACATTGCAGGGCCTCCTTCACCATACACTTTGAAGACATGTGCCGGAACACAAGAGACAGAAGGCAGACAAGCACGTGGCTTTGTGATCGAACCCATTAACGGGAGTGTCACACTCTCTTTGCCGTCACTGATTGAATGCAACGAGATCCCAAATAACCGCGCAGAAATACCAACACCAGAGGTAGCATTAAACCACAGTCATTTGAAGGCCCTTGCAAAACACATTCCAAAGCTGGACTCCCAAGCTTCCATCCTGCTCTTGTTAGGCAGAGATATCATCAGAGTTCATAAGGTCAGAAGACAAGTGAATGGCCCACAAAACGCACCCTATGCCCAGAAGTTGGATCTGGGTTGGGTTATTGTAGGAGATGTGTGCATTGGAGATGTCCACAGACCTACGGTTATCAGCTCTTGCTACACTAACGTACTGAAAAATGGACGTCCTTCTCTCTTTCAGCCATGCCCAAACGATTACTATGTAAAAGAGAAGTATAGTAGCGGTAGCTCCCCTTCATTTCCCCTAACATGCAAACATCTCCCTGCTAGTGAGAAATGGGCCACCTTAGACTGTAATGTGTTCCAGACAACAAAGGACGACGACAAAGAAGCTCCTTCAATCGAGGACGGACAGTTCATCCACATCATGGAGCAAGAGGTCTATAAGGACCAAGAAAACAGGTGGGTGGCTCCCCTGCCTTTCAGATCTCTACGACCAAAGCTCCCTCATAACCACGAGCAAGCACTTGAACGTCTCAAATCTCTACAGCGGTCCTTCAGAAGGAAGCCTAAAATGAAGGAAGAGTTTGTCTCGTTCATGGCAAAGATCTTTCAGAATGGGCACGCTGAAGAAGCCCCACCTCTGAAGCCTAATGAGGAGCATTGGTACCTACCTTGTTTTGGGGTTTACCATCCCAAGAAGCCCTCCCAAATAAGAGTCGTCTTCGACTCCAGTGCCCAGCACAAAGGTTTGTCTCTGAACCAAGTACTCCTAACGGGACCAGACCTCAACAACACCCTGGTAGGAGTCCTCCTTCGGTTTCGGAAAGAACAGATCGCCTTCACTGTGGACGTGCAACAGATGTTTCATTGTTTCAAGGTGCGTCCTGAAGACCGGAACTTCCTCAGGTTCCTCTGGTTTAAAGAGAACAACCCAGAGAAAGAGATTATGGAGTTCCGTATGAACGTGCACGTCTTTGGAAATAGTCCTTCGCCGGCTGTGGCTATCTACTGTCTTAGACGTGCAGCACAGGAAGGCCGGAAGGAGTATGGGGAGGACGTAGAACAGTTTGTCACTCGTGACTTTTACGTAGATGACGGGTTAAAGTCCTTGCCCACAACAGACGCAGCTATCGACCTGCTCAAAAGAACTCAAAAAATGCTGGCTCGCTCTAACCTTAGGCTGCATAAGCTGGCTTCGAACAGCAAGGAGGTCATGAAGGCCTTTCCCAGTGAAGATCATGCCACAGACCTGAAAGATTTGGACCTTACTGCTGACCCTCTACCAATGCAGCGTAGCCTTGGGCTGTACTGGGACTTGGATTCAGACTGTTTTACTTACCGCGTCCAGGACGAGAGAAAGGCATTCACTCAACGAGGAGTTCTCTCAACGGTGAACAGCCTGTACGATCCTCTAGGATTCGTCTCCCCCGTGACAATTCAAGGGAAACTGCTGCTTCGAGAACTGGCCTCACAATCTTCAGATTGGGACACCCCACTACCAGCAGAAAAGGAAAAGGTGTGGGAAAGTTGGAGAGATTTTCTGCAGGAGTTAAGGCATCTGAGGATCCCCCGACCGTACTCAAACATGTCACCATCCACTGTCAAGTTAACAGAACTCTGTGTCTTTTCAGACGCTTCAGAGAAAGCAGTAGCTGCTGTCGCCTACTTGAAGACTGTGGACGCAGATGGGGGATGCTGCACTAGATTGGTTGCAAGTAAAGCCAAACTGGCCCCACGTCCAGAGCATACTATACCTCGGTTGGAGCTTTGTGCAGCAGTCATGGCAGTAACTCTGTCCGAGGCCATCACCTCCGAAATAGACATTGTATTCGACGCAGTCACCTACTACACAGACAGCAAGGTGGTGCTCGGATATATCTACAATGAGAAAAGAAGGTTTTATGTATACGTGAGCAATCGAGTTCAGAGGATCAGACGAAGCACCATGCCACAGCAGTGGCGATATGTCTGCACAGAAGACAATCCCGCAGACATTGCCACACGGTCTATCACAGCAGACCGTCTTGAGAACACAATATGGTTCTCTGGACCGGCATTCTTGTCTCGACCTGAAGGGGTGTCACCTGTGGTACAGAGGTTTGACCTTTTGGAACCAGATCAAGACAGCGAAATTAGGCCTCAAGTCACAACACTGTCGGTCACAGTCTTCAAACATCTTGGCTCTGGGCGGTTCAATCGCTTCTCATGCTGGAGTTCTCTCATAAGGGCTCTTGGTACCCTTATTCACATTGTTCAGAGCTTCAAAAGGGGAAAGAAGTGTGTCGCTCAAAAATGTAAGGGCTGGCATCAGTGCAGCACACCCCCTACCGGGGATATTCTTGAACAGAGTAAGCTAGTCATTATCAAAACAGTTCAACAAGAGGTCTACAGGAAAGAACTGGAGTGTCTTGCATCAAACGCCAACATCCCCAAGAGCAGCTCACTCGTTGCCCTGGATCCCTTCATTGACTCAGAGGGGCTATTAAGGATTGGGGGTCGTCTCATTGAGGCAAAAATAGGGTTCCACGAGAAACGGCCATTGATTCTGCCCGGACGGCATCACGTGACCACTCTCATAGTGCGTCACTTTCACGAGCAGGTACGTCACCAAGGACGTCTCTTCACTGAAGGAGCTGTCCGATCTGCAGGTTATTGGATTGTAGGTGGCAGGAGATGCATTAATAGACTCGTTTTCGAGTGTGTCACTTGTCGAAGGCTGAGAGGGAGGTGTGAAGTTCAGAAGATGGCAGACTTGCCACCAGATAGGCTCAGCATGGAACCACCTTTTAGCAACGTCGGCATTGATGTGTTTGGGCCCTGGTCTGTAGCAGCCCGTCGTACGAGAGGAGGCCACGCTGACAGTAAGAGGTGGGCTGTCCTCTTTACCTGTCTGTGTGTCAGAGCTATACACATCGAGGTAATCGAGTCATTGGACTCCTCCAGTTTCATAAACGCATTCAGAAGGTTTATGGCGATTCGAGGACCCTTGAAAAACGTACGCTCCGACCAGGGCACTAATTTCACCAGAGCTTGCAAAGATATGGGGATTCCCTCAAATCTTGATGGGAAAGCTATGAAGAGGTTTCTGTCAGAACACGGATGTACGTGGACCTTCAACACACCACATTCCTCTCATATGGGAGGAGCGTGGGAAAGGATGATCGGCATCACACGTCGTATCCTGGACTCGATGCTTCTTCAGATGGGCTCCTCCAAACTCACACATGAGGTACTCACAACATTCATGGCTGAGGTCTCAGCCATAGTGAACAGTCGACCACTGGTGCCTGTGTCGAACGATCCTACAGATCCTTTCATTCTCACACCGGCTTCATTGCTTACTCAGAAGGTAGATCCATGCCCAGTACCAGAAGGAGACTTTGGACATAATGACCTATTGAAACAACAGTGGCGCAGGGTCCAAAGCTTGTCTAACACATTTTGGGACAGGTGGCGGAAACAGTATCTGTCAACACTTCAGTGTCGAACAAAGTGGACTTCTGACCGGCCAAACCTTAAGCAAGGAAGTGTGGTGCTTCTTAAGGACAGTCAGTGCAGTAGGAACGACTGGCCCTTAGGTATCATCGTCGATGTGTATCCCAGTAAAGACGGAAGGGTGCGCAAAGTGCAAGTGAAGGTCATTAAGAAAGAGGGACCAAAGCTTTACGTCCGACCCGTGAATGAGATGATCTTGCTTATTCCTCCAGATGACTGAAATGTGTTTGACCTTGTCATATTAGTAGGTGAAACCCTGCTGAGTTTCAGACGGGGAGTGTTCTGTCACCATGTAACCGTATTCTGTTTAAATAGATTTTCCCTGAGAAAGTTACTCTTTAGTGCCCCCTTTTGGCATGACCTGGTGTAACGTGCTCAAATCCGTCTCTGTTCTATGATGTCATCAGAAAGCGCATGTTATTGTTTGGGGGAAAGGACTTCTCCCGTTCTCCCGTCCGCTGCTGTAGTGGCATTTGTCTCCCTTAAGATGGTCTTTAAGGGCATTGTCGGTATGTAATTCTGTTCCATCTTTACTAATGAACAATCTACTTGAAGAAATGTGATTGCAGTGTTTGCTTAATAGAAACGTTTGTAAAGAGGGAATTAGCTAACGCTTTCGGCTAAACAAGTCATTGTACTGTTATTGTGTATTTCTCCTCATCTATGGTTTCTAAGAGCATTTCATGTCATGTTGTTTCTCAGTTTTACCCTACTTCAACTGGCCTAAGTAAAGGGAGTGAAGTCAAACCCTCTTGTCTGCGTGGTCATTTTGAAGAGGAGTTTAGTCTGAATGTCGACTCTAGCAAGGCGTTAGAGGCAGAGGACATGACAACATCAGTATTCATACATAAGCACATGTAATAAGCACATGCCCTGCAGGATTTTTTTTTTTTTGTGGAAACATGACTAAATTGAGCATGCGGAACACAAGAAGCAATGGTTGGCTTATTGACACCACTTAAAATAATATGTTTGTTTGTGTCGCTACAATAGACACTCACAGTCAATGTCTGAAAACATCTGGCAGTAATCGCCGCAACAGGCTGCAATCATTTATAGCTCAATGCACATGTTATGTATTTCACATGAAGTGTAATAATCTCTGTTGTTTCAAATTTAACCAGTTTTGCAGTCAAATATTTCTTCTACATGAAACCATTTAATTTACTAGAGACAATATAAAAACCTTTGCTGTGCTACATCTAGTAATGGCTCATTATCTAGCACTCTCTGCCTTGTATGACATGATAGCTTTAGGCTCCAAAGACCTACCATGGCAGCTAAAACGTTGACAGAAAAGCTTCAATATGTGAACTCCAAATTCAATAGCTGACATCACAGAGGATATGAACATCTTAATATACAGTTCTTTGTCTGAAGTATGGTGTTGATAAACCAACTGTGGACAATTAGTTTGGTAAGCTAATGAATTTAGCTATTAGGAAAGTTAGCTTGGCAAAGCATAGCTAACATTAGCTTTCTAGCAAGCTAATTGTTTCAAACAAAATAATGACACTCACAGTTTAATGAATTTCCCCTATTCCTCTCTTATATATTTGCATGCTCTCAAAATACTTTAGCCCAAAACAATTTTAGTGGACTAAAACCGAAATATTAGCACTTGCATCACACTGTATTCAGTGTCAGGATGCAGCTTCCTGCAGAACCCTCACACTTTCTTGCCAATATCTTCTTTTGTGTCATGAAAGACTTTTTTTTTCTCATAAGCTCATAACACGTAGATGTATGTTCTTTACTACAAAATCACTAGGAGTATCTATGGTGTGGATGGGGCTGTCTTTATTCTAATGAAGTCCTACTAAATTTATCTGTCTTTTAAAATTTGTCGCCCTTGCATGGTCGAGTAAAAGATAAACCATGATAAAACAAAACACTGCAAAACCATCTAAATTTCTTACCTAAGCCATATTAATGTGTGTGTGTCTTTCCGTGCATTATAGAAGTAGAAGAGCATGTGTGAAATTTGGGTTCTCAAGCTAATAAAATATGAATGACACTTTGGTATTGTTTTGAGTAGCTTGCCCAAGCATTTTAATAGAAAATCTGTGAAAAAAATAATAAAAAACTGATAAAGCAGACCACCATGTAATGCAAATAGATGACAAGCTATATTTGTGTGTTTCACTGTGGAATTATGTTAAATTAGTGTGAAATGAGAATCCAGTGAGTCAGGCCTTTGCTACAAAAAAAAAACAGAGACAAATGTATGAAGGGCCCTTTATAACTTTAGAAGCAAATGGTGCCCAGGACAAAATGGAGGTTAAGTATCCTCGACAGGTATGGCCTCATGAGCAATTTATTCAGGCTTGGTGGTTCAGGAGAAAACCCGATTAACCAGCAGGTTGTCCTCCAGCCTCATAATTATGGAGACACCCCATTTCCAGCAGGCAGTAGAGAGGGAAGTCCATTTTGAATATGCACTGCATCACTCAGTAACTTATTACATTCAACTGTGTGTAATATATATGTTTAACTGGAATTGGAAATAGTATTTGGTGTATGAATAAAGATATTCAGACTGAGAGACAGCTTCTTCCACCAGGCCATCAGACTGCTGAACACGTCATAGACACCTCAGCTTCACTACTGGAACTTTAACATTATGCACTCCATACTGTACAGTAATGCCACTGTTTTGCACATGTCTCAACTCTGTATATTTTTATATATTTTATTTATTGTTTACTCTATTTAATTTGTAAAATATGTGTACACACACACACACACACACAAACGCACACACACACACACACATAGAAAAATATTTAGTATACACATCCAGAAATGCATATACTATTATATATTGTACATATATTTATTAGTTTCAGATGTAGCGATTCTTGTATTTTGCTTGTTTACATTATTGTATTTTGCACAACTCTGTTGCTTGTGAAGCTCGCACACAAGAATTTCACTCACATGTGCTGTACCAATGTACCTGCACATGTGATGTGACAATAAAAGTGATTTGATTTGATTTGATTCACACCCTTTACTTACAATAGAAATACCTTTTTCTTTATTTAATATGCTTATTTCACTATTTACTACAAAAAGTCAATCAATAAAGCATAAAATAAAAATAAGCACACTGAAACCTTTGAACTCTTTTTAGTATATGACATAGAAAAGTGTTACAGTGAGATTATTGGGTAAATGCCTCTTTGCGTGCAGGTCATGAAGCGGAGGGAGAGTAGAGCATGCTGGCAGCACACTGACAGATTGGATAAGCCCTTCCAGCCTGCCATCCCACAGGGGGTGCGCTTGTATATGTGTGTACGTGCATGTGTCAGTCGAGCTTCACAAAATGTTAGCATCAGTAGTTTGCTCAACACCTAGGAGAGGATGTGTCCAATTTTGTCCCTAGACACCTTTGCGTGGGGTCTAGAACTTGCTCTTGAAATAGAAAGTATCTGACAAGCGCTATTAATGGAACTGCTTTGTTTTAGGTTTGTATACTGATTTGGCACTGTTTTGGGTTTTTTTTTGCCTGTTGTCATGCTGAATGCCAAAGTTGCTTGCAAAGATTTCGTTTGTACACTAAAGCTTTTTTGTTTCTCCTGCCTGTTTGTCATCGTGTTCCATCTCTGTACCAGTTCAAATACAATTTCCAGATAATTAGAGGTGTTTGTTTTAATCAGCATGGAGTGACGCTTACAGCAGGGAAATGCTAACTGACTACTACATACTGCCACAAACTATATTCTACATTTGCGAATGTATGCATGCATAACGCACAAAGTCTAAAGTTACATCTGATTTCTTTATATTTTGATACACAAATAAGGAGGGAAAGTGCAGCAATTTATTGAACAATTTATTTGACAGTTAATGCAAATACAGTATTGTAAGGCAAAAAGAGAGTTTGTGCAATTCTAACAAACTTGAAAGTCAGTATTTGGTGTGACCAGACTCTTTGGAGGCCAATCCATGTGTAACCAACTTTAAGGTATAAAGGTGAATTACAGCGCAATAATTACTTGGGCTCGTAATAATAATAATAATAATAATAATAATGGATACTTTATTGATCCCCATGGGGAAATTACTTGTTTTTCTCTGCATTTGACCCATTCACTCAGTGAAGCAGTGGGCAGCCCACTAAGCAGGCGCCCGGGGAGCAGTGTGTAGGGACGGTACCTTGCTCAGGGGTACCTCAGGGTAGCCGTTAAGTGGATTCGAACCGCCGACCTTCCGATCATGGGGCGACCACTTTACCTACTGAGCTATCCCTGCCCCTAATAAGACCCTGGCCAGAATCAGAAGACACCAAATTCGTATGGAGCCAAAGTATTGAGCAGCAATAATGACCTGGACACAATGTTAACTTTTGAGTAGCCACTCTTGTATTGTTACAAAGTATAACAGGTATTTGTCCAATTTGTACAGATAAAGTATAAAATAAAATAAATAGTGTGCACACTCAACAAAATAAAAGTACTCGTTGGGGCCCTTTAAGAATTTAGAGTTAAGCTGGCGATAGCCAACTTCAAAGGTCCTTGTGAATGTAACTGGAATGTATGAGTGTGTGGTGTGTATCTTCTTTGGGGTAGATCATCCTCAAAGTGGTTGGCTCGCCATCTGTCACAACCAGAATATCGTCCTGGTCCTTGGACTTTTCCGTCCTCTCCAAAAAACCTGACCTATAATCCAGGTCATAAAATGTACATTCTAATCAGTCTGTTTCAGATGCATTGTTTAAGGTTAAAATACAAAATCAAAATATTGCATCACCTCATATTCATTGCATCAACATCTTAAATCTTATCAAATCTCACAGTTCTGTTGTACAACATTCAATTTTCAAGCATATCAAATATGAGAACTAAACATCTAAGTTGCTCAAATATTTCTCTATTCATGTAAACATTAATTAAACAATACTTATGGTAAGTAACCATTGACACTCAAAATACAATACACCATAACAAATTCAGAACTATGTGCAAATAAGCAACAAAATATACATGTGAGTTCAGTTCAGAGGCATTAAAGCAGTGTGCTTAATTTCTCCACACTATAGGCCTATTCGTGAGAGAGAAATGCACTAAAAATTACCCTCTAGATTACTTTAAACTCACAGTGAACTGACAAAAATTAGCTTTAGAGCAGCTAAGAACATGTTGCTCACCGTTGCTCTGTTTCACAAAAGCCCAACACACACTGGCGTTGGAATTGCAGCAGCTCTCCGGATGAAAGGTGAGTGGTTAGCCTGTGAGACACCGAGCTAGCATTAGCATGATCGCGACGGTAAGTCTCTACAAGTTTTTTCCATCAGAATAACACTCGTCTTACCGACGTTGCCTCTCTCCTTCATCCAGCCACTCGACTCCGGACTTCCAGCAGGTAAGTGCGCTGGCTTTCCTTCCTCTCAATCCTGAGTTTTCCTCTCTTTTGTCCGTGGATTTCTCGGTTTGAGTAGTAGATGCCTCCACTCCTCTTGCTGAGATGAGAAAAAACCCGGGAGCACCATGCACCTCCACTTCACTTCCTGGCTGACAGGGTCAATGCGGCCTGGGTAGGCTCTGATTGGTTGCTGAGCTAGGTGCCCTCACGTGGGGTGAACTGAGAGGTGCATTCAATGGTCATAGGAAATACGACGCTTGTTGATGTGGACAGTTAATGTAAAGAGAATAAGTATGATTTTTTTCCATCTGGGCTACACCCTCCCCTCCTGAACTCATGCACGTCCCTGTGCATGGTAGACAGTTAAATGATGATTATTTGACGGGTCAAGGAAGAGGGCGAAACAGGCTCTTCGCCATCACTGATGACATCGGCCCAAGCTGAAGACAGTCCTTGCAAGAATGATTTTGCTGCAGTGATCAGAGGATTGCCTAGCTCCGTATAGTCAAGCCGTCGTGGCGGACGACGGTTTCTCTCAGATCTCCTTACAGAATCATTTGTATCCATGTTTTCCCCTGTATCCACTGGGACTATCTCCTCCATTCTCTCCTCAGGATCTGCACCTCTGGTGCCAGCCTCCTGAAATGGAAGTTGCCTTTCTTGGACGTCTGGGTCATCAACAGGTGAGTCATTTTCAGTTAAGGTTATTTCATCCACTTGTTCGGTCGGTGTGACTCCATTGGTAGATAAGTACTCAGTATCATCTGTAGTACTGTTAGGCATATCAGGTATGTTGCCAAAATCAGATTGGCTGTCAAAAACAGGTGGGTTGTCAATATCAGGAACATTTACAGGACTCTCACTCACTGTGTGGACAGGGGAACTCAACCAAACAGGAATGAGCAAATCATCTTCTTCGTCTGAGGAGTTCTCTTCCTCTAGCACTGGATTTGCACGGGTTCTTGGCCTGCGTGATACTGGCTTCTGTACATGCTCACTGCTTTCCTCCACAGGTAGGTAGCCACATGGTAGCAACAGATCCCGGTGTAGTGTTCTTAGGGGACCATCTCTGTTTTCAGGCTTAACTGTATATACTGGGAGGTTGCCTGCCCTTCTCACCACTACATGCACAGTGTGTTCCCACTTGTCTGAAATCTTATGTTTGCCCCGGATACGGACATTCCTGACCAATACCCGATCTCCAGCTTCCAAGTCTGAGGCAGTTACGTGTCTGTCAAACCTCATTTTGTTCTTGTGAGCCATCTTTGCAGCCTTGTCCATAGCTAACTTGTAGCTTTCTTTGAGACGTGACTTGAGTTTTTGCACATATTCAGAGTGAGATGAGTGTTGTTCCTCTTGCACTGGCAGGTTGAATGCAAGGTCAACTGGCAACCGAGGTTGGCGTCCGAACATCAGTTCGTACGGGGAGAAACCAGTCACTTCATTCCTGGTGCAGTTATAAGCGTGGACCAGGGGTCTTACATGGTCACGCCAACAGGACTTATCTTGATCACGGAGAGTTCCCAACATATCAAGCAAGGTACGATTAAATCGTTCCACAGGATTGCCCCTAGGATGGTATGGGGTTGTCCTCACCTTGTGGATACCAGCCACCTGACAGAGCTCCTTGATTGTGCGGGACTCGAAATCTGGACCCTGGTCACTATGCAATTTTTCTGGGATGCCATAGTGTACCATAAAGTTCTCCCACAGACACCTTGCCACTGTGCGGGCCTTTTGATTAGGTGTTGGGATAGCAACTGCAAATTTAGTGAAGTGGTCCGTGATCACCAATATATCTTTGGTTCCACTCCTGTCAGCTTCCAGGGACAAGAAGTCCATGCACAAGAGTTCAAGAGGTCGTGTCGTATTAATGTTGACCAAGGGGGCCGCTCTTTCAGGCCGTGCCTTCCTCCGCACGCACCTGCCACACGTCTTCACTTTCCTTTCCACGTCCAAAGCCATCCTTGGCCAATAAAATCTTGACCTTACAAGGTCCAGTGTACGGTCGACTCCCATGTGACCCATATGGTCATGCAGGCTGGTGAGAACTGTGTTGCGAAGCTCAGCTGGAAGTACAAGCTGGTAGGTTTTCTGGGACCCCTCTTGGCGTCGCCGGTACAAGACATTGTTGCGGAGCTCAAGACGGTTAAGCTCTCGGAGGAGCAGTGGAAGCTCAGGGAGCTGTGTGCGCACGGTTGGAGGTGGTGTGTCCCCATATTCGATCTGAGAAATAACATGCTTTATACACTGATCGGCTCTTTGCTCGTCTGCCAGCTCTGCCTCAGTTAGATGGGGAATGGTTGGCAGACCTCCAAACTGTTCCTCTTGCCCATAGCTATCAGGTACAGCACTAGGAGACACAGCAAGCACCTCCACCAAGGCAACACAATCTGCATCTGCCTCTCTTTCATTGTCAGGACTGACGCTGTAGGTGAACTGCCTCTCACAGATTGCTTTCACCACAGACTGATTTACAGCATTGATGTTGTCTGGATCACAAAGGTGATCTTGAGTGAACTGTTGTATGCGTTCAATCTCTTTTTGTGATTTCAGGTCGTCCGCTAGCCCTCCGTGTGGTCTGCGTGATAATCCATCCGCATCTCCATTCTGCTTCCCTGGACGATAGAGGAGTTTGAAAGAGAATGTGGACAGTGCTGCTAGCCACCTATAGCTAGTTGCGTCAAGTTTTGCTGAAGTCAGAATGTAAGTCAGCGGATTACTATCCGTTACAACAGTGAAGTGGTTGCCGTAGAGATAGTCGCTGAACTTTTCTGTAACTGACCACTTGAGCGCCAGAAACTCCAACTTGTGCGCTGGATAGCGATTTTCGCTCCGTGACAGCCCTCTACTTGCATAGCCTATGACTCTAAGTTGTCCCTCTTGCTCCTGATACAATACAGCACCAAGCCCGGTGGTACTGGCGTCGGTGTGCAGTATATAGGGTTTCTGGGGGTCAGCGAAGGCAAGTACAGGGGCAGTGGTGAGACTTTGGATGACTGACTCGAAGGCTTCCTGGCAAGCTGGCGTCCAGCGACCTCCGAAAGGGTCTTTTGGGTCATGGTACTGATGTGCACTTTGTCTTGCGTTTACTTTTGATTTCTTGTGGCTAGGTGGGTACCCTGAAGTTAAGTTGTGGAGAGGTTTCACAATGCTGGAATACCCCTTAACGAACCTTCTATAATACCCAGCAAAACCACGGAACGACTTTAACTCTCGCAGGGTCTGTGGGACAGGCCATGTTTTAAGGGCCGAAATCTTCTCAGGGTCAGTCCGAACTCCATTTCTGGAGACCACATGTCCCAGATAACGGACTGAAGTCTGGAAGAAGACACATTTCTCTGGTGACAGCTTTAACCCAAACTCTTTTAGACGAGTGAGCACTTTCATGAGTCTTTCTTCGTGTTCCTCAAGGGTTCGGGAGAATACTATCACGTCATCAAGAAAGACCAATGCATCCTTCAAATGCATATCCCCCATGCACCGCTCCATTAACCGCTGGAACGTGCTGGGGGCGTTCGTTACACCCTGAGGCATTCTGTTGAACTCCCAGAAGCCGAGAGGGCACACAAAGGCCGTCTTCGGTTTGTCTGCTTCTTCGACCTCGATCTGGTAGTACCCTGATTTTAGATCAAGAACAGAGAACCACTGTGAACCATTGAGGGCTGAGAATGTGTCCTCTAGCTTCGGAAGGCTGTACGCATCTTTTATAGTCTGAAGGTTTAGACGCCTATAATCGATGCACAACCGGACTTGGCCGTTCTTTTTCCGGACTACCACTATGGGTGACGCAAATGGGGACTCTGACTCTCTAATAACTCCTGCATCAAGGAGTTCCTGAATGTGCTTCCGGACAGCCTCAATGTCCCGTGGGTGGATTGGCCGGGCACGTAGTTTGAAAGGCGTGCCATCCGAAAGTTTTATATGATGTCGCACCTGGTCCGTCCGGCCAAAATCCAGGTCGTGCTGTGCAAACACCTCAGGCATGCCGCTGAGCTGCTGAGTGATGCGCTGTTTCCATTCCAATGGAACTGGGGAGTCACCAAAATTGAAGGTTATGGTGGGCTCTTGGAAAGACGGAGTCTCTGGAGTTCTCTGGGATAGTTCTGACTGTTTGGTCTTGTTGTGTTCCTTTAATAGGATGGTCTGATAAGCACTAACCTCTGCAATAGTACACTTGGCAGGGATGACAATGTCGTGGTCAGACTCGTTGCTTATAACAACTGGCAACTTGTGGGGCCGCCGCTGGGGAAAGTCCACCAGACCGGCTTTAAGTAGCAGGCCACCGGGCAAGGGGGACGATGATGGGTACTCAATTACAACTGATTTTTCATCCTGAAGGCCCTCGCCAAGGGCGACTCCCTCCACCACTACAGTTGAACCAGCTGGAATGACTTGAGGCATCTTGCCAAGTAGCTTCACTACCCCCTGATGGGTGTCACTTGTCTGCTTCCGTCTCAACTCAATGATTTTGAAGACTACTTTGTAGCCATGTGGGAGGGGTTGACGATTGGCTAAGTCAGTCTCTGAGTAGATGTCGAACAGTACATCTAGGGTGTTTGTGCCTATGAGCATGAGGGATTGTGAAGTGTCAGGGACGATTAAAGCAAGTGTGTTTACATCTACTGGAACACCTATAAAGTCATTTGGAAAAGTTATGGTCATTTCTATATAGCCAAAGTAAGGCACTAGCTGGCCATTAGCACCTTCCACTTCTAAGAGGTCATGTAGTGGCTTGATCTTTTGCTCTGAAAGGTGCTGCTGGTAAAATGACTCAGGAACAGTGGTAACTTGGGAGCCTGAGTCAAGAAGACAGTTGACTTCTTCACCTCTCACAGTCACTTGAGCTGTACTTCTGGTACCAATCAACTGTTTAGGGAGTTGGAAAGATTGGTTCTGCTCTGAATGGTTTAAGCCAGAACATGTTTGTGCTTTGACAGTCTTTGCTGGGGTACTTACTTTGTTAACCTCAGCTGTGATTTTGTCACCATTGTTTACGTCTGAGGGACGTTGTTGACTCTCCTCAGCTCCTGTTTGTCCCACAACAGGAACTGTTAGATGTTTAAAGGTGAATCTGTACAATCTCGCGCTTCCCACTGGCGTTGTTTCTCCTCCAACTGCTTCTTTTTTTCTGCTACTAGGTTGGGGTTAGCGGGGTCAACACAGCATGGAGCGATATGTCCATCTTCACCGCAGTTGAAACAATACCAGGGCTTGGGTCTGCCCCTTTGCCTCTTTGAAGTCTGTCTTTGCATACGTCCATCTACACCATGTGGCTTTGACATCTTACTCTGCGGCTTCCCTGCAGGGTCCTTGCTGTTTGCAAACTTTGTTTTTTTTTTGTGACATGAATGTAGTTAGTTGACTTTGCAGACTCGCCACCTGCTTTCGCAGATCCTCAATAGCAGCAATGCTACTCCCATGTTTCTCCTCTGGTTCACAAACATGTGCACCCTGGAACTGTAACTGAGTTCTCTGCTTTGTGGTGCCAATGTGTTTTCTCATACGGTTAGTTTTTGCTTGCTGTCGATCTTCCTCAGAGCGAATCATCAACAACAGGTCTGAGAATTGGGGTGGGCTGCTCTTCTTTTGCTCAAGTTGCAGGGCGCTGAGTAGGTCGTTGTCCCAACATCCCCTGCAGAACTGTTTAAGTAGATGTTTGTCCACTTCTTCACATGCGACTCCCCCCCTCTTCATGGCTCTGTTTAATGCTAGCTGTAGCCGGTGAAGGTAAGTGGATGACTTCTCACCTGGATCTTGAAGGGTGTTCAGGAATTGAGCGAAAAGTTCCTCGCCATCTTCTACAATGCCAAAGGCTGAATCTAGAAGCTGCAAATAAGTCACAGGTGGTGACTCAGGCCGCAAACTCTTAACTATATCAGCTGCTGGTGGGAGCAGGCTCTCATGGATCTTTCTGGATATTTGCAGGGGGGACATGCTGGGATCATTTTGGAGCAGTTCAATTTGTGTGCGCCATGTGTCATAATCAGTTTCATTGTTAGGTCTGGGAACCTTACCAGAGAAGGAACGGAGTCTCACCTGGGACTGGATGTGTGGGACAACATCTTGCCTTCGTACGATATGCTCTACCACAACCTTCTGAATGTCAGGTGGGTTCAAGTCACTTACTGAGAGGGACGCTGCTCTCCTTCCATTAGTGAGGGGAACATCATCAGTGGCACCAGTATCACTTGGTGTAACATCTGAATGTGAGGTGTGACACTGTCGCTCTTTAGAAGCGGGCGGAGATACAACAGTGGTCTCGACATACGTGGGAGAAGGTTCTTCAGTGGTAGGTCGCATGGCTTCAACATCCTCCCCAATCTGACACATCATCTCCTTCAGCACCTCACCGTAGTCTTTGCCACTCAGCTTGGCTAGTTCCTTGAGTTCCGCCAAGTAGGTTTTTGTAACATTACTCCCAACCGTGGTAGTGTACATGCTACTGAGTGTTTTAATTTCATAGACAACGCTGGGATCAGCTTGTGCTGTGTATGTGTATGGTAAACGAGGTTCTAAACCTTCTAAGGCTGAACTGCTAGAGTATTCTACGATCAGGTTTTGGTAGAAGTTGGACAGTGAATCATCAACAAAAAGGACTCTTGTGATTTTACCATACTGTTTCAGAAAGTCAATGACCTGTTCATCTTTCTCAGATACCTGTGTTATCCCAGCGACAACAACCGCATTAGGTATTTTGACACCAGACTTTTGTATGAAATCCATGCTGGTCATTGCCTCAATATTGATGCTCAAATCAATTGGCTCCTGGCTGGCTCGCCACTTCTGTAACCAACTTTAAGGTATAAAGGTGAATTACAGTGCAATAATTACTTGGGCTCGTAATAAGACCCTGGCCAGAATCAGAAGACACCAAATTCGTATGGAGCCAAAGTATTGAGCAGCAATAATGACCTGGACACAATGTTAACTTTTGAGTAGCCACTCTTGTATTGTTACAAAGTATAACAGGTATTTGTCCAATTTGTACAGATAAAGTATAAAATAAAATAAATAGTGTGCACACTCAACAAAATAAAAGTACTCGTTGGGGCCCTTTAAGAATTTAGAGTTAAGCTGGCGATAGCCAACTTCAAAGGTCCTTGTGAATGTAACTGGAATGTATGAGTGTGTGGTGTGTATCTTCTTTGGGGTAGATCATCCTCAAAGTGGTTGGCTCGCCATCTGTCACAACCAGAATATCGTCCTGGTCCTTGGACTTTTCCGTCCTCTCCAAAAAACCTGACCTATAATCCAGGTCATAAAATGTACATTCTAATCAGTCTGTTTCAGATGCATTGTTTAAGGTTAAAATACAAAATCAAAATATTGCATCACCTCATATTCATTGCATCAACATCTTAAATCTTATCAAATCTCACAGTTCTGTTGTACAACATTCAATTTTCAAGCATATCAAATATGAGAACTAAACATCTAAGTTGCTCAAATATTTCTCTATTCATGTAAACATTAATTAAACAATACTTATGGTAAGTAACCATTGACACTCAAAATACAATACACCATAACAAATTCAGAACTATGTGCAAATAAGCAACAAAATATACATGTGAGTTCAGTTCAGAGGCATTAAAGCAGTGTGCTTAATTTCTCCACACTATAGGCCTATTCGTGAGAGAGAAATGCACTAAAAATTACCCTCTAGATTACTTTAAACTCACAGTGAACTGACAAAAATTAGCTTTAGAGCAGCTAAGAACATGTTGCTCACCGTTGCTCTGTTTCACAAAAGCCCAACACACACTGGCGTTGGAATTGCAGCAGCTCTCCGGATGAAAGGTGAGTGGTTAGCCTGTGAGACACCGAGCTAGCATTAGCATGATCGCGACGGTAAGTCTCTACAAGTTTTTTCCATCAGAATAACACTCGTCTTACCGACGTTGCCTCTCTCCTTCATCCAGCCACTCGACTCCGGACTTCCAGCAGGTAAGTGCGCTGGCTTTCCTTCCTCTCAATCCTGAGTTTTCCTCTCTTTTGTCCGTGGATTTCTCGGTTTGAGTAGTAGATGCCTCCACTCCTCTTGCTGAGATGAGAAAAAACCCGGGAGCACCATGCACCTCCACTTCACTTCCTGGCTGACAGGGTCAATGCGGCCTGGGTAGGCTCTGATTGGTTGCTGAGCTAGGTGCCCTCACGTGGGGTGAACTGAGAGGTGCATTCAATGGTCATAGGAAATACGACGCTTGTTGATGTGGACAGTTAATGTAAAGAGAATAAGTATGATTTTTTTCCATCTGGGCTACACCTGACTAACAGTTTTCCACTGTGTCGGTGGAAACTGATGAACTATGATTTCCAGTAAATAGCTCTTTCTGAATCACCTTAGGAGTTAGGCCACTTAATACTGACCTATGAATCATAAAAAAAAGGCTCCTAACACAGAGACACACACACACATACAAAACCTTCCTTAAAATGTTCAGGTACAAAGACTGGAAAGAAAAAAACTTTGAAAGTTCTTCAAAAAGCCTGAACTACTATTGCTCAAAACCACTTAAAATACCAAAAAAAATGGGTGTCGCTCTATATATGATATAGATACACATACATATTCATAGATATACTCTGTATATACTAACCCTAAATCTATATCTAGTTCTGTATATATAAAAGCTTGAGTGTTGAGTGTTGCTGTGTGATAATTACTACATGGAACAAAATGGAAAAACAAAAAAACAAAGTGCTGCAGTAACAAAAATGACTTGTCATTTGCATGGTATTCATTCTCATTTTCTCATATAGTCTGTATACAACTATAAGAAGGGTTACCTCGTTAAAGCCTTCACAGATAAAAGCCAAATATTCTTAAAAGACTTTGCTGACATATTGCTGCAATAACAGCTTTATTGACCGTTTTAATCGAACGTCTATAATTTGGACAGCTTCACATCTCCAACAAATTGCTCCACTTTGTTTTTGTATCTCTACTTAATGACAGACTTGTGTTGCTGTGCGTGCCAGCCCTTTCCTTTATGTGTCCCTGCACCACCTACACACCTCTGGATTAGCTTTTCAACTGCACCGACCCTGCTGAGATCAGGCCGGGAATTCAATGCCAGTGTTGGGAGCTTTTATACAGTATGTGTGTATTTATTTGTCCCTGAGCCTGTCTGGGTGTCTGAGTGCAATATGATCTCATATTATTTTTAGGTAGCTTTTCCACTGTTTGCGTTCCACCTTTAGTTGTGTGTGTGCAGGACATACCACTCGTGTACAGGAAAAAAGTGAGAGCGACTTGGTTGCTGTAATGATTAATGGGAGAAACTTTCAGTGCTCATTCCATTCGGATAATGGTAGTAAGTCAAAAAAAAAAAGCAATCTTACTTGTCGCTCTTTTCAGCACAATTGATCCAAAGGGGGGTAAAAAAAAGAAGAGAAATGTAGAAACCCCTCTCCATTTTTTTTTCGTATTCTATTAAAGCACAAACATTTTCTAAAGGCAGCTCTCACTCTCACATCCACATGAGCTCATGGGTGCTAGAGAGAATAAACCAACCCAGTACTGAAACTAAGTTGCAGCAGCAACTTTTATATTCCAGCCTGATTGATCTGGGCATTCAACATCTGGCATTTCCACATTTTTCCCTTTCTAATTAGCTGCTGATGCTGACATAATTAGTTACCACAGATGGACTGAGGATGTCTGCATGACACTATCTAACTCACACAGCCTTGCAGCACATTTACAACTTTTCATTGTGACTCTGTTTGAATATGTTTAAATCTGCAGAGCCTTTGTGTGGTCTGGATCATGTCACTGCATAATGAGCAAGAGCCACATTGGTTCACTTCAATGCATTCATTGTGGCATGAATAACAATTGGGTAAGTAAGTAAGTATACCTATGCATTTGTACAAGTAGGTTTTCATTGCAGACAATTGGATGCTTTTTTGTAATGTCGTAGTGCAGCAGAATTTCCAATAAGGTTGAGATACTGTTTGGAATGTACATTAAAACAGGAATGCTACAACTGATTTAAACATGAGGGTGTCAAACATATGGCCTGTGGGCAAGAATCAGTTTCCCGAAAGGTCCAGTCTGCTGACTGCATTGCTTAAGTCCAGTGAGCTGTGCTGACAGGTTTTTTTGATTTACTACACCAGCATTTTTAATAAAGTAGAAGAACTGATACATTTTATTTCACTTCTTTTTTCTTTTCTTAAGACACGTCAGTGATTCAGTTTGCAAGTTAAACTTCATTACACTAAAAGAAATGGGAGCAGTTGAAACCCACTTAGGCTGCTTGTGGCCCAAGATGTAAATTGATGGTAAAAAGAAAAGATAATTCATATCCGGACTGACATACTACATTAAAAACTAAGCTTGTAGAGCTACCTTTATCATCGGTAACTGGAAGTAACTTGCAGTAATAGTTTTCTGTACGACTTTAATCAGTCTCTCACATCGCTGTTGAGGAATTTTGAGCAAGTCTTCTTTTCAACATTTCTTCAGTTCACTGAGGTTTTCAGCCATTTGTTCATACACAGCTATCTTACGATAATACCACAGTATCACAGCCAAGTATCTCCACTTTGGTCTCATCTGTCCAAACATCTTGTGATTTGCTCAGACGCAACTTTACAAACCCAAGCTGAGCTGCCCTCTTCTTTTTAGAAAGAGGATACTTTCCAAACAAGCCATCCTTGTTCAGCCTTTTTCTAATTGCACTGTCATGAACTTTAACAATTAGCATGCTAAGGGAAGCCTGTAGAGTCAAACTCGAGTAGAGAAGAAGCTCTTGGGTTTTTTCCCTGAGCAATGTATGGTCTGACCTTGGGATAAGTTAGTATGGACATCAACTCTTGGGAAGACTGGTAACTCTTTTGAATCTTTTCCACTTGTGAATCTTTTTCACTGTGGAATAATGGACTTCTGATTTTTTGGAAATGGCCTCACGACCCTTCTGAGATTGATGGAGAGCAACAATTGCTTCTCTCACACCATGTCTGATGTCTTTCCTCCTGGGCATTGTGTTAACACATACCTGAATGCTCCAGACCAACAAACTGACAAAACCTGTGCTTTTATAGAGATCTTCACACTTCCTTGTGAATTAATCAATCGACTAATCAGTTAATCAAGTGAACAGAACCTGGCTGCTGTCTATAGAAGCAGTAATTCTGTTCTTAGTATTTCACACACTATTCTGCATTTCGGCTTAGTTTTTGTTCATTAAATAAAGAAATGTGGAATATGTTGTGCCATTCACGTGAGGCTATATTTACCTAATTTTAAAATCTGCTAAAAACCAGATGACTTCTGTTATGTCCTGAACTGACAGAGGGTGTAGTTTCTTTTCACTATCACTTTAAAGTGGCTTTGACATTCCAAATTTAAATCATTAATTCAAATGAATACTGTACTGTTGACTTTCTAAATGTTAAAACTAAGAATACAAATGCAAAGGAATAAAGTGCATTGCCTTTTGTTTCAACACCACTCTACTATCTTGGGAGCTGCTGTAATTCTGAAAGCAAAATTTGTTCCTCTTCTTGCTGGATATAGGATTTTTATTACAAAGTCCTGCTTTTATAATATGAGAAATATGTGGTTTAGCATTTTCTTGCTGAAACAAGACTTTTCCGGGCATTGTTTATTTACAGCTTAAAAACCTGTATATAATATATGGTTAAACATGCTTTACAAAAAACACTGCTGTTTCATGAAAATGGTTTTTAAACTTTGGGTGGGAGGTTTTTGCTTCTGCTTTAGGCTTCCATGTATCCACACATTTGGGTAGGGAGATGTGCTCAGACAGCTGGCATATATAAATCACTGCAGCTTTTTCTTTCAGTGGTCCTGACTGAATGTAAGATAAGCTGTCACCTATAATTTTATTGTATTATGCCAAAAAAATCTATCATTGTTTGATACCACCCCAGAGAGATTTGCATTGTTGAAGCAAAATTGGATGAAAACAAAACACCTCCTTTACTCCTATTATTATAATAATTGTATTCTTCTGGAGACTAATCAAGCATGAACAACTTTGGGTCAAGTGGGATTTTTTTTAGCCTAACGTTGTCATATCATATAGAGTTTTTCCCCAAATGTCTTAAACTTTCAAACACAGTGAAAAGTGTTTCCCTTTAAGTTCTTTACATTTTGTAAACAAGCCATTAATGGTTTTTTTTATATTTTAAAGATTTAACTTAGCATGTAAGTAGATCATAAAATGTTGTTATTTTTCCCATTCTTAAGTAGTCCTTTGTTGTCACGTTTTCAATTATTTATTTGTGGCGGTCTAATAAGCCCTCAGTCACGTAGGCCTACAGACCGGTTGGCAGCTACCTGGCAAACACCAAACGCCAGGGGAAAGTGAGTATTCCCCAATTGGTGTTCGCAACTGCTGAGAAAGTCAAGGCTAGTGACCCACTGGCAACTGTTGTTTGCTCGGGAAAAATTTGTACTTCCAGTGATGTATTTATCATGTGGTTGAGAGAAGTTGCTTGCTGGAAATTTGTTGAGGGAAATTTTTCCCTCGTTGAGTTGCTTTGATCATTAGCAGATTGACATGATTGCCTGTAGTTTGGATGGAACACACCACCTTCTGGATGTTCTATCAAATGCTAATTGGACTTAAAAATTCAAACATTTTGCTATTCACAGAAGCCTTTGCTAATGTGAACCGTGGCTTGCGGAAAAACAAACAAAAAAAAACAACGAAAAATGAAGATGCTGATTTGTATTAGGCCTATTAGAACTACAAATAATCGCAAAACATATATTGATTGCAAATTTATCTGTGCGTACTAGCATTTATCCATTAATGGAGATGAATTAGGACTGAGGCTGCTCTCACTACAAGTGGGCACACAATGAAGACAATTCTAGAAGCACAGAGCAGAATGCTTAATTAACGTTAAGATTACTTATTGTCTCCCATACGAGAAGCTTATCTTGGGGTTGGAGAATAGCTTCATCAAAGCAGGCATTACAATGAAAAACACATTAAATAGGCACATATGCAAACACCAGTCTCAGATAAAAACAACTGAGCACATTAGTCACAACTGATTTAAAATCTTTTAGAGAACTTACATTAAACTGGTACATTAAACTGCTAAAACACCTCCCACTTCACAAGCTCACCAACACTGGACTGAGGTAAAGAAAAAAAAAAAAAGCAGATAAAGTAAATGAAATTTAGTAAAGGTTTAAAGGTTTTTAAGGAAACATTGGAGCTTGTTAGCAATGTTGTTCAATAATCAGATTTATGCTGACAAATGAAACTGACGCACCATTTACAATTTGCTCATGGCACATCTTGTTGAAGCAGCATGATGGCAGCATGCCTCTTCTTCCTCACCTAGCAAGGTGTGTAATATAAACATTGTTAAACAGAATGATGTATTTCATCATGTATCATTGATGTCATTATTAGTGATGACCCCAACCGTAACTTTAACTTTAATTCTAACCCGACAATCATAATAATTTTTTTATTAAAATGCCCCCCCCCCCCCCCCCCCCCCCCCCCAAATAATCTGACCCAATCAATAAAACCCACCAAATAAAATTATGAATTATCTTATATAAATAGGCTGTTTTCTTTATTCATTTTAGTTATTACCAGCAAAATAGCTGCATGTTCGATCATCTGGGAAGTTACCCAGATTTATTTAGTTATTTATTTAGAGATCTTGACACCCCCTCCTCCAATGTTCAGCACAAAGTTACGCCGATGGTTAGGATTAAGGTTATGACATACAATGATGACCCCACAGGGTTAAATAGGTAAATAATAACTTAGACTTTGTGTAGTTGTTTACCAAGTTTTTTGTTGTACTTTAAACTCAAGTCTATAATATTTTGCTAGTTATTATTGTATGTACTTTGCAACAGACACGATTTGCTAAATTACTTTAAAACCAGAATGGAAATGAATTGCAAACAGTGGGTCTCAATATAAAGTGACATTTGCATGTTGCACTAGTGGGCATCTGGTATGGAAGAAATATAGTATCATCAGAATTCAACTATTTTTAGACACTGAATTTATAACACTGAATTTTTATCCTCCAAATTTCCCTGCAAAAATATTCACCTGCAAAAATTCACCTGCAAAAAATTCACCTGCAAAAATTCACCTGCAAAAATTCAACTGCAAAAGTGATGAACTTGAATGACCCAAGCCAGAGCAATCAGCACTAAATCGAGTCGAGCGGCTCTCAGCCAATTAAATTACTCTTCTTGATCACATGACACCGTTAGCAGGCAGTGTGTCTCCTAAAAGAGAGCTGTTTAAAGGTGAGTGATTTTTTCTCTTAAATAGAAATCATTACAGAACGCCTAGTCCTACTTAAAACCCCATTCATTTTTCTTTTATTTTATCATCTACTCGAACTAAGGAAAACGTTTGACTAACTCAAAGACAATTTCCATGCCTCCCCTGCCTGTCTGCAGAGGCAGTTTTGAATTTAGGAGCGGCAAGATGGCAGCGGCAAACCCTGGCGGTTCTCCGGTAAGTATATTGTTTTTTATCTTCAAGTTTGTCTTTTGAAACGTTAATTTTATTTAAATCCGTTGCTCACGTATAAAGTACACAGATGGGGTCTTTGCTCAACTCGTCTGAGGCGTGTCTCACTAAGCGCTACATGCTAGCATCTTGCTAACCGAGCTACCCTTTACATGCTGTGCTTTAGAAAATAGGATACTTGGTGCCAAACCATACTACGCAGATATTGATAGATAGACGAACACTGCAAATATAATGTTGGAAACGAGAATGGCCAGACCATCTTGATTGAATATAACTTCGCTCCACACAGGTTTTATGGTAGACATATTCATATTGGTATCTAATAAACAGTGTGTGGTAAGTTACTTTAAATTAGTAACTTATTTACATTACTATTTACTTCTATCAAAAGTAACTCAGTTACTTCAAGTTACTTGTTACTTTTCAGAGTAACTAGTTACTAGGGAAAGTAACTTTGGTTTTACTCAGAATTCTCTTGTTAATGTGTTGCTTCCGTAACTGGTTACCCAGCCAGACTGCCAGTCTTCTAGCTTGCTTACTTGCCACAAGTGCACTGTGCCACCTACCAATAGAAAGGACAAAAACAATGTGCACAGTTCCATGAGAGAAATCCCACGCCTGGATCGTCGTTGACCGCCGCATGATTCTACCCTGCTTTTTACATCCAACACAAAAACTGCAGTAGTGGTGCTTTCGATTGTACTCAGAACTCGGAAATTCTGCCTTCTGAATAGGAAGATGCAGGTAACACCAGACTGCAGATGAGCTGCTTACAGGGCTGGACTGGGACAAAAAAAAAATCGTCCCGGGGAATTTGACTAGAGACCGGCCCACCATTATAGGAAAAATCATAAAGCCTTTGAATGAAAACAAACGATGTACACTGTTCTGATGGTATATATGCATTAATCTATCAATCGTTTGTTGTAAGACTCAGATAATTATTTTTTTAAAAGCGAGACATTTTAAATGAGAATAAGAAAGAAAAGTATTTCCTTGTGCCCCCCTCTCCCTGTTAATGCCCTACCTGCCCCCCTGGCAACACTTTGCTAGACCCGCCCCTGCACAGTTACCAGCTGTCAGCTAAGTAAAAAAAGGATCCTGGTGTTATTTGTCTCTCAGAAACAGTTCATAACTTCCCTTCAACTCATTCATGTCACCTAAAAGGTAAACCTGTTTCTCCATCACCTGTTCAGCTCTGATGATCCAGTAAGGACATCTCCTGGTTTCATCTTCATGTTTCCATCTCACCACATATCCAAACCGACATCCTGACCAGCAGCTTTACAGCTGTGGCTCCAGCAAACATCAGCTGATACTAGGCAAGGCAAGGCAAGGCAAGGCAAATTTATTTGTATAGCACAATTCAACAACAAGGTGATTCAAAGTGCTTTACAGAGACATTAGAAACAAAAACAAATAAAAAGCATGATTTAAAATTGATTAAAACAAGCAAACAAACAAACTAACTAAACACACACATTTCACACCTGTTCGCGCGATCTGAACCCTTATCGTAAGGGGAGCTACCCGTCCTTCTGTGGACGAGCTACTTTCTATTTTAAATTCCCTGAATTTAAAATACTCTCTAGACCCAGTCTAGACCCAGTTGGGGAGCTACCCAGAGCTCTAATCCCACACCTGTTCGCGCGATCTGAACCCTTATCGTAAGGGGAGCTACCAGTCCTTCTGTGGACGAGCTACTTTCTATTTTAAATTCCCTGAATTTAAAATACTCTCTAGACCCAGTCTAGACCCAGTTGGGGAGCTACCCAGAGCTCTAATCCCACACCTGTTTGTGCGATCTGAACCCTTATCGTAAGGGGAGCTACCAGTCCTTCTGTGGACGAGCTACTTTCTATTTTAAATTCCCTGAATTTAAAATACTCTCTAGACCCAGTCTAGACCCAGCTGGGGAGCTACCCAGAGCTCTAAACCCACTTAACAAACAAACAAACAAACAAACAAACAAACAAAACAGTATATAAAATCAAAACAGATAAAATCAGAACAGTAGATAAAATCAGTTTTGAAATTTAAGCTTAACAAACAAACAAAACAGTATATAAAATCAAAACGGATAAAATCAGAAATAGATAAGATCAGTAGTTAGTGTAAGTTTTGAAATTTAAGCTTAAAAGTGTGGATTTGGTGCTTTATTCAAATGCAGCTGAGAATAGGTGAGTCTTCAACCTGGATTTAAATAAACTGAGTGTTTCAGCTGATCTGAGGCTTTCTAGGAGTTTGTTCCAGATATAAGGAGCATAAAAGCTGAATGCAGCTTCTCCGTGTCTGGTTCTGACTCTGGGAACTGATAAAAGACCGGATCCAGATGACCTGAGGGATCTGGAAGGTTCATACTGGGTCAGGAGGTCACTGATGTATTTTGGTCCTAAACCATTCAGAGCTTTATAGGCCAGCATCAGAACTTTAAAGTCTATCCTCTGACGGACAGGCAGCCAGTGTAAAGACCTCAGAGCTGGACTGATGTGGTCCACTTTTTTGGTCTTAGTGAGGACTCGAGCAGCAGAGTTCTGAATGAGCTGTAGTTGTCTGACTGATTTTTTAGGTAGACCTGTAAAGATGCTGTTACAGTAATCAAGCCTACTAAAAATGAATGCATGGACTAGTTTTTCCAGGTCCTGTTGAGACATCAGATCTTTTATCCTTGAAATATTCTTGAGGTGATAGTAAGCTGATTTTGTTATTGTCTTAATGTGTTTTTCTAAGTTTAGGTCTGCATCCATCACTACACCCAAATTTCTCGCCTGGTTTGTGGTTTTTAGATGTATAGATTGAAGTTCTCTGGTGACCTGTAATCATTTTTCTTTGGCGCCAAAGACTATTACTTCAGTTTTGTTTTTGTTTAGTTGGAGAAAATTGTGGCACAACCAGTCATTGATTTCCTCAATGCATTTACCAAGAGCCTGTACAGGGCCTCGGTCTCCTGGTGACATTGTGATATATATTTGTGTGTCATCTGCATAGCTGTGGTAGTTTATTTTGTTGTTCTTTATAATCTGTGCCAGTGGGAGCATGTAAATGTTAAACAGAGGGGGTCCCAAGATGGAACCTTGGGGAACTCCACATGTGATACTTGTCTGCTCGGATGTGAAGTTACCTATTGATACAAAGTATTTCCTGTTTTCTAAGTATGTTTTGAACCAGTTTAGTACAGTTCCTGAAAGACCTGTCCAGTTCTCCAGTCGTTTGAGTAATATGTTGTGGTCAACTGTATCAAATGCTGCACTGAGATCCAGTAAAACTAGGACTGACATTTTTCCACTGTCTGTGTTCAGACATATGTCATTAAACACTTTTGTCAGAGCGGTTTCAGTGCTGTGGTTCTGTCTAAAACCTGACTGGAAGGCATCGTAGCAGTTATTCTGTTTTAAGAAGTAATTGAGCTGTTGAGAAACTGCTTTTTCAATGATCTTACTTAAAAATGGGAGATTTGAGATCGGCCTGTAGTTTTTCATTTGTGTCTTGTCAAGATTGTCCTTTTTCAGTATAGGTTTGATTACAGCAGTTTTTAGTGGTTCTGGAAACACACCTGACATTAAGGAAAAGTTGACGATCTGTAACAGGTCTGACTCTAAAGTCTTTGAGACCTTTTTGAAAAAACTTGTTGGCAGGACATCTAAACAGCAAGAGGAGGAGTTCAGTTGACCTAAGATGTCCTCCAGGTCTTTGCTGTTAATCGGGTGAAACTGTTTGATGGTGTTTAAACAGTTTTTCGGTGGACACAGTACATATCCTGGATCTGCTGTTGATGTACCAACTGCTTGTCTAATCTTTTGGATTTTGTCTGTGAAGAATTTGGCAAAGTCATTGCAGGCCATGGTTGAATGAAGTTCAGCTGCCACTGGCACAGGAGGGTTTGTTAGCCTGTCAACTGTAGAAAATAAGACCCGAGCATTATGGCTGTTTTTAGTGATGATGTCAGAGAAGTAGGACCTTCTTGCACTCCTCAGTTGTAAATTATAATTGTGAAGTTTCTCTTTATAGATGTCATAATGAACCTGGAGGTTTGTTTTTCTCCATCTGCGCTCAGCTTTCCATGGAGACTTTTTCCTTCCAGAAATAACCTTCACCTTAATGGGGGCAATAGTATCCATTACATTTAACATTTTTGCATTAAAGCTATTGACGAGCTCATTGACTGAACCTTTGGACAGGTCAGGTGTTAATGGGAAGACCTGGTTAAAGATCTTACTACTGTCTTCAGTTATACACCGTTTTGTGATCACTGCTGTTGATATATTTGTGTGGGCTGAGATTTTACTTTCAAAGAAAACACAGTAATGATCAGATAAGCCCACATCAGACACAGTAATGTTTGAAATGCTCAGGCTCTTGGAGATCAGTAGGTCGAGAGTGTGTCCTCTATTATGTGTGGCCTCTGTTACATGCTGAGTCAGCCCAAAGTTGCCCAGAGTAGAAATTAATATTAAATAAATTCTAACAACAGCTGATCAAGCTTAAACGTGCTGCTGTTGTTTAGCGCGACATCCGCTGGTTTCCTCTTTCTGGCGCAAAGTGAGCGATAAATAAACAAGAGAGAAAAGCCGATCAGCTGATCATTGATCAGTTTCATGACTGAAGTAGAAACAGGAGAGAGAATGAGAGAAGAAGAGGCAGCTGTGCGGCGTAAACACAGAATAACTTTGTGTCTTTTTCATTGTAGCTGAAGTCCGGGACAAAATGTTTATTTTCACCTCAATACGAAACCCGTAATATTTTCTCTGAATACGAGATGATTCTGTTTTTTACGGGACAGTTGGCAACTCTAATAATTAACCGTATGAACAAAATAAAGTTCAACATCAGTAACATAGCACCCACCCAGCTGTATAGAAACTCAGTCATGCTAGCTAGCACGCAGTATGAAAAAGTCAGCATAACGAAAATAAACTCCACCTAAACTTGATTTATATGTGACTCAGATACACTGCAGGTCATAACTTCTTACCTGAAGTTCAGTTCACCTGATACTCGGACCGGCGGCTGCTTCGGGTCTCTCCTCTTGCCTCCCTTATCCTTCATGCACCTGCTGGCTTCCACCACTTGCTAATGTTATTGAATCTGTGGAAGCTCCGCGATAGCTACCACACGAAGTAACGAATAACGAGCCTATCTAAATCCCAGTAACGATTAACGCGTTCCCGGTTTTGGCATAATAACTAGTTACCGTGCTCGTTACCACAATAATAACGTAGTTACTGTAACGCGTTACTTAATAACGCGTTAGTCCCAACACTGCTAATAAATGATTAATTCTTAGATTTTATCGAACGTTAATTTATAAATTGTTTCTGTCTTTATGTGTTTCTTTCAGATTATGTAAGATGAAATTATTCAGTCAGCAAGACACTTGCTGCAGTTGCTGACATCATCCAATCGAACTGCTGCTGTGATGAATCAGAATACAAGGTACTTTAGCAAGACTTATGAGTTAATGCTTTTTTTTTTTTTTTTTTTGCCTGTCCCGTTTTGCTCTTTTGCCATCAGAATTGTTGTCTAAAGGCAAACAAAGATGCCCAACGGATTTACTTTACCAAATTGACCATCCCAGCCTTGCCGTAATGGTCCATTTGATTCACCTTTTATTGTTTATTTTATTTTCACTTACTGAATACGGGACAGACTTGACTGGGGGAAAGAAGGGGAGAAAGAAAGAGGGAAAGAGAAACAGCTGAGAAGAGGGATGGGTTTATGAGTTAATGCTACATTTAACTAAAATGTTATATATATATTTTTTGTGTCCAATATTGTCTCCATATGATTTTGTTTTTTGCAACATCTTGCAGAGAACAGAGTCCAGGTGGCCAGGGTACCAGCTTGGTCAACCCTGAAAGACCATCCGTTCATCAACACTGTTGCTTCTACATTCTACAGAATGTATGCTTCTACAACAGAAGAACAGTGACGTTGGTGCAGGTCTCCGCGACTCCGGCCTTACAGGTGCAGTGGGCGGCTTCAACCTTCCCTGTAATGCTCACAGTGACCCATGGCTGCAATGCTGGTTCATTCAGTCTTTGAGAGTGCAGTACCTGAAACACACACAAAGTTCATTTAAAGACAAGAACTATCAGCCAAGGCCGACATAAATGTGTTTAATCTACTTCATCATAAATGTAACAAAGTGTTTTAGAAAGTTACATGTAATTTTTCATTTCTTTATGTGTCCATCTATAAAACGCTGCATGTTATAGTGTAAATCTGCCTGTTCTCTGTCAGAAACCTGCCTGCAGAAAATGAACCTAAAGTATGTAATGCAAGGATGTCATCACTTTAGAGATGGAGAAAGCATAAAGTGACAATTATGAATCACTTAATATGAGGAGATTCTGCAGGTCATTAATCAATGTATAAAATTAAACAAGATACAAATATGGAAGCAAGATATATAATCGCTCAGTTTGGGGAAATTGTGGGTAGCCTGCAAGGGCCTCAACTTCTCCATTCCAACAATGTGCAACAAATGGGCACAGCTGATCTTCAACAGTGGAACATCACCCAGTTACTTCCAACTTTAACGCAGCTTGTAGTCTTAGAGAGCAGCACGCCAAAACTGCATGCACAACTTCTGCTAACAGTGGAAACGGATTAAGAAATCCATGCAAATGTAACATATGTGTTAAATACTTTTGAATTTCACCCAAAACACCCTTTTTTAAATTAAATATGTCATTTTGCATCTTAATCTCCTACCTGTGTGATCTGAGTCTGTGTGCGTTCGTGTGTGTGTGCGCTGCGTGGTGACGTAGGCGCGTGCATGTGTGCCCCGGTCACAGCTCCTTTCAGCATGGCCGGAGGTAAGTCACTGCCACGTTGCTCTCTGCGAATTAAAGTTTGTTCAGACCCCAAGCTGCAATGTGAATACAGCTGAACCGCCGCGTTTTTGTTTGTCATTAAGAGACTCATTCGGGATAAGTTTTGTGGAGGGCGGAGTTCACTAATATACGCTTATAATGAGTTTTAGCTGAGAACGCAGCTGAAATGCTAGCATGCTAAGTTAGCCTGATCGCTAGCGGCTTGAGAGCGTACTCGCTTTTTAACAGCATGCACTCTTTTTTCCTTCGTCAGGAGAGGTGTACTGGCAGGCGTGTGACACACACAGATCAGACACATATTTCTGTGTTGCAGATGTGCAGTAAAGAGCCAAACACCCAGTACTGTCTCCTGCCTCTTACTTTCACGCCAGAACACAACGCAAGAACAACAGGCGTAACACATGAACGGGTTACACAAACAGATTCATAAACCGAAAGAATATTATTTTACAGGATTAATTATCATATCAGCCGCTGGCTGATCACAAACCCTGAGGGTGTATACAAGAGGTAGAGGGAATATCCCGTTTAAGTTTAGATAGTATTTCTAAAGATATTGACCATATCCTTTTCTGAAAGTGTGGATATAATGGATGGGGTAAGGTACTGACATGCTACAACTTTATAGTTGTTAAATTCTGGGTACAAGTATACATACCCATCTTGTACATGTTTATTATTATTATTATTATTATTATTATTATTATCCTACTCAATTATGTTTCTTTTAATCAGAGTATGCTGTTTTAATGACTTTACAATATAATTTACATTGTGTTCCTTACATTTATCCCTAATTGTATGTTATATTAATCCTATATTTCCGTTTTAATATTTCTAATGTTTGCCTTGTTTTCTTCACTGTCTGGTCTGCCTCTGTCTCGCCTGTATGGATGCATTTACACCCAACAAAGGATGTTTTAATTCACCACTATTCCAGTGAAACACAAGTCTCCCATCTTCCTGCTACCGGTCTCGAGTTTTTGTTCACCAAAGCACACACCAACTTCATACTGACGGACAGATCACTGCCCTTTTCCCGCCTTGTCTGACCGTGTTTTGTGGCTTTGGTTCGGTTCACTTCACCTCACTCTTCCCCATTCTTGTCATTAAATCAGGCCGTTCTGCAACCATGACAGCCATTCACTCTATGGCTTTATTCATGGTGTATTTTACCCCTTCACCAAAGGCCGTTCTCGTTTCCAACATTATATTTGCAGTGTTCGTCTATCTATCAAAATCTGCGGAGTATGGTTTTGTACCGAGTATCCTATTTTCTAAAGCACAGCATGTAAAGGGTAGCTCGGTTAGCAAGATGCTAGCATGTAGCGCTTAGTGAGACACGCCTCAGACGAGTTGAGCAAAGACCCCGTCTGTGTACTTTATACGTGAGCAACGGATTTAAATAAAATTAACGTTTCAAAAGACAAACTTGAAGATAAAAAACAATATACTTACCGGAGAACCGCCAGGGTTTGCCGCTGCCATCTTGCCGCTCCTAAATTCAAAACTGCCTCTGCAGACAGGCAGGGGAGGCATGGAAATTGTCTTTGAGTTAGTCAAACGTTTTCCTTAGTTCGAGTAGATGATAAAATAAAAGAAAAATGAATGGGGTTTTAAGTAGGACTAGGCGTTCTGTAATGATTTCTATTTAAGAGAAAAAATCACTCACCTTTAAACAGCTCTCTTTTAGGAGACACACTGCCTGCTAACGGTGTCATGTGATCAAGAAGAGTAATTTAATTGGCTGAGAGCCGCTCGACTCGATTTAGTGCTGATTGCTCTGGCTTGGGTCATTCAAGTTCATCACTTTTGCAGTTGAATTTTTGCAGGTGAATTTTTGCAGGTGAATTTTTTGCAGGTGAATTTTTGCAGGTGAATATTTTTGCCGGGAAATTTGGAGGATAAAAATTCAGTGTTATAAATTCAATGTCTAAAAATAGTTGAATTCTGATGATACTATATTTCTTCCATAATCTGGGTGCGTATGTAACCGTCTCACAGCACATTAAGTTTCTTCTATTTAAGAAATTTTTTTCAAATACCCACAGCATACCTCATTCCCTTGAAAAAGAGAAAAAACCCATGCCTCTTCTATGAATCATACAAGCTGTAACACATAGGGATTGCAGAAGACAAAAAAGGGTAGAAATCATTTTAAACCCTTAAGTTGTCATTGGTGACATTTCTCTATTATAACTCTCGGTAATTAGAATATGCCACTTTTGTTTTTATTCAATTGTTCTCCCATGTCTTGGCAATCAGAAAACAAAGACAAGGATCATTCTACCTGAACTATTTTTGTTTTTTCTGAAACAGATTGTTTCTATCTGTGATTATAGGCTCAATAATATTAACCCTGGGAACCCTCAGAGGTTTAATATAATTGGATTGACTAAAAAGAGGCCCCACAAAACCCATGCATACTCAACAACTGTGATAACTATAAATTCTTTAGTCTGAGGTCTTGTAATTGAGGAAAAATCACATTACTGTGAGCCTTTCTTGGAACACAAATCCAAATTTTCAAGTGAAAATGAACATAAGTCTTCTCATAAGGAGTTCCCATAATAAATTCTGTCACTACTTGCAAGAATGCTTCATGTCCTGTCAGGTTTAATATCACTGAGGTACATATCAGACTGGTGGTGCTTTAGCTGAGCCTGCTGAAAAACAAGACAATGAGTACTGTCCAAGTTGTAAGCTCCTTAAATACGGAGTCAGCGTAGCTTCTGCCAGCTTTTTTGGTTTTAAAACAGATACAGCATGAGTACATTTGAACATCCAATGCACATCTCCAAATATATTTAATGAGGGCTTTGTTGGCTCAGGAGTAGCCTTACAGTTAAAGTCAAGGCAGCTGAGAATCAGTGCTCTAATTGGCTACCCTGCATTTTCTCGTGGCATTGTAGATCATACAATCTGAAGATTTATACATCAAACCCTTACCCCTTTCTTTCATACATAGTTTTCAGAAGGCAGTGAAATTATTTTTTGCTGTAAACAAAACATTGAACATTCAGATAAGGTGTTGTTCTAGTGCTGATTTTGATTGTTGAGGGAAAAGGTGATCATATACATAAGCTTAATTTGTGTAGCATGTTTAAGTTAATAAGGAAGATCTGTTGCCAGTCATCTGCTTGCTTTTTGGGTGTTCGATTTCTAGTCTATTCTCTGCTTCACTACCTGTTTCCCACGCTGTCAAAACCAAATACTGTCATCATTTCCCAAGACCAATAACTTTTGCTTGCCTTCCTTGAGCCAATCAGTGTCCTCTGTGTCATTCTGTCTTTCATTTTTTTTTTTTTTTGCCTGTCCCGTTTGGCTCTTTTGCCATCAGAATTGTTGTCTAAAGGCGAAGAAAGATGCCCAACGGATTTACTTTACCAAATGGACCATCCCAGCCTTGCCGTAATGGTCTATTTGATTCACCTTTTTATTGTTTATTTTATTTTATTTTCACTTGCTAAATACAGGACAGACTTGACTGGGGAAAAGAAAGGGGAGAAAGAAAGAGGGAAAGAAAAACAGCGGGGAAGAGGGATGGGATAAAGGGCAAAAAACAAAAACCAACAAAATAAGCAGACAAAAAATACATACATCAATCACCTGGATCACCTGTTGAGAAAAAAAGAGCAACATAATAAACAACATCACGATGATCTATGTGAATATAACAGTAAATACTAAATATTAAGCATTATTGTGCAGCACGTAAGATCGACAGCGCACAGTGTGCTTGGAGGTAGGAACCAAAAAGGGTGTAGTTTGTGTGTGTGATCACCTGTGTGTACACCTGTGAGGGTGAGCGCGCTTGTATTTAAAAGGTTCCTTCATGTAATGATCTGCTAGAGGGTGTGGGGAGCCACAGCCCCGTCCTCCAGGGCATGAAGCAGGTATGGAGGAGATCAAAACTCCAGACATCCAGAGGCCCTCAGAACACAAGAGACCAAGGAAGACCAACAGAGGGGCAGCCGCGCCACTGTCCCAGAAAGAGCTGAGGAGAGCCCCAGATGAGGGGTCACAGCAGCCGCGGTGCAGAAGGCAGGGGGGGTTGCAGTGACGTGCCCGTGAGCTCCACCGGCAGCCAGCTGTGCCTGAGTGACCGAGCCCCAGGCCGAGAGGCAGCAGGTAAGCGCATAGCTCCTCCTGCTAGCCCTCAATGTATACATGTATTTAAAATTGAGAAGTGGGCAACGACACCAGGGGTGAGGTGTACACCCTGATGGTCTTTTGGATTCCGTGTAGCGTGCCCACCCCCAGGATCCTATATGTATGTGTTATGAGAGTGTGAGTAATGTGAATGTCTAAGTTGTGGGATAAAATTGAGGCACAGGCAGCCAGAAGGGAACAGATGGGGGGATGCCTCCCCTGCACCCTGGTGACACACCTTTACCCCAAGGCCCTGCGTGTGGGTGATTGTGGTGGAGCGGAAAGAGGGAGGCAGCTGGAGATGGGGAGGGAAGGAAGGGAGGGGCAAGTGACCCCTCCCTGGGGCCAGCTCCCCCACTGACCCCAGTAGGCACCCCCATACTCTGCAACCCTCCAGGTAAACGGGGCACAGGCCCATCCGGACCAGGGCCCAGTTCAGCAGCGCCGCCTGGCCCCACAGAGCCTGGGACAGCACACCCGACCCCACCACAGAGAAAACTGCACCCACCCAGTCATCCACTCATCTACCAGACTACACAAGACAATAGATGCCCAGGCTGAGATCTTCCTCCACCTCTTCTATATCTCCCCCTCCTGCAGAGTGAGTTCCTGAAGAGAGGAGACCTACAAGATGTAACAGCCTCCCCTACCAGTTAGAATTAAGATTATTTTTATTTTTCCAGTTCATGAGGACTCTTTTCTTGGCTATGCATAGGGCAGTGAAAACCATATGGGCTATATTCTTATCTGTAGTGACATTATCTAAGCTGCCCAACAAACACACTAAAGAGGAAGTTGGAATGTTACATTTCAGACACTTCGATAAGTCTTCACATATCTCGCGCCAAAACTTCTGAACTGGTGGACAGAACCAAAGAGCGTGGATATAACTGTCCGGTGAATTGGTTTGGCAGTGTGAGCAGTTGTTGGTAGACGTAAAGCCCATCTTGAACATCCGATGACCTGTATAGTACACTCTATGTAGTATTTTGTATTGAATTATTTGAAGACTGGGATTTTTAATTAAATGAAAGGTTTTTAAGCATATATGAGACCAGAAGTTTTAGTCTAAGTTAACTGATAAATCCGCTTCCCATTTTGCAATAGGAAGTGATATTGATTCATCCGTTTTAGAAAGCATTCTGTATATTTTGGAAAGTAATTTTGGGATTTTAAGAGTAAGAAATGGAACCACACTTGGTGGTGTTTGTAGTTCAACTTGACCCGGTTTAAATTTCTTTTTTACTATAGATTTAATTTGTTGATATTCTAAAAATCTTTTCTTGTTGATCCTATATTGTGTCATTCTGTCTTTCAGAATGGCATCGTTGCAACCCACCTCCTCTCCATCTCCACCTCATAGTCACCTCAGTCGGAGCCACTCAAGCCTCAGTATCATCCTCACCACCACCAGCAATGACTCCGGGGGATCCTGCACTAAATCCCATCGCTGGGATTCTGCTCTGCCAAGTTGGGTCTTCTGCGTCTATGTGCCAAATACACTTCTGTATATCAAAAAAAAATTTTCAATTCTCTCAAATGATCTGTACTTATTGAAATGTCTTCAGAAAAGGGTTTTTTATTTATATAGCGCCAAATCACAACATAAGTCGCCTCAAGGCGCTTCATAGATACAGAGAAAAACCCAACAATCATATGACCCCCTATGAGCAAGCACTTTGGAAACAGTGGGAAGGAAAAACTCCCTTTTAACAGGAAGAAACCTCCGGCAGAACCAGGCTCAGGGAGGGGCGGCCATCTGCTGCGACCGGTTGGGGTGAGAGAAGGAAGACAGGATAAAAGACATGCTGTGGAAGAGAGACAGAGGTTAATACCAGATATGATTCAATGCAGAGAGGTCTGTTAATACATAGTGAGGTGACTGGAAAGGAAAAACTCAATGCATCATGGGAATCCCCCGGCAGCCTATGTCTATTGCAGCATAACTAAGGGAGGATTCAGGGTCACCTGGTCCAGCCCTAACTATATGATTTAGCAAAAAGGAAAAGGAAAAAGGGTTGACACAAATATACTATTCACACTAGAGAAAAAGGCGGTTGGGGATTATGGCACAGTCAAAATTACTGCCACTGTGTGCAATATACTTGTGGTGTCATTGCCTTTGAAATGGTTGCTTTGAAGAAGGGAACCAGGTCTATGACCCCTCGCAGTAAGATGCTGCCTTCAGAGAGACAGCCATAACATGGCAATAAAAAGGAATCAGTCTGCTATCAGTTTGCGATCAAATAGGGTTAAGTCAGCAATTAAATGCAATTTGTGATAATACTGTGATTAACTGTAATAAACTTGGAACATCACAAATCTCTTGTCATCTATTGGCATCTGCATACACATAAATTCATAGGTAAACGGATATTCACTTTTGTGTCTGTGAAGGTTCTCAGTCATCCAGGTCATCGTAGTCTAAGGAGCTTGGAAAGAAAAGTTCTGATGGATCAGTTCAGAACTGAAGAAGCTTTTCAGATGAGAGGAGAAACGTCTTCAAGCAACTTAAAGAAGTCCAGATGCTTTTCTTTTCCTTCCTTAGATATTCACTTTAACTACTTAGATTCAGATCCCAGTCAGAACTTTAACGATTTGAAACAGATCCTCCACAAATAGTCCCTTATTTGCGTTCTTTGGCACAGACTCACTTAGACTGATTGCAACGTGTTCGCAATCTGTCTGCATTTATAAATTAAAATGCAAGCAATCAGTTCTTGTCTTTGGCAATATGTCTGAAAGTGACTGCAGTCAGTCTTAGTCAGATTGTGGTTGCTTAGAGACACGTTGTCTCCTACTAAATGACCTGTACTTGCGATACTTGCAGTTGCACTGAGCAATGACTGTTTCTTTGTTCTAGCTGCAGTTTGATGTCCTATTACTCTAGTATGACCAAGACATTAGTAAGCCTCAAAGATGCCCGAAGCGCATTCAGCAAGTTGGACTCATGGTTAGAAAATTTGTTTATATTTTTTCAGACTTGTTGAAAATACTGTAACCCCTACAATAGGTAAACTGATACAGTATGAACAAGGACACCGCAAATACTCTTTCTCTTTTTGCCACTTTGTTACATAAATGTTTCCACAATCCAAGCTCTGGTAGATTTAAAGCAGTCCATTAGCATAAGTAACGTATAAACCTTGCATCGTTGAAAAGAAAAATAATTTTATCAGATAAAATAAATGATATGTTATGTTAAATGAATTAGTTATCTCCCTCCCCCCCAAACACGCAGCCTTGGGGGGGAGGCCTACGCCAGCCACGCAGGCGTAAGCTTTACTAACTCGGTTTCCCTGGGTCTTATCCCGCGTGTTATGAATTAATCTTCCGTTTTTTGGTACTGGCACTGGTTCATTTGAGAAGAGTAAAATGTGTGGCCTCTAATTTGACTATTGTGTGGAAGAACAGCCATATTAATCAGACACTACGATATTAATTAACTTATCACAATGCATTGCTATCACCGAGGCTGAAATGCTGAGGCCACCGGGATAGAGTTTTGCATTCTGTTCTTCACTTCAATTCTGCTGGCTTAAAAATAAATAAGTCAAACTGGGATTAACACAGTGATTAAGCATTAAAGGTCATCACTGGAGGCTGCAAAAAAAATCTTCCACTCATATGCACAACTGGCATATCACCCATCTAGAATAAAGAATAAAACAAAAACCTAACAATTGCAGCAGTGGAAAGATCATCGTGAGCAGTTATCCCAAGAATCCTCTAATAAATATCATGGAACTAATACTAATGTTCTCAAATTTTCAGAATTTTCACTACAAACCTCTTGAACTGTTACCCCTAACTTCTGGTATCATGATATGACAACATTTTCCTCATACACATGCATATGGACATTAAAATGGAAGAGGGAAAAAATGACAATGATAAAGCAGGCAGCAATCTATTATTCAGCAAGCACAGTCTATGAATTATTTCATTTAGAATCAGCTATGGCATTTTGTTTTGAAGCAAAACTACACACGCCCAGTGTTGGAGGAAGTACTCAGATCTTTTATTCAAGTGAATTGCAACACCACAATTTAAAAATAGTTCTTTAAAAGTAAGTTATAAATTCCAAACTTGATTGAAACAAGTTTGGAAAGTAAGTACGTAAAAAAGTAAAAAGTATGTAATATAAAAAATATTTGTTACACCAAAATCAGGGTTTGTCAGTGCTCTGTCTTTGTATATGCTGTCACTCTATTGTGCAGCATTAACACCTTAACAGTCACACTAAGAAATACTCAGGGAGCAGACCCTCAAGACAAACTGGTTAGCAATTTATATTTACATGTGAACATTATAGGTCAAGTGTACATGATAATAATAACCGTAATTTTATTCAAAACATATTTCTACAGCACTGTGGCGGGGTGTGGTTGGGGGCTTGGCTACACGGGAGGAGTGAAGAAGTGGGTTCAGGGTGTGGAGTCGGGGAGGCTGGTTTGTCACAGCCGGCGAGCACCTTCTAATTAGTGATGGTAAATTTGATTCTTTTTACTGAATCGATTTTTAATGAGTCACTCACCAAAGTGAATCGGTTTTTTGAGTCATTTGATTCACTGAGTCAGTTGACCAGAGAGTGCAAAAAATTTACATATTCACTCAAACTTAATTTGTTTCTCTTTTCATGTAAATCCCACTGCTAAGATGAATGATTCTAAAAAAAAAACTATTTTACAGAGCAAAAACATTTCTAAAATTAAGCAATTTCCTATCAAAATTGCTTAATAAACATTTATTTTGTTTATTTTTATTTTATTAGTATTTTCCTTAAATGTGTTAAATATATATTTTCTCATCTAAATGTCCACTGAGCTGTGAGCCAGGGGGCGGTAATGTGCCTTAACATTGGTTGCCAACCAAGAAGAAGGAGAAGCTATGAGCCAGGAGGGAGGGGGTGAGTGAGTGAGTGATTCGTTCGCTCGCTCTATGATTCAGCACTGGAGGGAGGGAGGGGGTGAGCGAGTGAGTGATTCGTTCGTTCGCTCGATGATTCAGCACAGGAGGGAGGGGGTTAGTGAGTCCTGAGTGATTCGCTTACGCTTACGATTCAGCACAGGAGGGAGGGGGTTAATGAGTGAGTGAGTGAGTGATTCGTTCGCTCTATGATTCAACACAGGAAGGGAGGGGGTGAGTAGCTCAAATGTGCTGTTAGCATGTTAGCAGAGCGATGCTACTGTGAAGCGAGGAGCTATTTTCTTGATGTGAGCTTCTACTCAGGGTTTTTTCTTTCAGTTCAGAGCAGAAATGCTTTTGTTAAGAAACTGGCTGTTGTTTTTAACCCCCCACAATTTTAATTATAAGCTAGATAAATTTCTACTAAGCGAATTAGTTTTCCTAACAGAAACAGGGATGAGTCAGTGAGTCAGTTGGGCTTGTGAATCATGATTCACGAGTCAGTAAAGTGATTCTCAAGTATTAAACGATTCGTTTACGAATCGAAATTCACTACTTCTAATCATGCCTTCCCCATTTCAGTAGCGGCTGTTGCCGGAGAGAGGGGAGCTGCTGCTGGAGGAGAGCACCGGAGCCAGGGCAGTATGCGCTGGAAAGTGCCACAAGTAATAAACTGATTGTATCAAAATAAAAGAAAAACCCACACAGCACAAGCACAAATAATGAAGTGTTTACAACAGCCTTTTACTTCAACTGAAGAGGCCAATGTTTGAAGCAAGGCTATTATGAGAGGGAGTAAGCCCTTAACATATTGGTATATTATAAAGACTGTAAATGGCTTGGCTAAAGTAAGCAAATAACTGATATACTGTATTTCCCGGACTACAAAGCACATCCGAATATTAGCCGCACAAGCTAAAATCAGGGGAAAATCCTGTTTTCTACATACATTAGCCGCACCTGACTAAAAGCCGCAGGTGTTTCAATGTTGACGCATCATATGTAAGAGAATATGCACAAAGAGAATTGTCAGGAAAGAGATGGCTGTTTGGAGACACACCCCTTTTATTAATATTTAGAAAAACAAGTTATGGGTACATATTTGCATAACTTTTTATGTATATGTACAAGTACCGGTAATTACAAGTACGAAACACGTACTGTGCTTCATAAATGAGTAACAAATGTAGTACATAACAATAACCTACAGCACACCAGAAAAATAGATTTGGACTACCTTTTAGGCTCAGGTGCAGTGACACGGCTTTAACAAGAAGAAAAGTCAGTCATTCACCACCATCTCTCTCTTCTTCCTGCGCACTAAAACCACCAAAGTCCTCTTCTCCAGTGTCGGAAACGAACAGGCTCAGGATGGCTTCGTCATCCACTCTCCGCTTCTCTCCTTCGTTGTCACTTTCAAAACCAAAGAAATCCTCGTTGTCAGTGTCGGAGTCGAACACCCTCAGAAGGGCCGTGGCGGTGTCTTCCTCTCCATCATGCAGCAGTCCAGCCCTTCGAAATCCGTTGGTGATCGTGGATGTTTTCACACTTTTCCACGCTGTCAGAATCCACTGGTGGAGTTGGGCATAACTTGCTTTTCGCAAGTTTATCGCGCTCGTCATCCATGCCTCCCATTGAACGCGTAGCGCTACTTTGAAGTTTGTTTTTCGCGCTACTTCGTATGGCACTACGTTGCCTGGCGGACGGACATGTGACCAACATACCACTCTTGAACCCCGATCCTTCCGCCAGGCAACGTAGTGCTGTACAACAGCGGAACAAACAAAACAAATCCTCTTACTATATCACAAAAATCATGGACAATCCATAGAAAAGCTGCACCTGACTAAAAGCTGCAGGGTTCAAAGCTTGTGCAAAAAGTAGCGGCTTATAGCCCGACAATTACGGTATATTATTTCTACAATAGAAATCAAGTATTCTTCAGAAAGTTTTTCCCATATCTGCTGCAGAAGTTCAGGGTGGATCGCACTCTGTACAATCACTGACCCTGGATCCATCAAAACAGTCCACAACACATAACACTTCCTCCTCCATGTTTGATAGTTGATGCCACTCACTGTGGAACCATCCTTTCACCTACTCGGCAGTGTACAAAGATCCTGCGTGATGAACTGAAGATTTCAGATTTCATCAGTTATAATACCTTCTTCCAGTCTTCGGTAGTCCAATTGCGGTGTTTCACAGCCCAGGCAGGCCTCTTTCTGATGTCTGATGCCTTAGTAATAGCTTTCTTGCTACAACTCATTCTCTCAAACCCGCAGCTCGAAGTCTTCTCTTCAAAGTTGAAACTTAGACTTGCTTACTATGACCACTATTAAGCTGTGCTTGAAGCCCTGTGAGCCACCTTTTGGGGCTTTGGGGTCTGCAAAACCACTTCCTGTCAGAGTTTGCCCCAGTTTCTGATTGCCTTTTAATGGCGTCGGAAACTAGTCATTGACACCTTGACTTTCTTTGCAGTGTCTCTGTAGGAAAGTCCTACACTTTTAAGTGTTATGGTGATCTGTTTCTCTTTCATTGTTAATTACCTTTTTCTCGCCATTTTTGTTGAACACACTAATTTCTCCAGTATAATACTGTTCAACTGATGCTCACCAGGGAATGGTACCACAGTGTGTTCCAGTACTGCTTGTATGCAGACAGAGGGAGTTATAAGCAGTGTTTGTCAAGTTACTTGAAAAAAGTAATCAGTAACTAATTACCGATTACTTCCCCAAAAAGTAATCCCATTACTTTAGTGATTACTTATTTTCAAAAGTAATTAGTTACTTTTTAAAACATGATTTATCCCCTAAATAGGTAATAAAGCAATAGATCGTTCAGCCAAATTTTACCTTTTCTGCATAATCCATCGTATAAAATGTAATCAAATGAAAAAGTCTCTTTTTAAAACTTGTTTTATTAGTTTCAATCTTTTAACTTTATGCATCAAGCAAACATTAAATTATATGCAACATTCTCTGACTGGAAGAAATTTGTTTAACATTTAAACCTATTTTCTGCACATTCCAGCATATAAAATAAAATCGTTTTTTGTGTTTACACTCACTCTTTCAAATAGATGCATGCAAAACACAGGAGAAAATAAATAAAATGAAAGACTCAGTGGTCCTGTTGCTCTATTTACACCTGTATAGCAGGAGTGGGGCAGGCGGAGGTTTGCCCTGGTGCAGGTGTGCCGCAGCGGTCAGTGGAAGGATACAGCAGTTTCTCTGTGAATGTCACATTCCAGCGGCAGCGTATTTGGTGCTTGCTCGGATGTTTTGGGGTTTTTTCAGCGTAAAAACAAGTTTTCTTCCCACGCAGTGAGCAGCGGACGCTAATGTTTTTGTCACTTTTTATGGAGTCAAACTCAAAGTAAGGTCAGTACTTCCACCCTTTAAATGCTGCACGGTCATACTCTCTCCCGCACTCGTTATATTATCCCTTTTTGATCTGCACACAGCTGTTGCCACAAACGTCACATTCGCTTACGTCACTGTCATGATACACTCTCGCAAAAAAATCACGGTTTTAGTAACGCAGTAACGCAGCGTGCTTACGGGAAAGTAGCAGTAATCTAATTACCTTTTTGCAATGGTAATCTCTTACTTTACTCGTTACTCGAAAAAAGTAATCGGATTACAGTAACGCATTACTTGTAACGTAATGTGTTACTTGTAACGCGTTACAGCCCATCTCTGGTTTAAGTAATCTAGAAAAGTTGGAACACATGTAGGAATTAGTAGCACCAGCTTCAAGACTTGATCAACCTCCATTGCTGCAGAACAGCCATGATACAGACAAACTTTATTTGTCTGTATCATGGTTTCATTAAAGATGGTTACATCACTGCTTCTGTGGTTTCTCAAGGTTCAGTCACATGATTTAATTCATATTAAATTGTTAACCCATTTTGTGTTCCCTGAGAAAGGCCTTTTTTGTATAATTCTGTACATTATTTTTTCAGTTTTGGGTAACCTTACCTTTTTTTTTAACCTCTGGCAGTTCACCAACTTACCTTTGTACCATTTCAAGCTATTCATTTGACTTGAATTGCAATAAACAACCTTTTTTTTTTTTTTTTTTTTTTTTTTACCTCATGTTACATGGAGTCAGTAAGGACTACAGGGAGTGCAGAATTATTAGGCAAATGAGTATTTTGTCCACATCATCCTCTTCATGCATGTTGTCTTACTCCAAGCTGTATAGGCTCGAAAGCCTACTACCAATTAAGCATATTAGGTGATGTGCATCTCTGTAATGAGAAGGGGTGTAGTCTAATGAGATCAACACCCTATATCAGGTCTGCATAATTATTAGGCAACTTCCTTTCCTTTGGCAAAATGGGTCAAAAGAAGGACTTGACAGGCACAGAAAAGTCAAAAAGAGTGAGATATCTTGCAGAGGGGTGCAGCAGTCTCAAATTGCAAAGCTTCTGAAGCGTGATCATCGAACAATCAAGCGTTTCATTCAAAATAGTCAACAGGGTTGCAAGAAGCGTGTGGAAAAACCAAGGCGCAAAATAACAGCCCATGAACTGAGAAAAGTCAAGCGTGCAGCTGCCAAGATGCCACTTGCCACCAGTTTGGCCATATTTCAGAGCTGCAACATCACTGGAGTGCCCAAGAGCACAAGGTGTGCAATACTCAGAGACATGGCCAAGGTAAGAAAGGCTGAAAGACGACCACCACTGAACAAGGCACACAAGCTGAAACGTCAAGACTGGGCCAAGAAATATCTCAAGACCAATTTTTCTAAGGTTTTATGGACTGATGAAATGAGAGTGAGTCTTGATGGGCCAGATGGATGGGCCCGTGGCTGGATTGGTAAAGGGCAGAGAGCTCCAGTCCGACTCAGACGCCAGCAAGGTGGAGGTGGAGTACTGGTTTGGGCTGGTATCATCAAAGATGAGCTTGTGGGGCCTTTTCGGGTTGAGGATGGAGTCAAGCTCAACTCCCAGTCCTACTGCCAGTTTCTGGAAGACACCTTCTTCAAGCAGTGGTACAGGAAGAAGTCTGCATCCTTCAAGAAAAACATGATTTTCATGCAGGACAATGCTCCATCACACGCGTCCAAGTACTCCACAGCGTGGTTGGCAAAAACGGGTATAAAAGAAGAAAAACTAATGACATGGCCTCCTTGTTCACCTGATCTGAACCCCATTGAGAACCTGTGGTCCATCATCAAATGTGAGATTTACAAGGAGTACACCTCTGTGAACAGTGTCTGGGAGGCTGCGGTTGCTGCTGCACGCAATGTTGATGGTGAACAGATCAAAACACTGACAGAATCCATGGATGGCAGGCTTTTGAGTGTCCTTGCAAAGAAAGGTGGCTATATTGGTCGCTGATTTGTTTTTGTTTTGTTTTTGAATGTCAGAAATGTATATTTGTGAATGTGGAGATGTTATAATGGTTTCACTGGTAAAAATAAATAATTGAAATGGGTATATATTTGTTTTTTGTTAAGTTGCCTAATAATTATGCACAGTAATAGTCACCTGCACACACAGATATCCCCCTAAAATAGCTAAAACTAAAAACAAACTAAAAACTACTTCCAAAAACATTCAGCTTTGCTATTAATGATTTTTTTGGGTTCATTGAGAACATGGTTGTTGTTCAATAATAAAATTATTCCTCAAAAATACAACTTGCCTAATAATTCTGCACTCCCTGTAGTTGAAGACATTGTAGACTAGCTTAATGTGGCTTCATTTCCAGTTGCTACTATAGATCAGAGTCTAAAAGACATAGCACCATGGCATATTGGTTTTGTGAACACACTGAAATCTAAACATTTTAACTATTTTTGTTTAGTTAAAATGTAGTTTGTTTTAGGCAGAATAAAGAATATTTGAACAAGAGACATGCTGAAATGCTAAATTAGCCGCTAATGTTAGCAAATATAATTAGCAAACTCTCTCTAAACTGTAAGAGGGCAATGTACACACACACACATACACTCTTTCTCTCTCTCTCATAAAATACTAAATTATTAAGTTGTATTTAAGAATCACATGACCATTGTGCTTCCTTATGTGAGCAGAATAAAACACAGGCTGACTGAAAACAGAAAAAAGGCTTTGTTAAAGAAATGCGATTGTATTCTAGGGGAATGAAGAATTGCAGAAAGTTAGCATGTCACTTTTCAAGTTTTTAATCTCTGGCAGAAGTTAGGCTCCAAAGTATTAAAAATGTCCCCCCCAATAAAAGTACATTGCGCCCTTTAATTTTTTTTCTTTTCAAAAACATGCTCAGTCGGGTTGAAGTCTGCTGACTGCAGAAGGAAATACTTGCAAGTCAGTTCTTCCCCAAGACTTCAAATAGGCCTGGGATGGCTTTGATGCATGTTTAGGCTTACGGCATGCAACTGTAGAAGAGAGTGAACGTTCTCTTTGGTCAGTGTGGAGCTGATCCTGTACAACCTCAAGTATTTCACTTCAGAATAGGGGATACATCCTTCTCACTTTTCTTTTTTGTTTTAACCCTTGTATTAACCTCTTGTACTTCTTCCAAATGAGACATGAAAAATGATGTGCTCACATGTTAACAAAATAATTTTTCATAAGGAATGTTAAATTTGTATATTGGTCTTGAGGTATCAGTTGATGTCCAAACATTAGTAAGAAACACATAAAATGATCTCATCAGCCTTAGTGGTATTCAGCACCAAAATGTAATACTTTTTAACCTCTTTGACTGGCGTAGTGATTTATTGGTTAGCACTGTCGCTACACAAGAATGTGCCCTGGTTCCAGTTGGTTAAGGCCTTTTTGGCCTTTTTTGGAGTTTGTATATTCTCAGTGCCTGTGTTAGGTTTCCCTCGGGCAATTATTTTTTAAAGAGCAGCAATGTAAAATGACACCTTCTGAGCATATGTGACAGTAGAAACTGACGCCCTGGGAGTGAGAACAGGCTGTATGCGCTCAAGCACTTATGATCCACTGCAAATTATTTTTGAAAGCAGAACTAAGTGTACTGAGGAAAGGCACAGGGCATGCTGCTGGGTATATAAGCCCAATTGTGCATTTCTGATTAGCTGATCATGGCAGGTTATTTATATATACACATAGAACTATTGCAAAGCTTGCCCACACAAGTTGAATTTTTTTTGCACATTTTTAGGCATTTAACTATGTTTTTCTTTCATTTGTGTTTTCATCTTTTTCTAGAATACATGTACCCAAGCAGCAAAAGTAAAAAATAAAATAAAATAAAATAAAATAAAGCAACAACTGTAAAGCATCAAGTGCTGCCTGTTAGGAATTTACAGTAAATCAACCAATCCCTGAATTCAGTGGCATCTAGTCACATGCAATGCCAGGAAGTTCAAAGGATGTCTGGACTATGTGACTAAGCGAACACACATCCACAAACATCCCCAGCTCCCCCTTGAAAAAACACACAAAAACAAAACAATATTGCATGCAGATTACAACATGCAGTCATTATTTCAAGCGTGTCTCACAGGCATGGAAATATTCTGTGCCCAATTGCTCTTGAGTATTGAAACACCCATTTGATCATATAACTGCTGGATTGTATTAAATGTGACATTGAACCCAGTCCCCACATATTACTTGCTGCATTCCACTTGTTCAGATCATTCACAACTAGACAAGTTCTGGGGACTTGCGCATTTCAAACAGCCGTGGGCTGTTTCTCGATTCTGTGCGAGCAGAGCTGTGTCAAGTGTTCTCACAGCCACAGCTGGGAGGAGAGACAAATGCTTCAAGTTTCCCAGAGCCCAAAGAGAGACAATGACAGGATTAAAGAGTGTGGCTGACTTTTCAGAGTTGCTGGCTGTATACATACTCCTCCAGTCTCAGCATGGAAAAATGAACTGCATGCAAGAACAGGATGCCTCGTCTTATCTGTGTTCATATCACCTTGCGGGCAGTAGCATGTAAATAGTCGCAAAGTCGCTCTGTTGTCTTGGTGAGGGTGATACAGCTATTCTGGGCAGTAGTTCAAGGAAATGCATTTGCATTGTAAATCCAATTATTAGCATCATGCCAGTATGGTAGGGCTTAATCACACAGGCCTAGAGACTAGTCGGCAACACTCAGACCTCTGGTTGCTTATGGGAAATTTGTGTTCACCAACTATTGCGTCTGCTCCATAACAGCCGCAGCAAGCTAAAAAATGGGGTATTGATGACACACACCAAAAACACCAAATGCAATTCTGGGTTGTTTGTTCAATTTTTTCAACCATAACACTGTCCAAACCACAAATCAGTACACGGTAGTGATGGGATTTACAGCTCTTTTTAGAGAACCAGCTCTTTCGGCTCGGCTCACTAAAAAGAGCCGGCTCTTTCTGCTCCGAACCGGCTCTTCAGGTTCTCTTGTTGCTTTAATTAATTTATTATCAACAATAATATAAAATTATGCACAAAAAGGAATTACTAATGTAAAAAAAGTGGTTTTATTTATATATGTTTATATTTAAATATATGCAGTGGCCCCTAGAGACAAAGCACGTACAAACTCCAAAAACACATTTCTAGCATGAACTGAACTTCCAAAACAGCTACCTAGATCACTTAAATTACACAATTGAAAGCATATGTGCATTGTTTGTGTATTTATACACAAGCACTCATATATATTCAAATAATTTTAAAAAATGTTCATTTACCTGTTACTACCACACACCAAATCCGGTCGTTGGTACTTGCTGGCTTGTATAGCCACTACACTGCTCCTAGCATCCTGGAGCACTTCTGTTGTCTTTTGTACGTGCTTTGTCTGTAGGGGCCACCGTAAATATACTTTTATTTATTCACTCCACATAAAATGTAATGAATAAATCATATAATACAAAAACTAACTATTCACAGTTCAACTTTTAACTATTTCAATTTTCAGCTTTTTCCTTTTAAACAAATTTAAAGTGAAACAACACAAAACACTGCAAACCACAAAAATATGAAAACAAAAAGAACATGCATATTCTCTGTCATATGGGCCTGCATGAATAAGCTTTCTGAATCCTTTATCATCTGCAACTGAAAATAGTTGTGGATGATTACTATACCTTTCAAATGTGACGTTGTTGTCCCTGGCTCTCTTTCTCTCTCTCTCCCTCCCGCTCTGTTCCTGTGCTACTGCGAGTGTATGGTGTGTTCACACCGAACACGATAGAGGCGGCCAGAGTGTCAGTTTTACATGTAAAGTCAATGGAAAAGCGCGATGACCCGCGATTGCGGGTCCTGCGGAAATTCGGAAGCAGATCTGCGTTGCGAAAACGCGAAACTCGCAAAAAAAAACCCTGCACGTCAGTTTTTGTGTTGCATTTGGTGCATACGCGCGTTTGGCGTCTACCGCTCGAGTTGGAAAAATCTGAACTCCAGCATCAAATCGCGCCGCGACAACCAATCAGGAGCCTGGTGACGTGGCTGTGACCTAGGTCAAAGGGGCTGATCCAGCCAAAGCCCTTCATTCTTCAATGGAGGGAAGGCTAATCAACGCTGTAGCAAACAACCCGGAGCTGTACGACACCAGCTGCTTTCTGTATATGCTTTCTGACACGAATAAAAAGGACCGAGCTTGGAGGAAGATATGTGAAGAGATCCGGCAACCTGGCAAGTTCATTCATTTCTCTTTTGAAATTTTTCACTGACCCGGGGAAGCCGCACAAAAGAAAGAAAAGAAAAACCCCACGGCTCACAATAAGAAGCCGGCTCGCATCGTTCACATCAAAGATCTGGCTCTAAGAGCCATTTCGTTCACGACAGACACATCACTAGATCCATACAACAGTTACATTTGCTTTTACACAGACAAAGCAAAATGCTACTGCGACCTACAAACTCTCGCACATCGAATTGTGTATCAATCTACAGTATCAAACTACATATCAAATGGCGTATCAAACTGCAGTCAACAGAAAGTTCTTTTGTGTCCACAGTGTTGGGAAGGTTACTTCTAAAATGTATTCCTCTACAGATTACAGAATACATGCTCCAAAATGTATTTTGTAGCGTATTCTGTTACATTACTTAATGAGAATAACGTATTCTGAATACTTTGGATTACTTAATATATTATCATGCTTTTTACAACTACATGAATGTGCTATTGCTATGTGATTTATTACTATTACTGAAGGCTACTCGCCATACTAATACCAACTAGATGATTAAATCTTAATATAAAATAAGTAACAGCAGGCTGACATTAGGTAAGGCTGCACTTTTTGCAGCGATCTCGTATAGAAAACTATTTGGCGCGTATATAAAACAGGTCCGCGGCTCCTAACCATAGTAAAGGGACCTCTGGCTAATACGACGGGTTCCGTGTCGGGCTGGTAGCTGAAAACTAGCTTTACTTTGTCTCTCGCTAGCAAAGTTGTCCCAAACAACAGAGAGAGGCATTGAAAGGCTGCTCCAAGGGAACTTATTGTTTTGGAGGAAACACGAGCACAGTGTACAGCCGAGTCTTAATAGCTTACTTACAACTGGGTTAGACTGCCCAGGAGGCTGCATTCTTTAGGGCTATGCCTCTAACACTCTGCCAGTTGTCTTCATATTAAATAATTTTTTGTACAATAATTTTTAATTATGCGGGCCGCAAGTAGAGGTGACATGGGCCGCGAGATTGAAACACAGGCATTAGAGCCTCTCAATACGTGTTTTGTTTGGGTTTCCACTGGCGTGGAATTACCAAAAATAGAGAGGGAATAGCCTAAAATATGAAACATGAAAAGACTGCCATGTAATCCCTTTATTTCAACAAAGTAACTGTATTCTGAATACCAACTTTCGAAACGGCAACTGTAACGGAATACAGTTACTCATATTTTCTATGTTAAATACCTAACGGCGATACATGTATTCCGTATGCCCCATCACTATGTTCATCAAACAGGTGAGGTGAACAGGTGAATTCAACCACCTTTATCATGAACCGCACATCAGTGTGTGCATTGTAAACCAACCCCCCCCCCCTCAAAAAAGAAAACTCACATATGGTTCCTACACTGACTCATTGTCATCATTAGACAGAGAGTGCAAGCCTGGTTTTTGTGACCACATAGACTCATACGCTGAGAATTTACAATACAGTGCTTCAAGTACTCATGCGCACAGACAGCTGACTTCAAAGAACAATAACAGGAATGACTACTTGGCTGTTGGTTCTCCAGCTGTCAGAGTTAACAATTAAGTATAATCTAGGCTTTAGCTGCAAACACTCACTAATTAACCACCAAGCAGGAGAGAACTGAAAACTGGAAATGAAAACTGTTCACCTTCAAAGTAAAAGTTTTTGCCTTATCGTTGAAAGAATGATGTTTCAGAAGGCGGAAGTTTTACATTGAAGGTGAATGATCTTTTCTAAGGTCTGTTCTTAGCGAGTGTTTGTGCATACTTTTTTGCGGCTACTCTCCTAGCGACAGCAAACCACTTTCCACAGAAACTCACCTACACATTTTCTTCTAGCAACTGGTGGTTACCATGGGGTCACTGATCACTCTTTACACCCCCATGACTGGTGCTTAGTAGTTGATTTCACAGTGACTACCAGCATCCTTAGGTGAACCACTTGCAACCAATTGGAGAATATTCATTTTTTCCTATCAAAGAGTGGTTGCAAGGCATTTGCCATCCGAACGTTTCCCAACCAGAAGCCGTGGGTGGATAAAAACATCTGCGACGCTCTGAGATCACGCACCGCTGCCTACAATGAAGGGCTTGTCTCCGGTAATATGGACCTATACAAGGCTGCGTCCTACAACGTGCGCAGCGCGGTCCGAAAGGCAAAGCGGAGCTACGGGGAAAAACTAGAGTCACAGCTA